>NC_090879.1:44218852-44233852 GCF_036669935.1 Montipora foliosa
ACCAAACTTGGTAGAAACGCTTGAGTTCTCATCCAATTTACTTTAAGTCTGCAAGTAACTTAAAATGTTAAATTGTGACATCATGAATGGGTAACGCCACAAACCGAGTAAAATAACATCTCGAATTTGAAACAAAACCTTATGTTATCTAAAAGAACTTGGCACAGGGAGTACAATGCTGAGAACCGTTGCTCGCTACCACAAATATACCTCGAATTTCGGCAATTTAATGAAATTTAAGTGTTCCCCCAGGGAACCATACTTTTCTTCTAAAAACAACCTAGCTGGGCTTTTTCTACAGGTTTTTTTTTCAACCCATGCTAATATTTTGGTTAAATAGACTTCGTACTGTTCCAAAAAAATCGTATTATTTTAGAATAGTTTAGGTAGAATGGTAGATTGTCGGGTCGATGAATGTAGGCGACAAAGACGGTGTCAAAGTAGAGCACGAGTTCGTCGCGATGGTCCAAGGCTTGGTGGAGTTCGGAGCCAGGCGTGACAGGTCGTGATGGTGGTGACAAAGATGTTGCGGTTGGCCGAGGGGAGGACGTCCTTTATCTGTAATCTGTAATGGACTTCAACGAAATCCTCCGTCAAGGCATTGACGTAATGGACGTCGTGTTGATTGCTGTCCAAGAACATCAAGAACGGTTGAGGCTCGGTGAATTCCCGGACTTTAGTCTTGTTGAGCATCCTTTTGGTAAGGGCACGTTGTCCGGGGCATTTGGCGGTCTTGGACCCATCCAATTGGATGCCTTTCCAACCATGGTAGGCTTGGACGTGCGCTTGTCGTTGTTGTTCGGTATCGCAACCTTCGAGCCACCCACTGGCCTCTTTCTTGAGTTGGAGCTACGTGTCCACATACGTTCGGTAGAGTCCCAAACGCCGATGCTCGAAATGCCAGACTTCATGCATGTGCAGGACTCCAACTCCAAGTCCACACCAAAGCGTGTGGTGTCCGTGTGGTGACAGGCCGACGTCTTTTCCAGGAAGGGCTGGTCGATGTTCTCTTCCAGACAGGCACGGCACAACGTCAACTTGTGACTGCGGTAAGGTAGAACGGGATGGTAGAGGCCTTGAAGAGGAAGAAGGGTGCACTTGACCAAGCCGAAGTATGATGAGAAATCGGTGGTGCTCGGTTAATAGACGAAGGTGGGATGTGTGATCGGGTACTCACCATATTTTATAACCCAAGGATAGAGACTGGTGTAATCGTCGTACTGAATCCCTTCCGCGGCCTCGAGGTCAAGTTGGCCTTAGAGTTGGACGGCATTGGATCGGCGACAAATTCGGCTACGTCCTCGTCCGAGCGTTTGAGGGCTCTAACTCACACTCCCACATCTCGACGACACGATACCCTCAATTCTGCAGTAAAGTTCGTTTTTAGTTAACGAAAGCCCGCGGGTGTGTACTGAAATTAATGCACGCAGCTACCATAAATACAAATTTCACAAAATTTTGCAACCTTTGAGCAATTTGAATAAAAAGTGCAAAATGTACAAAATATTCCAATTGTTATTACACAGCAAGGCACGAGCAGATCCATGCAAGGGCAACAAAAACAACAAATTGCAACTGCAAACTGCGTCTTTGGTTGACGAGAGCGCGCACGTCGTCCTTACACCTATCCAGTAGTTTCAGGTGCGTGTCGGTGCGTTGTGGGTGCCTTGGAATGATTTACGAGGTCAAGCCACCCGACGAGGAGTTTGGAAGCAATGGTGTCTTCTTCCTGGCAGTGTATGAGCAAGTAACGATTGCACACCGAGGCCACGGTCATCTGGGGGAAGGTATCGAATTCCACGGGTGGTTCAATTCGCAGTAAGACACCGGGGGTGGGCTGGTCTTTTAACATGTTTTCAAGCTAAGAAAAAGCAAAATGTTTGTGAACTTTGACAGCCTGAGACGTCTCTGTTCTTAAGATAGAAAGAGAATTTTGACACCCGCAAAAGACCCGAACAGTATTGGAACTTTCGAGAAACTGACCCAAGCTCTTCTTGGAAATTAAAGACCACCTCCTTGGCCGACTGGTTGTCGTACCACGTGTCAATTTTTGACGGCCCTGGACGGCCCTGGCAACGTTTGTCGGGGAGAGGACCCACATACTCCCGATCGTCGGCTGAGTTAAACAAAGGAAAGAAGCAGCCCTTCTTCAATTCTGTTCAGCCGAAGGTTTTGGGAAACGCACTCAAGGGCATCTGAAAGGAGGACAAGGAGTCGATGAACCAGATAGTCGTGTCCTCGTGGTCGTAGGTCAATTGCAGGACCTTGGCTCCGTTCCTCATCTGGAGAAAACAAAAGAAGAGCAATGACCCACATAGAAAAAAAAAACAGAGGGGTTGGCCTTCGGATAGGAAAAAAAGAGGTTCGGGATGTATCTGTTCAACTTGTCATTTTTGTCGGTGCCACTCGTCGATCATCAGGTAGCTGTCGTAGCCCTACAAATTGTGCGCCATTACCGTTAAATGTAGCGGTCCGTTCTCCGTCAGCGTCTTCAACAATCCCAAGAACTTAGGGTTACAGGTCTCGCCCATATACGATACGGGATGATGGTCGTCGGCAATTTCACAATTTCACCGACCACCAAATTGGGCAAGTGGCGTCCGTCCACCTGCAGCTGCTCGAAAAAAAAGACATGCAGGGGAAGGCTCTCGTTTTCGTCGTCATCGGCATGGACATCGTTTGCCTCGTTGGCCAACACGGTTTGTAACCCCGCGGCTGCACCTCGACGGTCGACTTGTCGTAATTGTCGTTGTTCCTTCCGCCGTTTCTGCTGCGCTTGGGTCGGTGTCTTTTCCACCTGCTGGAAACACCAATGCTGGTGAATGTCTTTGCAACAGCATCGGCATTCTTGGACCCTGCAACGGTGGGCCCGGATTTGCAAGGTGCTCTGCAAGAGTCAATGGCATTTCTTGAATTTGCGCCCTGTGGAACAAACTGAAGGGTAGTTCTTGGTCTTGGTCTTGTGTATGTCGAGACACTCTTGCCCGTAAAAATAACGTCCCCAAGGCCAACAAAGGAGATGGGCCAAACGGTAGTGGCAGTAAGCGTCAGCATGGTCCTCGCACTCCTACTGCATACACGCGCCACAATGATTGGCTATATTGTTTTGGCTGGCGTGTTGAACCTTATGGTCGTAGGGTCGGAAACTCCGCGCACGAAAGTAATTTCTGCCGTAACGAGGACAAGGCGTCCTAATGTCCGTCTTCGTGTAATAGTACCAACAACGTCTCTCTTTACCGTAGGCAATGCGCGTAGCAAAAGCTCGATTGGCGTACATGTCGACGAGCTTTTATTCGTAGAGACTAGGCGTGGTGACCGGCAGATGGAGTTCCTTCACTCCGTCAGGTCGTGGCCTGAGACGGAGTTCCCCCAAGAGCGCTCTGGCCGCTTGGACGCACAGTCGTCGGTTTCCTCTAGGATCGACAGACTTAACCATTAGAGGGTAATGTGAAGTGCTAGTTTTCTCCCCATATGAATCATGTGAGCGTTAGCCCTACTAATGGGAATGGGCCCACACAAGAACAGAGAAAAACTCTGACCAGGGTGGGAATTGAACCCACGACCCTCGGGTTAGATCATCGCCCTTCTGCCGACTGAGCTCCAAGGTCAGACGGGAGCAGGTTGTGGTAATTTAAGTTGTTAATGTCACGGCAATGAATATGTACATGTACAAGGAGGGTTACGTTTAGGATCGGTCCACTGGCGGCGAGTGTTACGATCTTTCAGATGGGTGGAGGCCTGATGACCTAGTAGGCGACCTTTACTTTTTCTGGTCCCGACGGGGGCACAACGGACGTGGATGAATGACAAGTTAAACGAATCGCCTATTTCAAACTGCTCGTTGGAACTGACCATCTTACTCACATTCCCTAGTAAAACGTCGGCACGTTGCCTCGGTCTGTGGCCGTTTTGAATTTCGGCGGGAACTTGTCATCGACGATTGCAGTGTGCGGATGGGTGTACGCGAACGCATTTTCCAGCTTTGTCCCAGACAGGTCTTCGCCCGCACCAACGATTGGTGCTTCATGGGGCTCTCAGTGACTCGGTCGACGACCAGAACATCCCGGACGGCAATCGGATTTACGTGGTCCTGGCTTCCAACCGATTGGCCATTGCTTACAACGGTTGGGGATTGACAGCGGGCGTATGGAGTGCTTATGGTCATTTGGCGCCCCTACCCAATTGGGCATATTGGTACTCCAGAGCGTTGGCAGCTTGAGCCAGGATTTGGTCGCCCCTATTACTGTCCATGGGGATAAAAAATCAGAGTAAATGGCTCGACGAGAGGTGGACTCTTTTTTATGAACACTTCCAATCACGTGATTGGAAAAGTACAGACCTTGTATGACCTAGCACACACGTGGTCTTGAGAAAACAGAAAGACCAGACATATGATGACTCTTATAGTCTCTTTCGACCCTTCACACACCTTGCCGTGATCACGTGAGAACATCCTAGAGGGTTGGGTTAGCTGTTATTCTCTGCCTAAACAGGATGCTGTTTATGTGCAAGAGGGTTAACACTGAGGTTGTCAGGTATTGCCACGCAACTTCACCAAATGTTACACATTTTGATGTGTCACGAAGTGTCTCACCTTATTTAATTTCGGAGTATCCATTCCAGTCATAACCTTTTGAGCACATGGCTGGATTTTTGTTCTTGGGGGGCTGGCTGACGCGAACAATCGGCAACACTTATTTTGCGCGTTCTTTTCACCAGATATGGTAAAATGGTGTTATTATGGAATATAATTGTGACTATTGATCAACCTTCAATTCGACCCACCACTTACTTTCAACCTATGCAGTTAGCTTGCAAAAAAGAAAACAAAAACAATAACGGTTTCTATTTCTTAAGTGGACTTATGCTTGGCCCGTGTTCTTTTCCTTGTTACCGATATTCATTTTGTTGAAGCTTCCTTTGCAATCATCCATAACGCATCACTGTGAGGTTTGTAATATTGCTTCTTACAATTTACACTTTGCTTTATGAAATGTGACAAGATGATTAAAAAGGAAGATCGCACCAGCGTGCCACCGGAGTGATCGGACGTGTCTTCCGAGAGGAGCGAGCTTCATCCTCAATGCTGTAATTTCTAACGCAATAGAAACCAAATAGCCTTAGATCCCTTGGAAATATGTAGACGAAAAGTGTTAAACATGATTAAGCAGACGGAGATACATAAAGTAGGAGATAGAGAATCCACCGAAGACGGAGGCAGTGCAGCCAAAAACCTAAACGTGGAGGCTTTGGCGGGCTAGTATGTTGTTGATAAAGCAGACAAGGAAGATTTCACCGAACTCAGCCAGAAAGAAGAAATAGGTTTGAAGGAGGTTAAGAACATGCTTGCGGGAGTCTGCAAATTATTCTTGAAATGCGAAGTGAGAATCGAAACATGACATTGGAACTCGTCGAGCTTAGAACCTCCTTTCATAAGCAAGATACAGGAATTAGTTCCTTGAAATCTTTGTCTGGTGCAATGAATGTTCTCAAAGAGCTTCAAACGATTGTACAAAATGGAAGACAAACAATCGGAAATAAACAACTTTTATGAGCAGCAGGATAGTATCGAACAATATACGAGGAACAATTTTCTCGAAATCCATGTAATTCTGGGAGACTTGCATACATCGGGTGTCTTCAAAACGAAGACCCTGAGACCCTGAGAACTCGAAAACGAAGAAAGTAACCCTAAATCCTCAATTTGGCTGTCCCTAGGCCTAAAAACAACCATAGGCCTAGGATTAGCGAATTTGAGGGTTTTGGGTTACTTTTTTCGCTTTCGAGTTGTCGAAAGTTGTTGAGGGCTCTTTGGGTCTCAGGGTCTTCGTTTTCAAGACACCAGTATACAAACAACAGAACATAAAAAGTGGTGTTGAAGCTTCAAGTGGTGAACTACTTGACGTGCCTATTTCAATTGAGGATATAGACATTTCATGCAAGCTTTACACCGGAAAAATAACGCTAAAAGTATCATAGTGAGGTTCATTAACCACAAAAAGAAATCACTACTTTATAGAAAACGTATTGAACTAAAGGAATTCAGTACTTTTGATTTATTTCCAGGTATGTCATCTTCCCAGACCACTCAATCCAGACGCATCTTTATAAATGAGAATTTAACCTCCTCGAAAAAAGGAGCTAATGAAGAAGGTAAATAAGCTGAGAAAGGAAGTTATGATTTACAGTGCTTGGTGCCTGGATGGTAATATTTTTGTAAAAGTCTCTCCATTAGGAGCACCTATCAAGCTTTATCGTGAGGAGGGTTTAAACTTTATGCATGGTCCACTTCTCTCATCGGAGCGGTAAATAATTTGACAATGAAGGCGTCAAGTTACCGTTCGCTCATGATCCACATGCAGTTTGTAAATATAAATGTCTCTGTGCCATGTTCATGTCGTGGTCAGTATTTTTATTATCGTTTGTGTTTGTGTTCCAGATTTATTCATCAAGTAAACTTCTAATTATCCCATTTTACACTTTAAGCCACATAGCTTTTCTTTGTGCAACGTTTATCCCCCGAATGACTTATGACAACGGCAAGAATTTGTACATGAATTAAGCACTTATTCAACGTACAAGGGTGGAAACCTAATTGTGGCCAGCGATCGGAACGTTTCTTTACAGGCTATTGATAAAATGGATGGAAAGTCATGGAAAGCTTCCGCCTAGGGACCAGCTTCTCACGATGATGGAAGAATTTGAATTAGCTGACATTTTTACAGAGTGAAATCCAAACAAAGTAATCCATGGTATTGAAACTTTGTTTGCGTATTGATTTCTTCATTTCAGCAGTGGTAAAATGGTTTAACGGAGAAAATGGCACCTTCTCTTCATTCTCGCCAATTGAAGTATTCTTTTGCAAGGAATTAGGCACAAAAAACAATGACACCTCTATGGTCGCAAAGAAACTTAACTTTACCATTCTAGTAGTCAAATACTATAGCAGTCAAAATTTATCGAATAAGGAACTATCCTTCAACGATTTTATCTCCAAACTTGCGGTCAGATATTCTTTTGAAAATCACAATCAAAAACTGCGATAAAACATATATCTAGACATTCTTAAAAACATTAAAAAACGATGATCTTGCGACGTTAGCTAAACGTCATTATCAAGTCAAAATTATTTGAAAATTTTAAACTATGTAAACTAAAAAAACGATAGTCGATAAGGAGCCTGTATAGTGAACGAAAGGAACAATGAAAATTAAGCAAAAAGTTCGGCACGTATGTAGTCCGTCTGGATATTCAAATTAGGCTTGAGACTCTTAATGAGGAGCATTTCGTAGTCTATGGAATCAAATTTGCCCCGGCACTTTCTTAAGACCTTAAATTGGTATTTTTTAAAAAGATCTTAACTACAGTGAGCTCACAAAAATGTCGATTAATTATCGAATTCTTGTGTCCAACAATGCGTTAATGAAGATTTCGGGATGTATACCCAACATGATCTGCATCGCGCAGATGTCATTTAAAATAATAAACAACACATTGCTGATTCACATCCGGATGGCTTGATCTCTTTGGGTTTAATATCTTGCCCCAAAATTTTGCTCACGAAAACCGGCGGTACTTTAATACCAATCTTATGACTAAGATCGCGTTATTGTTTCCGGACCGCATTGACAGCCACTTGATCTTTGAATAGAAGAGTAATTCTTTCTGTGCCACTATTATTGGTGTTATTTACCGCCCTGTTTTCTGGGACAATATGAAAAATAAAGATGTTAATAGTAGAATTAATTAGGCCAATTGCAAGTGGGAGCTATATCGACTTTAACATAATAATTGCGTAATCCTGTAGATGTGTTTTTTGTTTTTTTAGAAAATTGCTATGTGCGATACTTTCTATCTTTTCTTCAGTGTCTTTCATGTTGATGAAGAATGTAAACAATAAAATATAAAAAAAGATCGCGCCAGGTACAACCACCCACGAACAGAAAATTTTTCCAAACGTTTCCTTCATTGCTTTCTTACTCTTCTCATCCCCCAGAAGTAAAGAATGTAGTTTAGTTTTGTTGAAGAAGATAATATTGCTCCACATCTCTCAGGTAAGACGGTGACGAACTCGGCTGGTTCTGAGAGATAAGAACATACATCATGATAATAAAACCAAATAAGACCCAACTGCGTATGCATGAAACAGAGTTTTAACAGCCTTTTTGTATAATTTTGCGTTCTTTTAAACTGTTTGCTTCGGTGGTTTTTCCCAAAGAGTTCGAGCGTTTAACTTCGTTTTTGCCCAGGCAAATAGAACATCCTTTGTGTGAGAGAAAGCTGATATCACAATACATAATGATAGGACTTTTTCGGCATACCAACTTGGCAATGTGTTGTTAGCAAAAGTGATCATTGCGCAGACAATGGTCAAGACCACCAAAAAATAGTCGCAACAAAAAATACGCGCTTCACGGCTACAACCAGTCTGCAAGTGACCCTCAAGAACAGGGAAAGGAGGCGATTTACGTATATTGTAGTGGGTGTAGGCAGGGGACAGCATACACAGAGAATAAGTTGTCAACAAATCCTAAGTTACCAGCATAACATTTAAAAACAAGAGTTTCTTCTTTCTATTTTGAAGCGGCAATATTTACTGGCTCCGCAATTATAACAACGCAAAGATTAGTGCATCTTCCCTAGGAACGGAACAAGAGTTTGCACGGCCCGATGACCGAGGACAGTATGAAGGGAGTCCATGGTATTTCCAAAAATATATAATGAAACAAAGAAACATGTGACTTAGGACTTGAAAACCAGTGCATTTCTTCTTTTAGGCCATTGCTAAGTTGTAATGAACAAAGCTGCCTTGTCAAATTTCTAGTTCGTCATCTTTGGAATAGTTTGTAAGCGTCATTGGAAGCCTCGAAATATCAGACTTCTTGCCGTAATTTGGCGAGTGCTCATCAACGCCGTTTGTACATATTCATACTACCCTGCCAGCAGAGCCTTTCTTAACTTTCTTAACTCGACGAGAAAGAAAGACTCGGCAACAATTGTGTTAAGTCGTTGCAATTGTTTGGAGACAGTTTCAAACCCTGGCCAAGTCTCCATCGCACTCCTAGACGCCATGTTGATTTTCGTTCTAAAAGCTCGAATTTGACCTTCGCCTTGTCAAAAATAATATATAGATTTAGCCAAGCCTAAAAGCGGAGCTTCCTTCTCTTACCCCAGAAATCAAATTATACACTCTTTTTTTATTATAACTTCTAATTTTGGAGCTACGTAAGAGACGTCCAGTCTGTACGGGCGGAGGTACGAGACGTCATTACCATTATTTCTCTCATCGATTGATTTCTCAAACAATCTTACCCATGGTGGTCCACTGGCCCGCTTCGCGCGCCTGAGCTCCGCTTTGATGCGGGCGCTGCTTAAACCGGTTTGACCGGAGTGACTAGCCCAGAAACTTGGGCTGAGGCGACTTAAAGACTTTACACGATTTCTTCAAAGCCTCTCTTACTCGCCCTCTGGTGAGTTTTAGAGCGGCCCTGCTCACAGGGTGATTCATACTGACAGGTTCGCAGTTTGTTCCTACTTTGAAACGTTACCACAATGCTCTTGAATTCTACATTTCGAAAGTGATGTCATGATTTATTCATTTTGAATTTCCATTTCGTTTTTAGCATTTCTTTGTTTAATATCACAAGAAGCTGTGTTATCAATAAACTTTGAGTAATTGATCTTTACCACTGTGAAAATGACTTTCAATTCTTGGGACTCGCGTACGATTTTTTTTTTTCATTATTTGAATTCAACAAAATAACATTATAATCATGGCAGGTGGCCGCTTTTTGTAGGTCTCCAGTTAGCATGTATATAGCACGAAACTCAATAGCTGTGTCAACAATTATTCCAAACACTTGAAAGCTTGTTCAGCGGAAATAGCTCGCATGGATGTTAGCAAAAAGAGGCGCATGAAGGGCATGATTACCTCTAAAAATAACTTTACACACGCTACCGTGCTTGTATAATGTCCGTTTAGAGATAACCATAACTAGAGTTGATATACACTCGGCCTATTTATATGAGGTGAGCCAGCCCTGTTAGGAACGCACAGGGAAAAAGAAGAAGACAAAATTCGTCTTCATTGGTTCCTTGCGTGATCAGGCATTTGTTACGTAACCCATCGAATTCCTCTTGGCCATTATCAGGAATGATGGTTCCTTCTTGTCTATGGTAGTATAATGAATTTCACGGAAGAAATTCCTCAAGTGCCTTTGCTAGAGAAAACCCCCTTACCTGCCACCGTATTCCGCTTGGAATTTGGGATAACAAGAGGTGACAAACTCTGCATGGATGCCGAATCTTTGATATAGCGCGTAAGGGCCTAGCCAAAAGGGAAATGTTTGGCGTTTAAACAGCATTAAACATGGTTTGGTGACCAACCATTTTACCGTTTGGCCAGCTTGTTTGGTACTGTTTGATCGTGTTTGATAAAATTTGAAGGTCATCAAACATTTGATCAATCAACTTAAAAAATTTCTTTTCTTCTCGTGTTTGATGGGCGAAGTTTTGTTCGTTTGGCCAGTCGTATCAAACATTTTTGGCGCTTGAATGCGTACCACACTTGCTCAGCCGCTGGTATCCACGTGTTTTTTACGTATTTGTGACCCAAAGTTCTTTGCTTGTGGAGTGAGATCTGAGTTAGATCAAATATGTTTTGGTCAACAAACAATATTTGATGTTGTTTAAACGCCAAACATTTCTCATTTGTCCAGGCCCTGAAACTGCAGTTTAAACTCCACGGCCCGGTTGTTCAAAAGCCGATTAACGATGATCCCAGATTTAAAAATAATCAAGGAGTTTATTACTCTACTTACAAATGCTGTTCAGCGCTGATATTTGGCAAACCTTACATTAGAAGAAGTCATATCTTGAAAAACAAAAATGTAAAAATGAAAGTGTCGCCAGAACGTCGAAAATGTGATGAAATAAAGTTTACGCTAATAAAAGGAAGTTTCACCAATAAAATCGGCTGATGATTTGTTTGCACAAGTCTGAGACACCTGCTTTCAATTCACAGCGCTACGTAAACGATTAAATTTTCTAAAGAGGGCTTTCGCTGAGGAATCATAAACAAGCTCAACTTGAAATTCAAGCGTCAAATCCTAAACATCTCCCGGCTTGAAGCTAGTCGACCGCTGTTTCTGTTTTGGTGATTCCACGCCCACAGACCCTTAGTCTATCATAAAATCTTTTGTCAATTACCGTTGAGTATACCAATTTCCGCTGGTCTTGAGAAGGAATTCCGGTCCTTATTTCTTATTTATTTCTTTTTTTTTTTTGTTTCTCTAGCTCATGACATTTATCTCACTAACCTCTATGTAGTGAATTTAGTAGCATTGTTAAATAACAATTTTTTTCGACAAAAACTAATATACCAAATGATCGACTCTAACTTTATCATTCAGCTGCGACACAGCTGTTTCTATGCTGCGTCAGGTACAACCGCAGGAGCAGCAAACTCGTTGAACTGTCTCTTTCATTGCTTTTTTCACTGTCCTCATCTTCCAGTAGTAAAGAATCGGGTTTAAGGAGGAGTTGAAATAAAGCAAAGTTCCCACATATCTCCACACAACAAGAAGCCACACACTGGGCTGACTAAATCGACGAGATATAATAACCGTTGTGATGAAATACGGTGTGTAGCAAACAGCCAAAGCCAACTGCACCCATAATACAGTGTGAACTGTCTTTATGTAAAGTTCGGTGTTTAGTGGAGCTGTTTGCTGCGGTTGCCTTTGCAAGAAAACACGAGAATCAACTTGATTTTGATAAACGCGCAAAAGAAAAAATATTTTTCCGTAGGAGAAAGCCGATATTGCCAGACAAAAAACTAGCACTATAAACCCATACCAGGTCGTCACGGTGTTGCTCACAAACGACATAGCCGTAAACACCACGGACACAACGCAAAAGACGGTTACAACAACATATGTCCTCTTCAGGGTGACAAACCGTCGGTATTTTAGCCTCAAAGACAAGGCAAATAATCTGTCCAAGTTTATAGCAGTCGACGTAAGCAAGGATACCATGCACAAAGGGTAAGCTGTTAAAAAACGTACAGTACTAACATATCTGCAAACGTGAATATGTTGTTTAACTTCGGGCAGCAACGCGACGGCAGTCAGCGGCTGAGAGAAGATACCAACACAAAGATCCGTTGTGGCCAAGGTACGAAACAAGAGTTTCGACGGTGCATGAAGCGAGGATACCTTGTTAAGAGCGACTAAGAAGATGGCATTTCCAATAAATGCAGTGATGGAAAGAAAAATGTTAAGGGCTGCGGCCCATCGAAGTTCGACATTAATTCCTTGTGTCAATTCTGATGAGCAAAGAAAGTCTGTCAAAGTTTTTTTGTGTTCATTTATCGTAGAGTAATTCGTGATCGCCATTCGAACGGAAGTCTCGAATGTGAGAAACGAATAAATTGCTATCACTCGGGCATTAAAAATTAATGCAGAATTGATATTGCTTGATGAATGCGATATGTTGCCTATAGAAACTTGTAACAGCACGGGATTTATAGATTTATATAGATTTAACCAAGCTGGCTGTAGGATTAGTGAAAATAAAAATCTTTTGAATTGTCTGCGTTTTGGTTTTTCCAGATATTGCTTAATTATGTTATAGGCCTTATCACGGTTTTGACCGTCATTTGACGGGTATGCATAGCGTAAAGAATTTGTAGTGTTTATATGGGGATCCGATGTCAAATAATTTTCGTTAAAAAAAATTATGAATCGCGAACTGAAGGTACAGGGTAAAGGATTATACAGACCAATTTTTAGGGACTAGCCTTCGTTAAAAGCTGCGTGGTAGCGTTTTCAATTTTTCCATACATTTGTCTGTAATTGTTACCGAAAATTCGCGGGAAAAAATTACAGACAAATACATGGAAAAATTGAAAACGTTGCCGGGCAACATCTGTAAAAGGTTAGTGCCTAAAATTTGGTCTGTATAATCTTTTGCCCTGTACCTTTAGTTTTCAATTCATTAATTTTTCATTAATTTGAGATCGGATCCCCATATAAACTCATCAAAGTCTTTACGCTTTGCCTACCTGTCAAAATGGCGGTGAAAACCGTAATAAGGCCTATTTTCTTAAATTTCACCCGAAAAACCGATATCGCATGAATCACGAAGGGATGAGTGCGATGTCGGTTTTTCCAGCAAAATTTACTGTCGAATTCACCAGTTAGGCAATTAATTTTTTCTTGAATCACAAGAGTTTTAAAAGAGAACAAACAAATCCTCAGCAAGCGAACGGAAAAGAAACCATTTCAGAGTCGACTGTCAAAAGCCAGCGAATAGGAATCATGCTATCATTAGAAATCACAGATGTACGATAGCTCGTGATTTGTCAGATCGTCTTTGTCGTGTCAAGGTCAAAAAAAAGAGTTTTATTGATGTACTTTATTCCTCTTTATTTCTGAAAACGAGATCATTTACATTTTGATGTATTTCATTTAAAAACGCCAGCTTGTCTTAGGATCAGAATCGACAAAAAAAGGACAAAGTTCAAACAAGATCTCCAAGAAATTACCTGTACGTGCTCTGAACAAACTTCTGAAAACACAAGCTGGTGATATTGCTCTTTACTTTTACGAGAACTCATTGCAATTACGTGTTATAACATAAGGGCAAAATTTTCTTGTCACTGTCGAGGTACATCGAAAAACAGTTACGGAAAACCTCTTGTTTGTTCACATTTTAAAGCCAAACAAACAAGCAAACAAATCAATATTTTCTCTTTCCAAAAAGAGTACAGATGACTGTTTTGTAATTCCAGTTGAGAAAAAAAAAATCGAGTTTCATTCCTAAACAAAGAAAAAAAAACGCTTAATTTAACCACTTTTAAAAAATAGCTGCATTCACTTGAAATAAGTCATGCGTAGAAATAACACACCATTTAGTGTCCAAGAAAACAATTTGTGGAGTACCTTCTTTCACCAAGTTTGAACTATTACTGGAACTATTCTATAATACCATAACTATAATACCGTAACTATTCTATAATAGCAGATATGCTTCCAAACAAAATTAATATAAACCTAAAGAGCGAACTAACTCTGGAAAACAAACAGTTGCCTTTGCAGCATCTGAGTCTCTAGGATGATATCCCAGTAGACTTAAAAAACCTAAATGCCTTCAAATTATCAAAAAAATTAAAACATTATCTGCTGACAGAGCAACTTTCTGAAACTTTGTCCTAAAATCTTCCACTCTTCTGTTTTACATTAATTAATTAATTTATTTATTCTGTTCTCCATCTTTTGCTATAGGTAACTTAAAGTAACTGGGGGCTAACTCGAAAACTACCCAGTCAATTAGCCTCCAGACTCAATATTTGTGCATTATTCTAGTTCTTCTTTTTTCATATTTATATATGTTTAAGCTTGTACAAGAGTGAATAAAGTGTGGTTGTTGTTGTTGTTGTTGGTGTACTGTTTGGTCGTTCTTGTTCTCTTTCTCTCTTCTTTCGTCTCTGTTCTTCTGTAATAAGCCGTCCAGGCATCGTGCAACGTTAACCTTATCAGAATTTTAGAAATTAAAAATCTTAAGATAAGACTTCAGGGCTGTAGTCAGTATGAGGCAAACCGAGGCACTTGCTTCAGTCATTTTTTCGTAATTCTTTAAAATAAAGGGTGATTCCACTGTTGTCTTTAAAATGTATTCATCATAAACACCTAGAATCCCTAAGTAGAGAATTCAACCATGGACATTGCCTCAGTCATAATTTTTTTCTGGCTACGGCCCTGGACTTATGCCAAAAATTGCAATTCAGAGTAAAAAGCTGCACTAAACAAATTGACTTGAATAACCACGTAGCCACCAGTGTGTCCCGACCAGCCTAAAATATATTTTCGTGTGTCCTAGCGTGTTCATCGTAGACTGAACTTTACTAGAAGCTCTTAACGAATGGATAGTATTCAAGAGTTCATCAAGTCTTCGTTTAGCAGGTACAAATGTTGCTTGTAAAATCCGTTCTCAGGTTGA
>NC_090879.1:44246352-44256352 GCF_036669935.1 Montipora foliosa
GCTGTGAGTAGGCGTGGGATTTGTCTCATATGGTTTGGGGGCCGACATATCCCTCCCTCGATGCCGTACCGGGAGGCGAGGTTGGTAGCAGAAATCAGCGAAGGGCCAACTGCGTCCAAAAGCGATCGCAAGGGCCGAAATCCCGGGATGACTCGTTTGGTACGACGCTCCAGCGCCACGTCTGGAGGTACTGCATATTTCTCGTCTCGTCTTCAAACATTCCGTCAGCGCATGCGTGCGTAAATGTTCAGCCTCTTCGATACCTACAATACTAGACACATTTAGTTGGAACACTTAGCGAATGGTCAGAATCATTGTGTTACAAGATCGTATTTTATACCAAATCCCCCTTCCCTCAATCTAATGTTGTGTGAGAATTTTTCGGGCGACTACTAGTAGTTGTGGAAATCAGCATTGGAGGAAGGGGGAAACGGGGACGGGTGTTCCAACAAATGTGGCGAGTATTGTAGGATGCTGAAACAGTCATTAGAGCACTGAGTGTGGCAATGCTCAGAATTCTGCAAATGTTTAAAAACGTGCGAAATCCTATCACTGAAAGTGTGCTCACGTACGCACGTGGAAGAATATCGGGTAGTTTTGCCGACATAGCAGGCACTACAGCCCGCACACAAAAAGTTGTATACCACACCCGCACGGAGCCCACGAGGGACAGGATCCTTCACACTGAACATGTTGCCGATTTTAAATGATGAGAAAACTAACTTAATATCAATATTATTACAATAATTGCAGAAGGGAAAAAAGACGCAAGAACCCACCCAAGGGATGGCAGCCTGAGCGTCGGTAATCCGACTAGGGTATTAGACACCCTTTCAGGCTACCATTGGAAAGGAAAAAGAAACGACTTGGGGACGCACAAAAAAAAAAAAAAAAAAAAAAAAAAACAGAAACGAAAGGGAGACACCGGCATAAAATCGTTATAAACAAATAAAATATGTAAGAAAGAGAAAACAGTGCGAGAAGAAATTACATTATGACAGAAACAAAAGATGCCGCAAAACGCGGGAACACAAAGGCACAACAATTTATAGAACACCAAAATAGAAGCAAAACGAGGGGAGACAAGGGCAAAAAACATGAAGACCAGGAAGTAACAAAATCTAAAGCGTGCAAAACTAAAACTCGAAAATGGGGACCCGAACTGAACTCCACAAACGTGAGTTCGGGAGACAAGACATGCAGAAAGAAAAAAACAAAAACAATGAACTAAATAGGCGTCAGGGGAATAGCACTGGGCAAAGGCCAAAAATATGCGAGGCAAAGTAGGAACAAAAAACACTTTTGAAAACAATAACGCCAAATAAGCAAGCAGAAGCTAAAATAAAAGGAGGAGAGGAAAGTACTACACAAAACCAATGTTTGCGAGGCGAAGGAAAAACGTATTAAACAAACTAATAAAGTACGCGAGGTAACGGGAAGACAGCGAGAAGACTAAACAAAAACCCGTTGAGGCAAGATATTCGAAAACACAAGATAGCGGAAAGGAAAGAAGCAAAGAAATCATACAAGTAACAGGGAAGGTAGGGAATGCATCGCAAAAAACCCGACGCTTGCAAGGCGAAATACGCGAAACAAAAATAATATCATAAAGTACAGAGATCGGATAAGCGAACAAAATCCCAAAGGGGCGAAGGAAAGACAGCATTGCGCAACATCATGGTTTGCGCGGCGAAGCACACCGGCAAACAAACACACGGGTGCAAAAAGGGGAAGGGAACTGAAGAGAGAAGCACTACACAAAACCGAAGCTTGCGAGGCGAAGCACACTCACATAACAAATGAAACGTGTGCAAACGGGAAGGGAACGGAATAAAGAAGCACTACACAAACCCGGTGTTTGCGAGGCGAAGCACACACATAACAAATAAAAACGCGTGTAAGGGAGAGGGGAGCCGAAGAGAGAAGCGCTACGCAAACTCGGTGTTTGCGAGGCGAAGCACACTCAAATAACAAATAAAGCGTGTGCAAGCGAGGGAAAAGGGAACCAAAAAGAAAGCACTACAGTAAACAAGTGTTTGCGAGGCGAAGCACACTGACATGAAAAATAAAAGGTGTGCAAAAGGGGACAAGAACCGAGCAAAACAGCCAAATCGGCCTAAGCAAAAATAAAAACGAGGGGACGAATACTATCGAAAAAATGGTGCCAACAAGCAGCCACGTGGACGACAAAGGGGAGGGAAAGGGCGAACACCAGCCAGGGAAAAACCAAGCAGTAAAACGAGCAAAAGTTATACCGGAAAGGAGCTTGATTTTGCTGAGGATTCTCAACATTAGCTGCGGCAACTGGAGGCACTTGAACCAGGGCTTGAGCGGTGGGAACAGCAGCTTCAACTGGAGCTTGCGCGTCAGCCATAACACGGTGATGTTGCAATAGGATTCTAATGCGAACTGGGCCGAAATGAAAAGCAGAGCTCTTATTTATACTCGCACTGCGAGGGACTGCCGCGAATAGTAAACATTTCACAACGTTGCAGCAGTTATTACTGGAATTTGGAGTCTCCCATGAGGATAGTATTGTTATTGGATGAGATTTTAACTGTCCGCTGAACCCTCTCTTGGATAAGAAAGGCGGTATTTTGATTCCACGCACAGTTGTAATTCAGGCAATAAATAGTTTACAAGAAGTATTTGGTTTGCAGGACGTTTGGAGAGTCATAAATCCGGAGGTGAAGAGTTTTTCATGGAGTCAGAAATCACCGTTTGCGTTTGGTAGACTTGATTATTGACGTCGTCTCATTTTTTTGATAATGTATACAACGTTGATGTTATCCCGGGAATTTAACAGACATTCTGCAATCGCAATTGAAATTCAACCTTTAGAACAGGAAGTTAAGGGTCCGGGTTTTTGGAAGCTGAATGTTTCGTTGTTACTGAACAAGGATTATAATGAAAAAATGGAGCGCAATATCCCGATATGGTGTAGTGAGTCTAAATCTAATTTTGATAATCCACAAATGTCATGGGAATGGTTAAAATATAAAATACGTGAGTTTCCATTGCGCTTTGCTGAACAGGTTGTAAAAGAACAGAGGAAAAAAGAAATTGAATTGATGAGCGATTTGGAAAGGTTTAAAATGCTTCATGAGATTCATCCGACTTTACAGCAGTTAGAAAACGTTAAAGCAGACCTTGAGCATTATGAAGAAAAAAGGGTGGCATGAGCATGGAGCATGGAGAAAAAAGCAGTAAATACTTCTTAAATTGAGAAAAAAAGAAACCCTTAAAATGCTTCATGAGATTCATCCGATTGCGGAGACTTTACAGCAGTTAGAAAACGTTAAAGCAGACCGTGAGTATTATGAAGAAAAAAGGGTTGATGGAATAATTGTTAGGACTATAGCAAGGTGGTATGAGCACGGAGAAAAGCAGTAAATACTTCTTAAATTTGGAAAAAGAAACCACATTCGAAAACCGTTCCTTTTAAAATATTAGGTCAAAGAAATTTTTACAAGGATTTATATAGCTCCACGAAAGGAAACCTTGACAGCCCCGAAGCCAGTTTGTTTTTTGACAATTCAAATATTCCGAAACTGACAGACGATTTTAGGGATTTATGTGAGGGTGAGGGTGAAGTGACAATTGGAGAGGCCGCAGAAGTTTCGAAGACTTTTAAAGACAACAAAGTGCCGGGTAATGATGGTCTTCCACCTGAGTTCTACAAAAAAATTTGGCATCTCCTTGGAGAAAGTTTGCTAAACTCTTTTCATGCTGCTTTCGAATCAGGAAGTTTGTCCACCTCGCAAAGGCAGGCAGTCGTTACTTTAATTGATAAGAAAGATAAGGATCTTTCTTTTTTGAACAATTGGAGACCGATTTCTTTGTTAAATACAGGCGTTAAAATTTTATCTAAAATCTTAGCGTTTCCGATAAAGAAGATACTACCGAATAAAATCCATAGTAATCAAAGTGTTATGTGGAAGGAAGGTATATAGGTGAAACCATTAGAACGTTGTACGACATAATCATCATCATCATCATAATAATAATAATAATAATAATAATAATAATGATGATAATAATAATAATAATAATAATAATAATAATAATAATAATAAAAATATAGTAATAATGTCTTTATTGAAGTCATCAAACAAACGTACTTACAACATTATAAAATGCGGCTAAAACTGTATCAAATGCAAGTACTAAATTAGCATTCGTTTAAAAGTCGAAAAGGCATCTATTTACAAAGCATTTCTTAAACCTCTCTGTTTTGACACTTGGGATGTGGTAGGGATGGGATCTACTAAGCAAAGCTCTGCTTTTACGTGAGGGAAGATCCTGCAGAGGGTGCGAGGGATTATCCACAATACTACTCCATAGGCTCAAATCCCTATCTTTGATAATCTGTTTGATAGATGTTACATACTGTATGTATCCAAATCTCAATGCCCTTTTCTGTAGGCTATCAATTTGACTCAAATGCTTACTATAAGCAGCAACACTCCAAACTCGGATACAGTAAATAAAGAGTGATATAATAAGAGAGTTGAAAAGATAATGAAGGTCGGAAATACTATAACCATTGTTTTCACACACTCTGAGGATATGCATACGCTTAAGAGCTCTGTCCATCAAGTAGTCAAAATGCTTATTCCAGTTGGTTGGAGAATCCTGGAATGTCACTCCAAGAAGCTCCAGATACGACACACATTTAGTATTGACAAAGTCATCAGGAGAGAGCAAAGTTGTTATTCCTTTCATTACAATTTCTTTGGTTTTACCTAAATTGAGTTTCATTAAATTCTTCACTGCCCAGACTTTAATATTTTCTACCTCCCTAGAGGTATATTCATCGACATTAGGCCCAACAGGTATGCTACACGTGAAATCATCTGCATATTTAGTCATCAAAATATTTTTCGAAGTGGGAATTATATCATTAACCATAAAAGTAAAAAAGAAAGGGCAAAGAACAGTTTGCATTCAGATTATTTTATTCTAGAGAGAGGAGTTCGCCAAGGGGACCCTCTGTCACCTTATATTTTTATCACAGTGATAGAATTATTGGCTATAGAGATAAGGGCTAACGATAACATTCGTGGAGTTTGTCTTGGGGAGAGTGAGATGAAGTTGCTACAATACGCAGATGATACGACCGCGGTCCTAAGAGACGATGCCTCGCTCAAGACGTTATTGGATGTACTTAAGTCTTTTAAAAAAAAATCAGGCTTGAAAACTAACAATTCTGAATCTGAATGTATGGGTGTAGGAGAAGCTCGCGGTCGGAAGGGTGATCTCTTTGGTCTCAATTGGCCTGCACGACCTATTAAATGTTTGGGGGTCTATTTAACTTATGATTATGATGATTTTATTACAATGAGCTATAAACAACGACTCAAGAAATTAGAAAACACAACAAACTGATGGAAAGGAAGAGGTTTAACTCTATTTGGTAGGGCTCAGGTAATTAAGTCACTTCTTTTGCCCAAGTTAATCTACATAGCCAGTATGTTTGTTGTTCCTGAGGAAATTATTAAAGAAATAAATAAAATTGTTTTGAAGTTTTTGTGGAGCGGTCAGGATAGAGTTTTGAGAACAGCCATAATAATTTTGTATGAAAATGGAGGGTTGAGAGTCTTAGATTTTGAAACTCTAGTACATTCTCTTCGCTTATCATGGTTGAACAGGTTGTGTAATGATGAGGAAGCTGGTTGGAAGTCGTATCTTAATTACTTGCTAAAACCTTACGGAGGATCATTTCTTTTTTATTGTGACTATGACCCAAAAGACTTTAAGCTTTCAAACGCTTTTTATGCAGAACTGATTAAGTTTTGGGCAGATTTCAGACAAGTCTTTTCCGAAGCTAATAGGTCAAGTTCAGTAATTTGGAACAACAAAAATATTAGGATATATGGAAAACAAAACCTTTTTTGATATCGTTTCAATCGGTCAGTTAAGTTTATCAAAGAGTAATTTAGAATCTCTGCATAATATCAAAAATGAAACGAATATAAAATGCAATTTCTTACAATGGGCTGGTTTACGAGCAGCTATTCCTATTGTTTTAAGGGGTAAGGAAGATGATGTCAGGAAGGGTGAAAAACTGACTTTCTATTATAATAACACTTTCTTTGATGTTGCGGTGGCGAAATGCAAACATTATTACAGCATGCTTATTGAGTTGAAAGCTACTCTACCAAATGATGCAAAAAGGTTGCGGCAAAAATTTAATGTTACTCGTTAAGAATTATCCGAGATTTACCTTCTACCTAATGAAGTCTGTATGGAAACATTTCTAAGGGATTTTCAATTTAAAATTCTTAATAATATAACTCGCACGAATATTCTACTCAAGAAATTGGGAAAATTTGATTCAGATGTTTGCTCTTTTTGTTGCCGTTCTAGAGAAGAATTGGAACATTTATTCTATCTTTGCCCCTTTTCACAAGTTTCTGGATAGACGTTAAATTATTTTGGTTTGAAAACATGAAAGAAGACATTACTTTATCTTTGAAAGAAATAATTATTGGCTTCCGTGGAAAAGATCTTGATTTTTTTAATTATTGTATTTTGGTAGGAAAATCTGTAATTTACCAGTGTAGGAGAAACGAGATGAAACCTACTATAAGACTATTTAAAGTTATGTTACATAAAAAGTATGAAACGGAGTTATATAATGCTGTCAAGATCAACAGTTGAACAAGTTTCATAAGAAGTGGAAGTTCAAGCCTCTGTCGTAGTTTTGTTTCCAATATTATAATTGTCGCGAATGTTTTCTTTTTTTGTATATTATTCCAAGGTTGTTGTTGTTGTTTTTGTTGTTGCTGTTGTTTAATATAACGTCGTTTGTGCTGTGCTTGTGTGCGTATGTTAGTGTGTGTGTAGGACAGTATGGAGTAGACATACTTGCCCTAAGATGTAGCCTGTAACTGCCCTGAAACTTAAACTTTTGTTTTCCCTAGTTACTTCCAATGGAAAATTTGACGACATGTTCACATTATTTTATAGATATACAAATACATACAAAATTGAAGGTCCACCTTCATATTGTATGAATATAAACGTGTTACTTTTACAATGTTACAGTTCTAGAAAGTAACAATGTGGCTGATTCACCACTATGGATATTGTTTTTGCTGATTCCATGTTACTAGAAATAAAAGCGAAACAACATTGTAAAGTTTACTGATTGAAACGTTATATAGTTAATATTATGGTATAATATGTTCAGTTGTTGTTGGTCAATAAAAAACATTAATATGCAGACAATGCTTAAGAGATTATTTTCTTTACCGGAAGTAATTTTTGTCACATCTATCTTGAAATTAAACACACATTTTATGTAACGTTATTGACTAGTAGAAGTATCCTCTATCTGTGCCATTACAAGCTCAGAGCAACCCTAAATACTGGTAGTGACTACAGTACTGACAATTACAGCTGGAAAGTTACTTTTCAAGTAAATGTATGCATCCCTGCATTCATAGGGTCTCGTCGTTTTACTATCTGGCAAAACACGCTCGCATTCTGCTCTAAATTCGGGCTGCAGAAAATCATCAGGAACATTCAGCACTCCAGACTGAGTAGCTGCCTCTTGAGCTGTTCCTCTGAAATGTAATGCAAATGAAAAATTAAAGAGAAAATTACCAAAACAGGAAACTGTTGAGGGAAACTGTACATGGGGTTTGGAATGCCATCTGGAAGAATCGTGTCCTTCTGTGCACATTTCCTATGGGTGTTCCAAACTGACTCTCTGAAGACATCCAGATCTTTCTGTATTAGTGGTATCATGATGAATGCAAGAAGCATCCTATACGATTGGACAGGAACACAACAAAATAAACATGTCGCAGGGCTACAACACAGGCTGTTTTGTGTCAAGCTAACTAAAAAAAGTTTAACATTTCCCAATCAATCATGCTACATGAATGGTTTTCTTTGTCTTGAAACTAAACCTTGGCTTTTCAGGGACAAACCTAATTTATATGTACTAGAGCTGGCTTGTTTTTTGATTATTATTATTTTTTTCAGTTCATTCGTACTATTCTGTTGAATTGACTGTTACCAGGTACACAAAAACAGAGGAAGTTCCCAGGGTGTCTCATCTTCCCGCCCTCTGGGTAAAAGATTGGGGAAATAGATGGAGCCCAATCTCTAAAGTGTAGGTGAAAGTGAAACCTGTAAAAGTAATACAGTGAAACCTGTATTAAGCGGACACCTTCGGGGAATGCTGCAGAGTCCACTTAACACAGGGTGCCCCCTTAATATATATGGGGTCCCCTTAATACAGGTTTCACTGTGAATACGCTAAGGAAATGCATAGTGAATCAACTTGTCTTTATCATCATGTGAATCATAATGGCCTCGGTCCTTGAGCCAACAGAAATGACCTTTGTAGTATTTCTCCTTGCGCTCTTGTAAATCTCTCCACCATCTCTCAATCTATCATTGAAATAAAAGCAAGAACTATCATAAAAGTCAATTAGATAACTGTAATAACTGGGCGGAAAACACAATTATGTTGACCTGGAATGTTCCCAGCATTAACCTGAGTGTTACAACATGGATCTGAGGACTGCATAGCTACAGAACCCACCTTGTTTTACAAGTTGTAAATGTAAGCAGTCGAAACGTTACGTTCTACATCTCAAATGACTGCACTGTACACTACGAGATAAACGATAATACACTTGATTATAGCCGTAAATAGTTTTAAAAAAGGCAATTCGAGATGGCCTTTTTTGCATGTACCGGGCCTTATAATGTGTGCATGCAGTCCATGCCAGAAATGACATTGTAATGACTAAACATCTGTCCTCCTCCCCTTTCTACCCCGACAGGAGATCATCATCAACGGACTGAGCAAATTTTTTGCCTTCTCGCAATAATTCATTTCAAAGCTACAATAAACTTTCAAAGTGGCTCCATGTACATTTTATTTAGTAACTAAGTTACCTGGTTTTCAGTTGACGGTCCATAAACGACAGTGTCACTTGGGTCCATGTCACCATGATGTCTTCGTAAGAAGGAATGGATGGTAACCATGACCCCCGTTTCTGTACACCTGTCTACTCTCAGCATTGCAGCCATCACTCTTGTCTCGTAAAGATAATCGAGATACCATGGCCAACCACTTTGGGATTACAGTTCGATGTCCAGACTCGCAACCAAAGGAGTTTCCTACTTGCTAAATCAAGGAAGCCATACATAGCCAATGGGAATGTCGAATTTTGGTATCCCATAATTGTATCATGGCCGTCTAACGAGTGAGCCCAGTTTGATCCCCTTGTAGTAAAATTTCCTTTCTGTCTTTATTTCTTTGCCCTAATGCCGCCGCGTGCTTCAAGACCCTCTGAGTCCAAGTCAGACATGACGTACACTTGGTCTCTAGTTACATGTATGCCATACTCTTGGCGGAGTTCTCTGTACATAGCCCGGTAACCTAAAAGCTTACCAGGGCCTTTCAATTCGTTTTCCACTGCTTTCTCTACGTCTTAAACCTCAACACTTTTGTTGTTACAGAAAATATCAAAGTGAGAAAGTCGCCTATCGAGAGTCGAGAGTTCTCATGCTCCAAGGCTACGCTGGGAAATCACGTTTGAGGAAGTCCTGCGTCTCGATCCTTTGGAGTACTTGCTGAACAAGCTTGCTCGTGGCTTGTTTTAAATTATCGTCCTCCTTCCAGGTAGAGTCAGACATGTTTGTCTGGCAAACATGGCGGATAGGAACAAACGCATGGGCTTATGGGGGTTATTGGTTTGGAGGCCTGGGGTAAGTTTGGCAATGGCAGTGATCGGCCAAGGGGAAATTTTACTTTCCTTTTACTTCCAACGAAAGTAGATATTCGCATGGCTGAGCGCTGCCACTAACTTTGTTTCTCATTCTCTTTTCAGAATGTATTCAATTTTAATTGACTTTGACTTCTAACTATATTCTATTTTGCATTCTCTTATAAAAAGGCAGTCAATTTTAACCTGAATATAGTTGAGTTTGCACTTTAATTGCGTTTGTATCTCGTTAAGATTTTACTTGTATT
>NC_090879.1:44263852-44278852 GCF_036669935.1 Montipora foliosa
ATTTGTACCATCACGCGGACAATAGGCTTGCATCATTGAGTCCTTAAATGTCTCTCCATTGTCACTGACAATCATGATTGAGGTTCCCCTTCTTCCCTTAAATCAAGCGAGGGCCTTGACATAACTTTCCGTTGTCAGACTTCAAGTTCAAGATGAACAGCTCGGCTTGTAGTGCATATGAATAAGGCTATGTAAACTTTGTTAATTTCCCTTCCTTTTTTCGAATATATGACATAAATAGGACCCACAAAGTCCATTCCAACACGGGACAACGCCAACTCGCCACTTAACTAGAAATCAGGAAGCGGTGGAGAATGAGGAACTGCATAACTTCTACCTTCTATCTTCTTACAAACAGATTGGAAGATTAGCTGCCACAGGATGATAACTTGGCTCAGTATACCAAGAGGGTCATACAGCTTTCTCGTCGCTGCAAGACTACTTCTCTTTGTAATAGGACAACCATTGCTGGTTTCCATTGGAGAGGCCAAGTTCAGAGAGAACATATCACTTTCAGTGTCCCATCCAATTCCAAGCACTGCAGGGCTTACCTTTTGCCCTGAACTGAGAACTTGAGAAGGTCTGATCTTCCTCTTGAATCTTACATTCTTCAACAGGCTTGGTTGAAACTTCAACCAAGACTCTCCTTCATGTTTTCAATTCTTTTCTGAACTAGTGTAGAATTAGACTCCCCTCTTTCGCCTATTAAAGCCTCCACACTTGAAAGATTATTTCAGATTCTTGAACATCTCGAAGACCAGATCATCAGAGTCTTCTCCACCTACAAAATCATCCACATGCAGGCTCTTCAACACACACTCAAAAAATTCTCCGGGAAGATCAGTGGAGTTTAGATGATGACGAATAGTTGCATTCCACAACAAGGGACCTGAAGAAATGCCAAAGGCAACTCTGTAAACTTGGAGACTTGGGTGTTTGCTTCAGGAATCATCGACTCACAGGAAGCGAAGATAGTCACGATCCCTTGGGTCACCTGAAATGTTCAGAAAGTTCACTTTATGAACGTGGAACCTCAAAAAGGGTGTCGTAAATGAGGGAAGACAGTGGTGGGCCAGCATAAAGACAATCATTAAGACTGGGTGTGGTACTCTGTGCTTTAGCGCTGGCATCATAAACCACACGCTTTGTGGTTTCCTTATCAACACGAATCACTTTATGATGAGGAATGTAATGCACCTTGCCAACACCGTTAGTCGTTCCTTGATCCACAGGTTCAATGATCCCTTGTTTCAACTGTTCTCGGATGACATAATTATACTGCCTGGACACATCAGGCTTGACACACAGATGCCTTAACAGTGACACCAGCCTTGATTTGCATAATGTAAAATTATCGGGAAGGAGGTCATGATCCTCATTGAATGGTAGTCGCACTTCATATCTACCTTCCAGAAATTCAACTTCATTAACAAACTTGTCATACAGAGTGGCATTGTCATCATGAATTCCAA
This sequence comes from Montipora foliosa, assembly GCF_036669935.1. Lineage (NCBI taxonomy): Eukaryota > Metazoa > Cnidaria > Anthozoa > Scleractinia > Acroporidae > Montipora > Montipora foliosa. Next base: position 44,265,325 of record NC_090879.1, read on the forward strand.
AGGATTCATTGTCCCAGAATTTTCTCAGTTCTGGTGCAAGATCATCATGATTTATTACACTCGATTCCACCGTCAAAACGTGAGTTGCAATGAGATTCACAGTGTTGGCATGGAAATTATCACATATGACCATAGTGGGCCCACTGGTTCCCAGGGTGCACCCCTCACTATAGTACCTTCTACCAAGGACCAATAGTAGTCAGCCCCAATGAGAATGCTGACTGCTAGCACTCCTCCACCAGCTCTGTCAGCCAATGGAAGGTTAGGGAGATTCTCATAGCTAGACTGAGTCAGTTCAGTGGACTGTTGGGTCAAGGGGCCACAGATCACTGGTGCTACATATGCTTGAATGTACACAGTTGCATCGCATAACGTTTTGATGCCAACTTGAACAATCTCACAGTTACGTAATCTGACATCTGATTCTCCAAAGGTCTTGATTAGCAGGGAATCTCTACCAACAACGGGTAGCTGCAATTTTTCCTTAACAGCCGGAGTCACGTAAGATCGATGACTGCAAGAATCGAAAGCAAGGCGCACCATTAGTGGACTACTGTCATTGTCTGGACGCATGACTTCAGCGGTTGCAGTTTGCAGCAGCACGGACCCTCTTAGAGACATTAGGTAAATTCTCAACTTGTTCTGGTCCACTCACAGTGTGTTCAAAACTATCACACATAGCAACATGGTGGGCTCCTTAACATTTGAAACATTTCACAGGACTTTTACTGTTACGTGACAAATGACCAGATTTGGGACAAAGATAATATCTGCTTTTCTTCGTCAAAACTTGCTTTCTAGACTCAGCACTTGTGACCAGATTACATTTAGAGCTCTGATGATTTTGATTGCAAAACGAGCATCACACAAGAGAAAACTGTTAGTTGTCAGCACTTCCACAGTACAAAGCAGAAGTAGAATGAAGCGACTCACCTCTCTGAAACGAGTTTGGCGGTCTGACGTCGTTAGGGTTCACAAGACATTGTTCTCTCAGTTGCATTTCCTTGTGAAATTCACTCAAGATCTCTTTCAAATCCCATGTTTCTGATTCCAAATTCCGTGAGATTGCAATTCTAAATTCCTCCGTTAATTTCTGCATGATAATTGGTGTTAAAAAACAACCATACATTTCAGAAGAGATTTCTATACTTTCCAATCCACGAACATGTGACTCAACTGTGTCGTACAAACTTCGAAGCCGCTTAACTTTGCTTGTAGATGCAACCTTGGGAATTTTTGTGAGCGCCTCCATGTGGCTCGAGATCACAACCTGTCGGTTTCCGAATCTGCGGAAGAAGTTTCAACTTTCTCGTTTCGATGGGATTCCCTCCAGATATTAAATTTTAGCTTCAGCGATAGTTTTTCGCACAAACATTCGATGACTGTCGCGAAACTTTATCAGATTCTTTAATTTCGTCTTCTTGGACATACCTTGATTCCCACGAGTCATTAAAAGCACATAGCAGCACGCAGCACGAATTCGAAGATGATTTAAGTCAAGACTTTCTGAGTTTACTAGCAGAATCCTTCCCGGGTCTCGGCACCAATTGCAAAAGAACCGTACGCAATAAGACAACTTCGTATGTAGAATAAAGAAATCGCATTGCTTTCAAGACTATTTTCAAGTCAAATCGAAGAACAACGCAAGAGTTCAATGTTAAGTTCGTTGGGGGTCAAAAATGTGCGACCACGGGATGTAGTGGGATCAAGTTTTCCACACTGCAGTTACTTATGGTACTTTCGTGCCCCGCATCAACCAAGAAACAACTTTCAAGTCAGATCAGTTTTTTTTTTTAATTTCCAGTCATTATGAAACGCGTTTCTCTCAGATTAGCTTCAATCGTTCGTCTTTCTTGTTACTTCTTGAAGGGGAAATCACGGTTCAGAACATTACCAAGCTCTTCGCCATCCTTCTTTGAAGGACGGTTGGCGGAGTTGTAAATAACAACTTTCTTTTTTTTTCATTTTCAACAAAATACCACTTGATCTCACAAAGTCGCAAACTGCCAGGGGTAGTCATCATAATATTAGCTGAAAATCTTGAGGAATTTCCAAATTCGTTTGGAACGCCTTTTAGGATAAGTTTTGTCATCATAAATGGATATCAATTGCCTTATTACGCAAAGATAAGTAATGAAAATAACTTTGTTGGGTTGAGCATGTTCGTTGTTGTAGTGTGGTGGTAAAGGCACACAGTACTATAGATCTGGAGGGTCCGAGTTCGAGTATCAGTAAGTGCATAGCACCGTGTCGGCTTGAGTTTTTTCCCTCTCTATGTTGTAATCTTCGAACTTAATCATTTGGGTGGACCCATGTAGGTATTAAGTTCGGCACATGCGGTAAAGGTCGACGTATGAATAACAAAGCGCTTGAGGGAAGTTATCGTTGTTTTTAGTTTTTTTTAGCGGAGGATTATTAGCTGCTTTAGGTAAAACGAGGATCACGAATTTAACCTAAGTAAAAACCTGAGACCGGATTTGACCCACAACATGAACATGTGAGCTTCCTTGATATTCCTTGAAGTTTTGCTTGAAAAGAAAACTCTGTTGGTATCGACCACCAGCAGTTGTCGCAAAATTGTATTGTCTAACTTACAACTTTATTAAAGAAAACGAATATTTTTGCCAGTTTTGTCAACATTTACCTCTATAAAATGTTCACTCTTTCACGCTATGAATATACGAGTGTTTGTTGGTTGTTTATTTGTTCGAGAAGGATGAAGTATTAGCAGCTATTCAGCTGATGTGGACCTGCTATACCCACCCACCCATACACTCACGAAGGACGGCCACAACACCGAGAACTTCATCCCCTACTCTTCTCGAATAGTGTGTGGGTTCTTTAACGTCCCACAAGGAACTTATGAACATGAAAGATATTTGTGAGACGGGGCCTACCTTTTACAGTTTTTATCCGAAAAGACTTGAAAGTATAACCGTTTGCCGATGTTATTACAAAGACAGCACTTTCTCCTCAGTTATTTAAAGACCCTTAGTGTTGGTCCGGCCGGAATCGAACTCACGACCTCCCGCATGGCAGTCCAGTGCTCAACCAACTGAGCCACCGATGCCCGATGTCAAACATTTGCATATTAATAGAAATTTGATAATGCGAAGAAAGGAATCAGATTGGACATAATTTGACAGCTGTGACGCACAATTGATAAAATCAACTTCACAAGAAGGAAAATTGGATGTTATAATGTCATAATTCCCTAGTTTTCACAACATCCGTTTGCGCACTTCCCCTTCAACCATATTCGAAAAAAAGTGTCAAGGTAAAATGATTTGGCGCTATAGAGATCTTTTAACAAATATGAGTATTTCCCTGCTGAGCTAAGTAAAGGAAACACTGCCAGAAATATGTTTACGTATCTCCAAGTTTTCGTTTGGACCTGCGGAAATTATCTAAGCCATGCTTCGAGAATAAAATGCAACACTACTTACTTCAAATTCTCAATCAGGAGAAGGATTATGTTGGCATACCGACTATTATGTCTCATTTACAAAAAGTTATATAGCCAGGTTTATAGTTTATAGAGTTTACGTTATAGGCTTAAGATATAGGCATGATTGCGATCAATTTAAGTACTCAATATACGTCAATTTAAAATTGTATTTGTATAATATGTAAATATATCAATTTAACTCTACCCGCCTAGATTAGCTTTCGCTATTTGCGGGTTAGAGTGCATGATTCTTTTGTAATATGTAATAAGAATAATAAACTTGACTTGACTTGACTTGATTCTTTTGCAGTTCCGTCGACACCATTACCGCAAGTCGGCTAGTAGACCGGAAAGTTTCGACGAGGTAATAGATCAGGAACAAAGTCGGCTGTTCATGGCCTCCGTCTGAGATCTGCATCATAAGGCTATCGGTCACGTGATCTGAGTTTTAAATAAAAGCATGGTCACAAGAAGGTGTGACGGAGTGCCTTGGACGACTTCCACCTCCATTTAATTCTTTCAGCTTACACACAAGCATGACCTTTTGCATGCCTTTGAAAGTAGATTTGCTTTTTTCAAAATGGCTTGTTTATTCAGTTTCGTTACAAACCCTCAATCTCCTGCATACAAGATAGTCTGTATTACGCCCTTGTCATGATGTGCTTTAGTGAGTTCAGAATATGAATATCGACTGAAAGTTCGGAGCTCCTTTTTAATGTTATTAGATAGAGTTGTGAAGGCACAACACGTCGAATTGTCTTGCACCACCGCTTTATTAATATGGTTACACGAACGCGATTTTTGTTTGTAAGCTAGCAATTAGAGACTGACACAAAACCAGTGTCAATGAATTCTTGCTACTTGACAACTACTTAAGGGGTGTATGAGTGTTCTTCGTAAATGCTTGGCGATAGCCTCCCTTCAATTTAGAAAAGAAACCAATATGCTGCCTACTTGTAGCATATTTGTGACTGGTCACGAGTGGAATTTCAGCTAATCTTGTGTAGAAGAGCGTAATACCTAAAGGACAAAGCCTAGGGAAACAAGTGGAAAAGTTGATGTTGAGATTAAAGGCTGCGCATGACGTGGAATACAGGTTTTCAGTGGTTACGAGATACTGGTGTAACCCTGTTAAGTATTGATAAACGTTTGTCTCGGCCCATAAGTGCCCAATAAAAGGCTGGAAACCCAACTTCAGTTGACTACTCTGCAAACCTACTTCAGCTCTCTTATGGCAGTACTTAAATCAGCATTGCTCCATTTCTGGATACAGATTCCTGATAGAAAGTTCCATCTTCAGATGAATGCATACATGTACGAACAGTTGTACCATTGCAGCTATATGTTGCATTTGTCAGATGATTTGTCGTGCCTTTGGAACCTCCTCTGACGGGAAGTGCGGTTACGATACATGGTTCTTTCTGTGAGAGCTTGTGATGTAAAGCAAAATGGCAACCAGGGAGTTTTTATGAATCAGCATCATGGACAGAGAAAGTCCAAAAGCGTCAAAAACGTCCTGACAAACTTTTTTGTGGTAACCTTTCTCAGTTGGTTGTCAACCAACCTCGGTTGAGCATCGGGCTGCCATACGGGAGGTCGTGAGTTCGACTCCAGCCAGACCAACACTCAGGGTCTTAAAAAATAACTGAGGAGAAAGTGTTGCCTTTGTAATAATATTACACCCGCAAATGTTGAAGACTTTCAAGTCTTTTCGGACAAGGACTATAAACCGTGGGCCCCGTCTGACAACCCTTCAATGTTCACAACCCAGTGGGACGTAAAAGAACCCACACTATTCGTAAAGAGTAGGGCATGGAGCTCCCGGTGTTGTGGTCAGGGCTCATTTCAGTCATTCATGTGCTGGGTGAGATCGCTAATGGACTGATAGCGGCTGCCAGTGGCGCCTATATATGCTGATGTCCGATCTCACCCATAGATCACTTTCTTGTAAAGCGCATTTAAATATGTCAATAGAAAATGCGCTATATAAATTCATTACCATTACCATCATTACCATAAATGTGAAGTGCTAGTTTTGTACCCCATGTGAACCATATGAGCCCCTACCGATAGACATATGGGCCCACACAAGAACAAAGAAAAACTCTGAACAGGGTTGGAATTGAACACACGACCTTCGGTTTAAATCACCGCTGCTCGGGAGCAGACCGTTGGAACTGAGGATGGTAAAGTCACGGAAATGAACATGTAAAAAGCTGATTGACATGCTCGACAAGGTATCCGGCACCATCGGCCGAAATCGGCCTGTTTATTCAATGTTTTAAATATTTATATGCTCTGCGTGCGTGACGCATCTAATTGACAACACCAGGAAACCATGCCTATGCCAACACTTAACAACCAAAATCTTCGTTTTATACCTTGGATGGTTTTATATCACATTGACTGTGATCTCTATTTTTAGGGTTACTTCCGTTCTTTGAGCCAAAGGAAGGCTTCTCCGCCATTAAATCTTTCATAAGGCAAATTTACTACGTCTTTTAGGCGAAATATCAAGTAAAACGTGAAACATTAACGTACCCAGCTTTTAATCCAATATGGCTGTCTCATTTCTTTGGATACATTTTCGAGCTCAGGCTCAGTCTTATATTGCACTCAGAGCAGTCCTCCTTGCTTACAGATAGAGGTGGCCTCAAGCGAGCCGTGCTTGGTCCGTGGGTCTTCCATCCAATTGATTTCCGTGAAAAATGGAAAATTAAAAAATGGATTTTGTATTTTTAATGTTTCATTTGTTTTTACCAAGGAACGTTGAGAATAAAATTCCAACAAACACAAACATGAAAATCATGGTTTCTTATTGAATAAAAATTAAAAATGACAATACAAATCTTTAATTTTTGTTTGCAAAGGAAGAAAGAAGAATTGAATAGCAGCCAATCGATTTGAAATCATTCTTTTTCAGAACCTTTCCAATCGGGGTCTAATTCTTTGATTTTTGAAGGAAGGGGCTTTCAAGATGGAGGAAATGATCCATGCAGTAAATATCCGATCAATTTTCAATTTTCCTCTGTCGATGATCCAATATAAATGAAAATTGACAAACCCTTCCGCATTATGGGACGGACAAGTCGAGACCTCAACTAACAGGGCTGGGGTTGGGAGAAGTCACGCAACCCTTGGAGGGGAGGGGATGGGAGTTGAGTTATGGCGGCTACAAGGTTTCGCCTTTAATCTTTACTAGGAGTCATATTTTTATTTCCTCGCCACAAATGTGAAACCTATATGGTTCCCTGCATGTTCAGACATTTTCCACGACTTGGACCTCCACTAGGCTGCCTTTTGAAAAAAATGCACATGCGCCAGGTAAGTGATAGTTGCATTTGCTCGAAGTAGTATTTGTATGAATCGAAATAAAGCAACTTTTCCAGAATGAGACGACAACAACAATAATAATAATAATAATAATAATAATAACTTTATTTCAGGAGGGAGACATCTATATATCTATATATCTAGACATCTATATAACTATAGTTAATCATGATGGCCCAACAAAAAGTTTGAAATCGCAGGAAAGTTAGCGCTACCGAGCCGAAATAATGGTTTGCAGTCAAGGCTGCCCCTTGAATAAGCTTATAAAAAAACACAACGATACAGGTAAATCAGCACTCTTTCTTTTCAAACTCATGGGTTTTTATTTTTCATTTGTTTTGAGGAATACATTTTCACATGTATAAAGCTGTTCAAAGCACTGAATTTAAACACACCCTGGATCACACCCTCACAAGCTAAGCTGGTAAAATTATTATTGTGTCATATACATTTTCCTTTCATCCTATGGGAAAAACCTGAGCAGTACTCAATAATAAGGGATGTGATTTCACGGAGGATAAAGTGAAACATGAGGTAAAGTCAAGCAACTGGCTGAAATTTGCAGCTATGAGCAATACTCATAAGTGAGGTCTCGGAATAACTGAATTACATTTTGGAACAATGTTGGATTGCCATTTACTACATTTTGAAACACAGTGAGAAAATCAGGAAATTGTGAATGGAAGTGTTTCCTTCTTGCTGAACTTTGGCATCCATCACAAGACAATGGGTCTATACCAAATTCTGGCCAAGTTATCAATTCACCTTTATCACTCGGCGGCCATTTTGGAGTCCTTGGGGAGTAAAGGCTTTGTCTTTGCATTGTCTTTGCCCGTCCAGCCTCACATTGAATGAAAGGCTCGACGGGCAAAATCTTTTGTTTGGACATTGAGTGATATGGGTCTATTGCCCCCCACTTCCTTCAAATAACTGAACAGCCACCGCTGTTGTTGGAACAACATCTGGTGTCACCTTCACTGTCTAGTCCATAGCTGCTTGCATATTGTTTTGATGTACTCTCCGTTCTATTGTAATGCGGAGAGAATATTAACATACCGGTAGCTAGTGATTTAAGAACATGGTGCTAGAGTGATTTTACTTGATCCATGAAATATATAGTGGAATATTACACACTATATGTGCGTAAAAGCCCCTATCACATGGTGTATACAAGATTGAGGATGAAAAAACTGACACAAAAGCAGAACACACAATAATGACACAACTGAAGAGATAAATTATACGACGGTTATTGTCATACTTTTCTTCGTTTATTAGACTAAACGTCAGAAATTTTTTACAAAAGATCGTGGGGTGTTTCGTGTAAATAGTCTGAGTAACAGAAAAACAGTAGGGCTAATTAGGAGGTAGTGTTACACAATAACTATTATTCTCTGTTTCACGGGTCACGTAAAATCACTCTATCACCATGTTCTTAAATCACTAGCTACCGGTATGTTCATATTCTCTCTGCATTACAATAGAACAGATTCAAAATGTAGTAAATGGAAATCCACCATTGTTCCAAAATGCAATTCAGTTATTCCGAGACCTCACTTATGAGTATTGCTCATAGCTGCAAATTTCAGCCGGTTGTTTGACTTTATCCTCATGTTTCACTTTATCCTCCGTGAAATCACATCCCTAATTATTGAGTACTGCTCAGGTTATTCCTATAAGATGAAAGGAAAATGTATATGACACAATTATAATTTTACCAGCTTAGCTTGTGAGAGTGTGATCCATGATGTGTTTAAATTCAGTGCTTTGAACAGCTTTATACATGTGAAAATGTATTCTTGAAAACAAATGAAAAATAAAAACCCACGAGTTTGGAAAGAAAGAGTGCTGATTTACCTGTATCGTTGTGTTTCATAAGCGTATTCAAGGGGCAAACTTGACTGCAAACCATAATTTCGCCTCGGTAGCGTTAATTTTCCTGCGATTTCAAACTTTTTGTTTTCGTCTCATTCTGGAAAAGTTGCTTTATTTGATGTATTTCGATTCACACAAATACTACTTCGAGCAAATGCAAATATCACGTACCTGGCGCATGTGAATTTTTGGCCTTTAAAAAGGCAGCGTAGTGGAGGTCCCAGTCGTTGAAAACGTCTGAACATGCAGAGAACCACATAGCTTTCACATTTGTGGCGAGGAAATAAAAGTATGACTCCTAGTAGAGACTTAACTCAACCCCCCTCCCCTCCCCTCCAAGGGTTGCGTGACTTCTCCCAACCCCAGCCCTGTCAGTTGAGGTCTCGACTTATAAAACGTCAATTTTTCATTTTTATTGGATCATCGACAGAGGAAAATTGGAAATTGATCGGATATTTACTACATGGATCATTTCCTCCATCTTGAAAGCCCCTTCCTTCAAAAATCAAAGAATTAGACCCTGATTGGAAAGGTTCTGAAAAAAATAATTTCAAATCGATTGGCTGCTATTCAATTCTTCTTTCTTCCTTTGCAAATAAAAATTAAAGATTTGTATTGTCATTTTTAATTTTCATTCAATAAGCAACCATGATTTTCATGTTTGTGTTTGTTGGAATTTTATTCTCAACGTTCCTTGGTAAAAACAAATGAAACATTAAAAATACAAAATCCATTTTTTCATTTTCCATTTTTCATGGAAATCAAATGGACGGAAGACCCACGGACCGTGCTTGGCTGCCAGTGCTCTCGATTGCTCATACAGGCAAGTTCAGTGATGAAAATGTCTACTGCGTCCGTTTGTTCAGGCTTCTGATTACATCAGCGTTAAGTTCCTCCTTGGTATCCCGATAACGTCGGCTAACATTTTAAGTTCCTCTTTGGTACCCCGATTACTTCGTCTAACATTTGAAGCAAGGCGAGAAGTTCTAGTATGAATTCTATCTAGAAACGTCTCCATATGCGTGGAGACAGTCAATAGGGCCGTTTATACGAGAGAAAATAAGCCGCCGCTTACACTGGCCGTGGCTTACATAAGACGCGAACACACCCTTTAAATGGTACAAAATCGAAGTTCACGGCTTACTCCATCCGCAGCATGCTGAAGCCGTGGCTTATCCTGGCCTAGGGGTTTTGAGCTGTGCTTATCTTGGCCTCGGCTTACCTTGGACATGAAAGTGTTCGTATAAATGTGCTCAAGCGTTGTCCGCGGCTTGCTCGTGAACGGCTCCTGCACATGCACTTGTACATGTTTTGTTATTATAGCCCAGACATCCCTTTTGCTCTCGTCCATTCGCCTGAGAAAAATGGCGAGCGCGAGTAACGAATCACATATTACTAAAGAAAAAGGTTCGGCGAAAAAGCGAATGTGGAGTGCCCAGGAAGAGAAATAGCTTCTCACTATTTGCAGTGGTATTGAAATTGCTAAGGAACTTGATAATTGCGTCACTTCAGCCAGTGTAAGTTCTGCAGCGCACCGGAAGTGTTCATTAACGACTAATTAAGTGACGACATTGAGAGGCTCCGAATTTAATTCCAACTCCTGACAAATAAGAAATAAATTAACAAGAGTTTCCATGGCTCGTGGGAAGGAGACTTCTATCGTGGTGCAAAACGTAAATTACTTCCAGTGGCTCGCAGTCTCGTCAAGCACAAGCTAAACCCTGTTTAAATAAGCGCTCTTACCAAACCCACGGCGTGAAATACAGTCTCAAAGGAATTTAAAGACAATATTTTCCTTTGACGTTGATAAATTGGTAATAAAAAGAAGGCCCGATTTCTACACTTCAACACTGGGCATTATTGACTGAGTTAAAAAGGCCATTTTTTAGCCTAACTTCGCATATCACAGGGCCGGTTGAAGAAAAACCTATTTTATCAAGGAAAGAGTCACGCAAATGTTAAGCATTTCTCTTTCCATTATAGAAATGATATAGAGTCATCACCATAGTAATGGCATGTCCCCGCTTTTTGTGCAATTGATAATAAGTTATCATGAAGCTTAAAGAAGTGTCAATGTTTATTTTTGCAAATACAAACGCCCTTAAAGGCTTCTTTCGCAAATAGCTCATAAGGTTTTTCACAAAAGTAGACACAATTATTGAATAATTATTAGTGGATAGTTATGATCCTGTGTTCAATGATTTTTTTTTTCCATTTCTCTGACCATTGTGCTTTGTAGACTTGCTTTGAGTGTTCTTTAATCATTGTTTGATATTTATTTTTGAACCAGTGTGTTCTATATTTGTCGTGATATTGCTTTCATTCCAGTTGCGGCCTGTCGAAAACTACCATAATATTTATTGACCGAGCTCAAGACTGAACCAGCGTCCCTGATCTTATAGGCCGCTATTGTCAATTTCGGCCCGCGTGCCGTTGTCGAGTGGAGCAGTTTGTTTTTTGTTACTAAGTTGTGAACAAGTTAATGTCATTTTAAAAATAGTATATTGAGAAAGATACAAAGATGCCATACTAATGGTAATACAAAGATGCCATAATAATGGTAGTAGTAATAATAATAATAATAAGAAAAAGAAGAAGAAGAGGAAGAAGAAGAAGAAGAAGAAGAAGAAGAAGAAGAAGAAGAAGAAGAAGAAGAAGAAGAAGAAGAAGAAGAAGAAGCACGAGTGCTCTACTAAATGGGGAGACTACAAATTAACTGAAAGCGGAACAAATCAAATCAAATGTTGGTTTTTGAGGAGAGGAGAAAACCGGACACCAGGGGAAAAACCTCTTGGAGCAGAGTAGAGAACCGCACATATGGCGTAGAATCCGAGAATCGATCCCGGGCCACATCGGTGGAAGGCGAGTGCTCTTTACATTGTTGTTCGAGATACAAAGTGTCCAAGTGTTTTACTTGCATTTCTATTATGGTTGTGTTATTGTTAACTTAGATAAGTTGAGTTGCAGTACTTTAAATTAAAAGGTGACAACTACTATTGGGTTCCAAAAATCTGCAAACAATGTGTTATATTTTTTGTCTTGTTCGCACTTAGCGATAGCTACTACTAGCTACTACTAGGCGCACTCTTGGCTTGAGTCATACTTGGAGAACCGCATGCAGAGATGCTCAGTTAATGGGACGCTCTCTAGGAGCTGCTCATTAAGCTGTGGTGTTCCTCAAGGCACTATCTTAGGACCGCCGTTACTTTTACTGTATATTAATGATTTACCAAATTGCCTTTCCAATTGTCAATCAAGGATGTATGCGCAGACAATATCCAAACTTGTCTAAATGATGATTTAGTAAATGTTAGCAATTGGCTGATAGCGAATAAACTCACGCTTAATATGACCAAAACTGAATTTATGCTAATTGGGTCAAGGCAGAGGCTGTGTACTCTAACAGTTCCTCCTAGACCTTCAATCACTGGCTCTCCCATCGAGCATGTTACTACTGCTAAATCGCCAGGAGTGCTTATTGATGAAAACCTTACTTGGAGAAGCCATATTGATAAATTAACCAAGAAAATTGCTTCTGGTATTGGGGCCATAAACGAATCAGGCATCTTGTCCCCTATGGGACTTTTACTTTCTTTTTTGGGGAAACTGTGGAGTAACTTTGCAGGACAAACTGCAGAAGCTACAAAACAGAGCAGCCCGTGTCTTGACCTACTCTAACTATGACGCTGATGTCAACAATTTGTTTGAACTCTTAGGATGGAAATCCCTAGTCTCTCAAAGGCAAATTGAAAGAGCAACAATGGTATTTAAGTGGCTGTCCCGCTAACAGCGGTCCGGTCAATTTCGGGTCAGAAAAAAGTTAGCCTTTATATTTTTTGGATGAAAAGACTTAGTGTGTATATACTAAAACCAGTATGTTTTGCTGTAAATCCTGCTTTTCTTTTTTGCTACACCCCGAAACGACCTCAGCTGTCTGAGAGGAGATTTTTGGTCGATTTAGTAATCAAAATTAGTGACTTTTCCGGATCGCGCTGCCTTAAAACAAGGACGTATTGCTCCATATCGACCAAACCACAGCATTTAGGTACATCCGAAGTGCTTTGCACCGAAATTTCGATACGGTTGGATAAAAATTAGATAAACCGCAAAAAATCTAAGATAACTCACTGCGTCGCTTGTGAAAATGAATAAATAATTAGCTATATGGAAGACTCAAAATATCAAGAGTGGCACCTAAACCAGGATCAAAATTACATTTACAGCAAAGATCTATCCATACTCTAACAGATTCTCGAGTTACACTTGCGGGTATCATCCGTTATCAGACGCCAGCGAACTCTGTTTTGAGCTCATAAACAACACAATTCACAGCATAATCATGCAAATGTCACGCAATTCGCGGCTGGCGTGATGGCGATTGAATGCAAACATGAACCACCGGATAAGAATGATGTTTAGTAGCCCAGAATTTCTCGTAAGTTAGAACCCTTTACCTTGGATTAACGAAACTTGGGATATCTGTAATTAAATTATGCCTCTGTTGGACTACTTATTGATTTCAGAGAAGTCGGTTTTGTAATAATAAAACATGTCCTTTTGAGAAACAACACTTGAAAACTTTTTTTTTTACGATTTAAAGGTGCTCAGTTTGAAATTCCAGCAATGGAAATTCTTGAGTTGCATGATGGCCTACAACTTGCAGCAATCACCAACAACAAAATAAAGGGCTAGTAATGAAAAGTGAGTGTTGTCACGCGATGAAATAACTGCGGTTGCAAAACGTTCTTTGAGAGAAGACAAATGGCAGGAAGTCCCTAAAATAGTAGTAGTAGAAGTAATAATAATAATAATAATAATAATAATAATAATAATAATAATAATAATAATAATAATAATAATAAAAGAAGAAAA
>NC_090879.1:44291352-44293852 GCF_036669935.1 Montipora foliosa
CTGAAACCCAACAGAAACGCTTGCTATGCAGGCCATTCAGGTCTGTCAAAGTGCGTGGTGCCAAGACACGTCAGCCATTTCCGGCGTTGTGAAATGACATCAGTTAAAAGATATACGCAAATGGAATTCTTTACAAGACAATCGAGACCTTTAATTTGCGCTAATAAATTTCTTTTACGGTTAACTGTTTTCAATTTGTTCAAACGGTCAAATTCTAAGCTTTCTTATGCCTAACGGCTAATAGTGGAGCTCCGCGCGCCGAAGGGGCGTGCGCGGAGCACCATGGGTAAGAAAATATGGTAACCCATTTGGTTTTGGTCACCGTACAAACATACGACCATCCACCCCTCCATGTATGCCAATGTTACCGGTATCACGTGACCATCTCACGGGCTCAAGTTAAGAGCTCATCTAGCAGTCCATACTCCAGCTGACGCTCCAGCTAGATTACAGAGTACATCTTTGAAATGGGCCATCAATGCTAACCCTAATCCTAACCCTGAAGGTTTTACCGTGTTTAGATAATTTTGTGCAATAGATAACCACTATATGATACACCACGTATCTTCCTTTTTTTACTTGACCGCTAACCAGGTACTGTTTTTTTTTTTTAATTGGATCGCAGGCTCAAGCCAAATCAGACACCTGAACATAAACGAGGCTTAATTTTTCGCGCGCCTTCTGTAGCACGACGCGACTACACGGGCATACTACGTCAACAAAAGCACTTGTCAGTCGACGCTTTTCGTGTTCTTTCGCGTTCAGGTAGAAAACGGTTTGGAAAATATTTTTCCCTGCATTTTTTGCCGGTTTCAATCCAGGTTTGACATAATATAGCTGTGGTCAGGATACACTGCTGGTTACGTAGGTATTCAAGTCAAGTATTGGAGGGATATAAACTGAATGTTAAGTGTTTATTCTGTACCCTTTTGGACATAAAGAAATAATTGGTTTGTTTTTTTTTTCTTTGTTGGCTTTAAAATCCTTTAAAAATTTTACTCCGTTTGCCTAACTGTTTTTCGATGTGCGTCGACAGTGACAAGAAATTTTTCCCCTTATGTTATAAACACGTAATCGCAATGAGTTTTCGTAAAATTAAGGAGAAGTATCACTAGCTTGTGTTTTTAGAAAGTTGTTTAGAGCACGTACAGGTAATTTGTTGGAGATTTTTTGAAGTTTGTCCTTTCTTGCCTATTCTGGTTCCAGGCCAAGCTGGTGTGTTCATAGGCAGCCCAAGCTCGCGTCACTACAGACAGCCGTTGAGAATTTAAACACGGCTTCTCGACTCGTAACAGCTCCATGGTTACGAGAAGCCGCTGTGGGGATGGGGTAAGTGTTGTAATGACTGTACCTCATCGGGTAGAGTTAATTTGACCTCGGACCCAAGCTCCGTGTCTTCACGGGTCATCAGTTGAAGTTAAATTCATAAGCTATCGTGTAAATCGAAGCAGAAAATGCTCATTTCCAGCCAAGTGTGTGGGGTTTTTTGACGATGAAACATTCACGGACGTTTGCAAATGATGTGGCTTTAGCTTGGCGTGAAAAAATCTTGGCTGGGATGGATTTTCGAGTCGCAAACCGCCTCTGAGCTGACAACGGTCGGAATCGTAGTGTGCAGCCTTGACTTCGTCTTAGAACATTGAAAACACTGAAAACACAGAATTCCTGAAACGGTGTCATAAGCTCCAAAAGGCACAAGAATACACCAGAGGAAGTCATTTTTATTCACTTTATTGAATGAAAGTTAAATTGACCATTTTTTAGGCTTTATAATCTACCGTATTTGATTTCACATACAAAGTCTTATAACGCGTTTAAATTCGTAAGGGCTGTCTGTAGTGACGCGAGCTTGGGCTGCCTATCGTTTTCGTTTAAAATTCATGCGGTTCAAGAAAAATTCGTTGCCTACCTGGTGAATTCGACAATAAATTCCACTTGAAAAACCTACATCGCACTCGTCGCTTCGTGACTCATGTGATATCGTTTATTTTGGGGGGGAATTTTACCGTGGCATTCACTAGTTAGGTAGCGAAAAAAATGACTTAATCAAGCAATAACCAGAAACACCAAAACGCGGACAATTCCAAAGCCTTTTATTTTCACTAATCCTACAGTCAGTAAGAATAGACAACCCGGGAGCTCCGCTTTTAGGCTTGGCTAAATCTATATATTAATTAAGGGCCCACTGACGTATTTTTTGGGGTGCGTTGCTAAGGATATAATAGTTAAGTAATTTGAGAAAATTTGGCATTATTTTGGTCACTTTCCAACTATTGTAAGCGAATGACCCTAAATATGACGTCATCATACCACGCCCATAGTCACGTGACCAATAAAAGAAAACTCTAAATTTGTCTCCGTGTTACGCAATTTGGGTATTTAATAGATGGTTTGATAATTAGTATTCGTTTTTGCATCCAGCCAAGCATGGTTTTCTTTTTATTTTGAAAAATGTTCTTTTTAGAGACATAAACGATACTGAAATATCCATAACTTTTTC
>NC_090879.1:44311352-44333852 GCF_036669935.1 Montipora foliosa
TTCAGTTGACCTCACAAGACCGTCAAAATGAAAAGACAAATCGCTTGTCCGATCGGCATTTTCGGCGGTGTTCGGTAATTTGCATTTTTCTCCAAAATAAATCGGTAATAACCCCCCCCCGGGGGGGTACTCGATGTATCCCTGGTTGGGGAGGTGCAGCGCGGCCCCTCATACCCTGACCCTGTTTAAGACAAATATCGCTGATTTTCCTACCCATTTTAAGACAGAATTCCGATTTTTTATACCCTGTTTAAGACATTTAACCCAGTTTTTAAGACAAAAATTGATAAATCGATACCCTGATTAAGACAAAAAATGATAAATTCGATACCCTGTTCAAGACTAACTATACCATGCTTCTTGGTACACGTTACTCTTTTAAACTTGGAAGTATGAGCAAAATCGATTTTTCAAGGTTTGCCATCTGATGTTTGATTTTTACGGACATCCACTCTTAATCCCGAAAGATTTTAATTGGGTGAGTTAGCCGATTAGGTCTATTGCTTAAAGGGAGAGTTCCACGTCAGTGCGTACGGGCAAACTGTCACGTCAGTCCATTTAATTACATTGTCATTGAAACAATCAAAACTGATGCAGGATACATCGCCATAGCAGTGAAATTACTCATTGGATTTACTTTTGTAATCATTTCCTTTGTGTTATAAAAACCACTGCATGCGAATAGACAACTTGGCGTTGTGACAACTTCTGCGTACAATAAAATGTTCGACCCGTACAATAGTTCGATGGACAAAACTACATTTGACCCAAATTTGATGTTTTCTGTTTAAATCCGCAGTATCGTCCACCAAATTTACAATCTCTTTCCCACAGCCTCTGTTATCCTTGTCCAGCGGTACGGGCGCGGGAGGCTCTGGAATAATCCAAAACCGGAACCAGAACACTCTGGTTACGGTTGAATAACTATGCGTGCGTGAGGGAAGACGGTTAGAAATCAACAATAACATTGGAGGTCACCTTGCCATGAAAGCGCTTACTTTCACTCGTCAGACAGTACACATGAGTATAAATACATCTCCTGATACACTTGAGACATTTAAACTGCGGAAAATAAGAAACTAATGAGATACATTTTATCAATCAAAACAGATTTCAGTATCTAGATCTGGCGTCACGCAAGTGCCAATTGCTGTAGTTACAAAAACAAAAACGTTACGGAACTGGCAAGTTGTGAAACGATTTATTTCTTGATCATCTTCAAGTTCTTATAGATAAAAATCCAAAAGCAGGTACTCCTGGGCTCCTGCCAAAAGAAATCACGATTTTTGAGTTAAGAATTTGAAAAATGAAAATGGCAGGAAATAAAACCGTTTTTCAAACAGCCAATCAAATATGGCTTTTTTTTGGATTCGACCAGAGTCTCTCTTTCTCGACCGCTGACCAAGGGAACGATGACTCTTGGAACGAGATTGCCAAATTTACAACTGCTAGCACCAAGGCTTGGACATGCACAAAACCGTGAAAATGCCCCTTTAATTAAATTGTCCTCATAAGTGTGAGGACCACTTCAATCTTTCGTCTATAACCCGCACTTCCAATTCACAAGTATTTGAGATAAAGCCGTTTACCACAAAGAAAGGTCCCGGTGGAGTCAGGATGATACCGTGGTGCTTCATTAACTTCTACTGATAAATCTTTTTTTTCCCAATAACATTCTCACGTTTTGAGAACCTCTCCAATTTTTTTTTTTTAAGGTTAGTTTTAATGATGAAATTTCATTTGACAGAATAAAAATGTGTTCAAAGCTGTGTGGAAGCTTTGAAGTAACCTTAATAGCTATAATTAGTATATACTAAAACAGTGGATATCGCTGAACGCGCGCGCTGATTGGCTTCTCAAACTCCGGATAGCGTTTGTTAGTATATACTAAAACAGTGGGATAGCGTTGAACTCGCGCGCTGATTGGCTCGTCAATCTCCGAATATCCTGTGCTGTTTACCTCCGAGCAGCTCGGGAAAAAATGGCGTCCCGATTTGCATCCGTGACAAGTGAAGAAAACATCCAAATTAATTTTTTGTGCTGTATATTATTTCACTGTTTTAGTATATACTAAAATTGTCGCGGCTCGGTAAATATCCACCGCTAGCCAACTCCACTTCGGTGAATAGTTGTTAACTATCCGAGCAATTCGGGCGGAATTTGCACCCGAAAATGTTGTAATCTTTGCGGGAGAAAAATGACTTAAAATCATCTTTTTCTGCTCTAGTAATCGTACTGTTTTAGTATAATTTAAAACAACTATTCACCTCAGTGTCGGTGGCAAGTGACGGCGGCTCGGTAAATATCCACCATTAGTATCACCCAACTAGTGGACTAATGCAAATCCTGCATTTTGATTGACTACGCTAGTAGAGGACTATTAGTAATAGTCCTGGAGTAGCAAAAAGCGTGACGCTTTCTTTCGTTTTATTCCCAAAGAAATATTTCTTCAAGTTGCATTTGCTAACTTCATTATTGCCTTTTCTGTCCGACTAGTTGGGTGATATTAAAACAATTAGACCCTTCGCCCTCAAGGGCCACGGGTCAATAGCCCATTCTATCGGTCTATCGGTCTAATTGTTAACTAGCCACCTCCATTTCGGTGAAAAGTTGTTACTTATTACGAAGGACGTCCTAAATGCAATATATCAATAACGTTCTGTTTGATTCCTTCAGGTAATCAATATAATTATTACCTAATGCTATTTACAGATCTTGGGTCAGAATGTAAACATTGCATTATTTTTTGTTTTTCTTTCCTTTTCTTTACAACGACATTCATCTTCCTAAACTCCAGTAAGTTTAATAGAATTGAGAAAGTAGACAAAAACGTAAGTGCCGAGTTTCCGGCAGTTGTTATCTGTGCCATAGCTGTTTCCTTGATGTCAGCACGCCACTTCACCCACGTTTTGAAAAGCGATTAATTATGTGCCTTTGGGTAAAACTCGCTCTTTGAACTGAAATAAATAAATTTGATTTTATTTCATTTCTTCCTTGTTCCTCGAAGTTATCGAACTATTATTAAAACAAAGGAATATGATAGAATAACAAAGTTTTCATGACGAAATGGAGACTGCAGTTTGCCGTTCGCCATTAACAACAAACACGCAGTTTAACTTTTCTCGGCTGCAACCGCACGAGCAGAACATTTGTTGAACTGTCTCCTTCACTGCTCTTTTCACTGTTCTCATCTTCCAGCAGTAAAGAACCGGGTTTAAGGAGGAATTAAAGTAAAGCAAAGTTCCCGCATATCTCCACACGAGAAGAAGCCACACACTGGGGTGGTCGGATCGACGAGACAGGAGAAGCGTAATTATAGTATACGGTAAATAGCAAACAACCAAAGCCAACTGCACCCATAATATAGTGTAAACTGTCTTTCTGTAATGTGTTGCGTTTAGCGGAGTAGTTTGGTTCGGTTGTCTTTGCAAGAAAGCACCAGAGCGAACCTGATTTTGATTTTTGCCCAGCAAAAAAAATATTTTTCCGTATGAGAAAAGTGATATTGACATACACGAAATTAGGACAACCGCCCAATACAAAGCTGTTACCGAATTAATAAACAAGGACAAAACTGTAAATGCAATGGATATGACCCAAAAGAGGGCTACAATAGCATATGTCCGCCTTAGGGTCACAAATTGTCTGTACCTGATCCTTAAAGACAAGGCAAAAAGTCCGTCCAAGTTTATTGCAGTCGATGTAAGCATAGATACCATACACAACAGGTAAGCTGTTAGAAAACGTACGGTACTAGCATATCTACAAACGTGAATATGTTGTTTAACCTCTGGCAACAATGCGACAACAGTAAGAGGCTGAGAAATTATTCCAACACACAGATCTGTTGTGGCCAAGGTGCGAAACAACAGTTTTGAAGGTGAGTGAAGCGAGGATACCTTGTTAAGAGCTACCAAGAAGATGGCGTTTCCAATAAATGCAGTGAAAGACAGAAATATATTAAGCGCTGCAGCCCATCGAAGTTCGTCGTGAATTCCTTCTGTGAGCTCTGTTGAACAAAGCAAATCTGTCATCTTTTTCTGATTTTCCTCTTTGGAATAGTTGGCCATTCTTCCCAATCAGGGTGGTGTTCACCTGCAGACGTACAGCCAAACGGTACTTTCGAACGGAAGTTGCTTTTTTTCAGTTTTAGACGCATCAATCAAATTCATGTGTCATATTTAGCAATGATGTTCAAAGTGCTTGATGCTGAGGAGTTATGTAAATTTTGTGAGCGACAATCCTCTGACACCAAGAGTCCTCGTTTCGCAAGACAAACGTGGAATGGAATATAAAATCACTTGCTTTAAAGCAATAAATATAACGATGTCTTCAAAATAAAGATAAGATAAGGCACCAACGAAATTACATTTCGAAAGGGATTTGACATCATTCATCAGGTTAAAAGAATTCAATTAGTTACCTTTTGTACGTATCAGACCCAATTTCACAAAACAATACCCACAGCAAGATGTTACTCTGTACTTAAAAACTTCACAGAGAACTTAGTGCAGATTTTAGCACTTTTGCTAAGATTGATCGGTAATCGCGACCACCCAAAGTTTGAATGAAGTATATGTGATGTTTAGCGTACAGCTGCTTGTAAGCACTATTGTAAAACCTGTTCTAAGCACATTCTTAGCGGCGATAACGACACGTACATTTCTGCGACATATTTAAAAGCTTTTGCCGTAAAGAGAAGTCAGCCTCGATAAAATGAAATTTAAAGAAAGGGATCAAGACGCTCTTTCGGGTTCATTGACCAATGGCCCTCAGTCAATACTGACCATTAATTTAATGGTCTGGAGTGGGAATTTTTCGTGGAACGATCTCAGAGAAGTCGTTCTTTACACTGAGATATCGTTTACAATTGCCCAGTAAAAATAGGTTCGACTGCTAGTGTGAAATATTGTGCTAATGTATTGTAAACCTTCTTCTTGAAATGGACCTGAATGGAATAATGGTGCGAGATCGCAAGTTGGCAGCGATAGCTTTTTTTTTCTGTAATTAATTCAAAGCGCTTCTCACAGTTGAAGCCCCATTCACTTTTAAATAATAGTAAATTTATTGAACTCCGTAGACGAAATATAAAGTTGTTTCTTACGAATGATACAACTTAAAACAATAACCAATGATTGGAATATTTCTATTAAACGAATTACAAGTATTGCTCCTCAAGGCCCGGGCAAACAGCTTCAGCATTTACTTTGACATCCGTTTGATTTTGTTCAACGGTGATGTTAACTGCTGGGGTTCGACAAACTGATTGAACACAGCTTCATTAGAGTCTTTGTAAAAACGGGTTAAGGCTGCACCCGCGATTTGTAACTATGGAAACGAACATGAATACGTCATTGAGAAACCGATGTGCATGCGCATACCCAAAAGTGTTGAAAGAGCGGGGCAAACGACTTCAACTTCATGCAACATTTGCGATAACAAAAGAAATGTTGAGTGGTTGTTGAAGCAAAGTTTAAACGCCTTTAAACTTATTCAACATCAATTCAAGTTCGATTCGATATGTTTCAACACGGTTGACGGCAAACCTCGTTTCCAGGGTCTCCCTTCTCTTCCTTCTTTTTTGTTGAGGAGCCAAGTGGCACTCCTCGACAAACATTTTCCCACTAGGGTATGGTAGAGTTTTCGTTATATTTTTAACCCGCAACTGGGCGAAAGCGTATTGATTTTCATTTGACAAGGCAGTTTTTCAATAAATAATATTTACCTTACAATTGTAAGTTTCAATTGTAAGACAAAAGAGCTGATGATATATTCCCATACGAGATAAATTCCCACAAAAGAGGTCAAACTTTCGTGACCGATGAGACTTAGGCCTGTGATATCGAGCGGCGATTGACGTTCACAAAAATACCTTATTCCGCTAGTACCTTTAATGTTGCTTCTACAGAACATACCCTATCATAAAAAAAAATACACCAAACACTGCGTTTGCTTGAGAAAATGTCTCTTTTATTTTACCGGCGCTAAAAATATACTTCACGCTTTGTGTTGTAAATTAAATGCTACGCTGTGTGCAGTTGTAACAATATCGTAACGACAATTTACACGAAGGAATCACTTTGTTTAACGTTCGAAAGGAAAACGAAAATCAAAGAACAAAAGATATTACCTGCACGTGTTCATACAGTTTGATTTGAGGTCGATACGTGACATATATATATACAAAAAAATGAAGCCGGCTGATCGATCGCTGAACAAGTTTGTTTTCCATGGATAAACGTTTCGCTTGTTTCCTTGAACGGCAAAACCTTATTTTTTTAAAGTGTCGCAAACTATTAGCATTCTTTATTATCATTTAAGGTAATTCCCTCGAAATGATGTACTATCCAGATTTTTGTCAAACTTGGCACAATGGATATTCATGCACAGGACATTGAAAAAATGCAATAAAAAGATGGTCTTTTTACAGAGGCGCGAATCACGCGAGAAGCTTTCGAAACTTGATCAACCGGAAAGTTGTTAAACGTGTGTGTGTGAAATGTAAATGTGCGCTTAGTTGACCGCTCCCTAGAAGGGCTTTTCAGGATCAACCGGCTCAACGGGATCGGACCGAATGCATGTGAAGGCGCCCACGGTTGACGCCATACGATCTCGGAGCACCGCAAACCCAGCGAGATGTAATTGAGTGGGAGTCGATTTTGAGGAGGGAGGAAAACTGGAGTACCCGGAGAGAAAAACCCTCGGAGTCAAGTTGAGATCAATTGAAACTCAACCCACATACGACCCGAGGCCAGAGTTGAGCCTAGGTCACAGAGGTGGGAGGAACGATTGATGACCACTAAACTATTGTTCTTATATAGCATAAGCAACTGAACATTACTGAAAACTTGAGCCTACTTGTTTGTCAGGGCTAAAATCTTTCAGTAAACTGATTTCAAATTGCTCGATCTTGCAAAGAAATGTAAGAAAACTGGACCGGTATATCATCACTTCACAATCGATGCCTGGCTCCAAATGCAGTTTTATTTTATATAAATACTACAAGTTCTACTATCCAACTTTTTTTCTCCTTAAAATATGTTTTCCGTGTACCTATTACAAGTACATAACACCATTAAATTACCATTCCTTGACAGATTTGGCTAGGCCATTATATCAATGTGCGCGAGCTAATGTGCGCGCCAATGACGCAATAAATTATGCCCAGTAGGGTTGCGCAATGCAAAACCAGGGAATCAACTTAATTCGACTGCTCACTTGAGCACAAGGCCGACACGGGTGAAAATCGAACCCGGGCCGCACTGGCTCGAGGCAAGTGCTCTCACCACTGCGCCATGCCTGCTCCCCTAAAACAGCCTTTTGCCCTTGACGTCGAACTCCGTGTGTTCGTATGACCACAAAAATAAATGCGTGCTGATTTCCTCAATCGCAATGATCACTAGGTCTACATTGCCTCCCCTCCTCTAACACATATTTGGTTTACCTCCCAGATTTTGGCAGACAAGTGACCAGCCTAAACCAGGGGCTTCCTGCTCAACGACAAAGGAGGCAGAGCAGAGAGACCCTGAGAACGAGGTTGGGTTGAAGTGTGGGGGAGGGAATCAAACGGTTTCAGCATGCCTGTTCAACAAATGCAAACGAAGCCGTTTTCCCGGGTCCTTATTCAGTTCTACGGCTCTAGGTATAAGAAATAAAATAAATGAAAATAAAATAAAAATTAGATGTTTGTTTGTTTTGGATATGATAGAGACTCTTGGATCAGCTCTTGTTTCGTAGTACTTAGTTGTGAACTCGTTCAAGAGGCTGTTGAGATAGGTGTTGAATCTTTTACTCTTCAGTAGACGAGTTATCTTGTTCATAGTAATAGCAGCATCTTTTCTTTGCACTAGTGTTTTAAGGGTGTCCTTCTATCAAAACTATCAATGTCCAGATCAAATGTTTTAAGGGTGTCCTTCTATCAAAACTATCAATGACCAGATCAAGTTTGGGGCGACTTCCTATCCACACGTATTTATGTTTGGCATTTAAAGTTAGTTTGTTCAAGTTTTACCATGAACTTTATCTAAAGCAGAAGTAATTTTAGCTTGAAGAGTAAGAGGATCTTCGGCTACGGACGTCCGAATACATTCTTAGCCTAGAGGACAGCTGACAGGAGGGGAGATCATTATTATATAAAATAAATAACAGCGGTCCCAGAATCGATCCTTGGGCCGGACATTCCGCAAGTTAATGTATAACAATCCGAACGTTCGCCGCCAATTAAAGTTTTCTGTTTCCACCCAGTATGATATGATTTAAACCATGCTAACGTTTGAGACCTAACTAAATCTTGGTGGGCTTTCAGCTTCAGGACTCACTGGACCACTGGGTGGATTTGGGTCTCTGAATACTGAACACTGCCACGTGTCGCGATCGCAAGCGTTATTTCTGTAGAATCTACGAGTGATATCATGTCACTTTGCAATGGTTCATCCGATGGTGTTTCGAGGTCAATAACATCACATTTATGTTATGTCTTTCCATCTCATAGGTCAATCAAAAATAGGATGACGGTCAGCAAAATCATGAACACGCTTTTGGACTCTTTCAAAAGACGTCAACCCAGTGTTCTCTTCAGTCATGGCTAAGGGTTTCATCATGACCCGCTCCTTGTTAGAGAACATCTGTCTGTCCATCAATCTCGTTGCGGTGGTACAATTGGACTGGTCAACTTGCTGAGGACTTCTATTATGCAATCAGCATTGCCTGGCGGAACTTGATGTCACGCGATCGTTTTACTGCTCATCAATACCCTCGACACATTCACTTACTCGATTACTAACCATATGTAGCGACCAGACATACCAGTGGACTCCAACAATACGTCCAGACGTTGAACAATCTTTTCAAGAACGAAGATCGACAATTGGTCGCGTACAACGGTAGGATCATCGAACGATGGTAGTTTGCTCAATAGGAGAATCCAAGCATCGCCCTAGAAGCTTTGGTTTGTGTTAAATTCGACCAGATGACTCGTCAAAAATGATAGTCTTCTGCGGTCAACACCAAAATCTCCTCGGTCATTAAGTAATGATCCGTGTAAGGTGGATAGGCATTTTCTTTGTTATGCGGCAACGGGGCTTTCCCTACATAGGAATGTTATCATTTTTACACAGAGAATGCATAAACCTACCGGAAAGCCGTTAACGCAATAAAATTCATTTACAGCCCACTTTGAAAGGGTGTTTTTTTTGTGTTAAAAGATTTTGACCAATCACAAGAGTTGAAAACAAAAGCCAAGAAACGTTTACAATTTTACATGTTCCCCACATACGATTTCTGTGGAATTCATTTAAACTGAGACCAGATGAAAGATGGAAGATGGTTGGAAAGTAAGGATGAATCTAATACTGCTTTTATGAAGTTTTGTTAACTTTTGCTGTTTAAGCCAATCAGAAGTAAATACAGACAATAGAAAAGTTATCAACTTTTCGCATACCAATTGAATTCCAACATGTTCGTTGCCGTTGTTGCTATCGTTCTTTTCTGGACCGTTTCTTAACTATGTTATGACTTTTTCCAATGGATACGAGGATCAACGGGACCCGACCGACCGGATGTTTTTGAAATGGCCGCACATAGAAATAGGAGGAATAAAAACTAGCTAACATTACTGTGACGTCACCATTGGTGAGCTTATAATAATAATAATAATAACTTTATTACTTTCCAAATTCTGGCTTTTCAAAGTAATTACAATATTCAATAAAATATCTAAAAGTAGCTTAAGATTGATGGTGCGAGTGTTCCTTGGAAAGTAATTTGTTTTAACTGTTTTTACTCACTTTCAAAATGGCTGAGTAGGCCGAATCTGCGGTTTTTAACGTACAACCTTACCAAATTGAATATGAACCACCACGGACTCGGATGCTGCAACAGGCATGACTGTACACGACGAGAATTGGTAGAGTATTACCTGTATTTCGAATTCCGATCCACTTGCTGCTGTTTGCACTGGTCCATCCGTGTCTCTTCTCGCGGATGACTATATATCTTTTCGTTTGTTCACCACACTGTGAAAATGTCGCCGTAGATTATAAAGTACCTTTTTTATCCTTTTATTTCGGGAATTTCATGTGTTTGCTTTGCGTTTTTGTACGATTTCTCTGTTTGCTGTTATGCAATAAAATTAATAATTGTAATTAACCATGTTTTCCATTCAACTGTTTGGTGAGTCCGATCTTTCATTCCGTTGTTAGAACAAGCCCAAGGCTTGATAGAAGTCGTTTTTGTCTGTTTTTTAGTGGCAAAATGTCATTGCTTGCATGCTCCTGAAATGAAATGCCAGTTGGGGTTCTTAATCATGTTCTCTTAAGTTTCTTTCAAATTATTAAAAGTGAGTTGCCAGTGAACTAGCTTGATAACTAAGTGCACTTCCACCATAAACAAAGAATTTACTTCTTTACCATGAAGGCCCAATAGATAGCCCATGATGTTCCATATGGGATGTTTCTCTTTTATATTGACAACACAGGTTTGTGTTACCTGGAAAGGTTTATGATTTTTGGGTAGTTTCTGAAATACTCTAGGGTGTGGTAAGGGAATCACCTGCAATGCTTTTTTTGTCCAGCATCAAAATTGCTATGGAAAAGGGCATAGTCATGGTTTGGTAAAAGAAATGAGCAATAGGTGCATGTACAGTGCTGATTAATGTCTTGTGGATTAACCCCCTCGTGGACAAATATACCCATACATACCAGCCATTCTTTCCGTAGTTTTGGGTTGTCGGAAAAACTTGAAACGTGCTTACTTTAGACTTACAATTGTCCTTGCAATTTATTGCAGCTCAAAACACAATTATTTTCCGTTAAAGAGGATGCTGAATTTTATGAGATTTGTATCCCGCACTTTTTCAGCACGCCAATAGTGACGTCACAACTATTATTTCCGATGAATTCCCGACAACTGACCCGACGCTCTACGACGATGAAAA
Organism: Montipora foliosa; assembly: GCF_036669935.1. Taxonomy (NCBI): domain Eukaryota; kingdom Metazoa; phylum Cnidaria; class Anthozoa; order Scleractinia; family Acroporidae; genus Montipora; species Montipora foliosa. Next base: position 44,322,286 of record NC_090879.1, read on the forward strand.
CGGAAAAGAAGCACTTTTCAACATCCAATATCTCTGCGTTGCTTTACCCATTCACTTTGAAACTTTAGAATATGTTTATTTCGTGCTTAAGCTAGGCATCTCAATTAAATTTAACTGAAGAAAAAAAAGGTCGAAGTTTTGGTTCATTCGACCTTTAAGCCGCACGAGCGGCAAGTTTGTTGAACTGTCCCCTTCACTGCTTTTTTCACTGCTCTCATCCTCCAGCAGTATAGAACCAGGTTTCATGAGACGTTGAAGAAAAGCAAAGTTCCCACATATCTCCATACACGAAGAAGCCACTCATAGAGTTGGATAAATCGACCAGAAAGAACAACTGCTGTGATAAAATACGGTAGGTAGCAAACAAACAAAGCCAACTGCGCCGACAATAAAGTATAAACTGTCTTTTTATAAAGCGTTTTGTTTGGTGGAGCTATTTGGTTCGATAGTTTTTGCCAGTTAACACGAGAGTCCATTTGATTTTGATTATGGCGCAAAACGAAAAATATTTTTCCTTAAGAGAAAGCCGATGTTTCCATTCACGAAAATGCCACTATGAACCCATACCAGGTCGTTACTGTGTTACTAAAAAACGACATAGCCGTAAACACAATGGAAACAACCCAAAAAACTGTTACAACAACATGTGTCCTCTTCAGGGTGACACATTTTTTGTGCCTGAGCCTTAAAGACAAAGCAAACAGCCTGTCCACGGTTATGGCAGTCGATGTAAAGATTGACGAAACCTGCGATATTTGCATATCGACAAAACTGAACATCTTGTTTGGCTTCTGGCAACAATGCCACGGCAGTAATAGGAAGACAAAAGAGAGCGACACACAGATCCGCTGTGGCCAAGGAGCGGAACAAGAGTTTTGACGGTGGGTCAATCGAGGATACCTTGTTAACAGCGAGTGAGAAGATGGCACTTCCAATAAATGCAGTGAAAGACAGGAAACGTTAAGCGCTGCAGCCCATCGAAGTGCGTCGTGAACTCCTTTTGTGAGCTCTGAAGAAAAAAGAAAATCTGTGATAGTATTCTCCTGTTCATTTATTGTAGAATACTTGGTGATCGCCATTCCATCTGAAGTGATCTAAACCAACAGGCAATTGAAAGTCTGTAATATAAGAAACGAATGAAGTGGTCTCTTGGGTCTTTATTAATACTGCAAAACTGATAGAGCTTGATTAGTGTAATGAAGTACCAAACGATGCATATTGCCAACTTCTAACAGAACGAGCCTCCCTGCAGGTCTATTCATTTGAAGGACACCGAGTTTTAAACAAACTCGGCATGGGATATTAATCCTTTTTTCGTAATTGAAAAATCTAAAAAACTGAGAAATTTTAATTTCTCTTTGAACATGTTTTGACATTATTTACACAGCCTAAAATATATTTTCATGGGCCCTTCTGTGTTCATTATGGCCTTAACTTTAAGAAAAGCTCTTCAAGTATTGAAACTTCGTGGAAGCTTCGCTTGGTACGTGTGGAAAACATGTCAGGTCCGCGAGTTTTGTATATTGCTTTACAATTTCAAAACATGCTAATGGACATGACAAGATGATTGAGTGAGGAAGTTCAGGGGAGCCAGGTGCAACCGCCCACGAACAGAAAATTTGTCGGACTCTTTCCGCTCTTCCCTTTTGAATGTTCTTATCTTTCGGTGATAAAAAGTTGGAATTTAGTGGGGAGTTAAAGAAGAGTAAAATTGCCTTACATCCCCAAGCAAGGGCAGAGACGAACTCGGCTTTTTGCGAGAGATACAAACATACATTGTGATAAATAAAAAACAAATAGACACCCACAATACCGAGTAAATTGTCTTTTCGTAAAATGTTGCGTTCATAAAAGTTGTTTCCTTTCGATTCAGTTCTATTTCCGCAAAACCAACGTATGGTAACTTGATTTCGATTTTGGCGAGGCCAATGGAATTGAAAATCTTTTGTGTAACAAAAAGTTAATATCGTGAGGCATAATGATGGTGCTATGTCAACATACCAGGATGTCAATATGTGTTGTTAGGAAAGGACGATGCTCAAAACCCAAAGAGATTCTGCAACAAGGTATATGCGCTTCACGGCAAGAAAAGGCCAAGCAATACCTTTACGTTTATTTTGTATATTGTAATAGATGTAAGCAAAGGCCGCCATAGGCAAAGAATGTGCTGTTAGCAAATTGTTAGTTACCAGCACATACGCAAACATGAATTTTCTTATTTTAATTTTGACACCGAAGGGGCAATACTGGCCCTAATAGTTACAGGTTTCCGCACTCATAGGAACGGAATAAGAGGGACACATTGTGAAAGGCATCTATGTCATTTCCAACAAATATAAGGAAAGACAGAAAAATATAACTTTAAGCTTGAAAAACAGGTGCATTTGTTCTTTTAGGGCATTGGTGAGTTGCAATGAACAAAGGAGCCTTCACAAGTTTTTGTATAGTCATCTTTGGAATAGTTTGTAAGCGTACTGCTGGCTGGGGACACGTCAATGGAATTTGATGGGAACTTCAAATGGAAGCCTCGAAATTTCCGACTCCATGATGTAATTTCTCGAGTGTTTATTAACAACGGTTGTGCATATTCATATAGGCAGGTTACACAACTGTTACGAATTTCAAACTTTACCTCCTCTGCACGGAACTGAACCTCGCTCGCATTAAGACAAGTTTTTTTTGGAATTAAAAGAAACACATCAAATTTAGAATTTAGTGAGGTTCTTGAAATTTCTACTCTTAAGAACATGATTTATTCAGTCTGATTCCCATTAGTCAAGTAGCTCTTTCCTTAATATCCCAGGAGGGTATTTCATCGATAAATTAAACTTGGCGCCATTCATCTTTTCCACTGTGAAAATGATTTGCAAGTCTCCAAACTAGTCTACGGTTTTTCAATACTTAAATTCAACAAAAGAAATAAAAATGACATGTGGCTGCTTGTTGTGGGGCTCGTTAACATTTAACAGGATTCTGTTGACATTTGACAGAATTCTGCGTCCAGCAATTATTTCAGCAAATTAAAACACTTAAAGCCTTCTTCCGGAAAAGGCTCACAAGGATTTTGACGAGAAGAGGCGCCAAGGGCACACTTTCACAAGCATCCAATACGTGTAGACCTTTTCTTCATGAAGCAATATATAAAACACAAATGAAGACAAGACACGTTTATAAGGAACACGTGTCTTGTCTTCTTCAAGTTGTCTTGTGTCTTCTGAGGGCGAGGTTTAAATTCGTAAGGGTAAGGGAAAAGGGCTTCCGTGCCATATGAAAAATTACTTTTCTGAAGTCACCTTAGTGCCCCCCACCAAAAATTCGGTCAGATATCACAGCTTAATTGAGCAGACATTTTTACACCAACTTGATCTGGAAAATTCCACTCAGCTTGAGGTTCAGATGACCCATAGCATTCAATTATATTTAACTCCTCCTTGATTATCAGAGCACAATTGAGCACACATGGTCTACACCAACTTGCTCAAGATAAATTCCACTCAGCTCGAGATTAATATTGCCCATAGCATTCAATCATTTTCATTCCCCCTTGATTATCAGAGCACAATAGAGCACATGGTTTACACCAACTTGCTCAAGAAAAAGTCCACTCAGCTTGAGATTAATATTGCCCATAGCATTCAATTTTTTTATTCCACCTTGATTAACATAAAAGGGGACGCAAAACCATAATGGAAACCGGTTCTCTCAGACGAGGTTCAGATTGCCCATAGCATTCAATTATTTTTTATTCCTCCTTGTTTAATATTACAGCTTAATTGAGCAGACGTTGTTTACACCAACTTGCTCAAGAAAAAGTCCCCTGAGCTTGAGATTAATATTGCCCATAGCATTCAATCATTTTTCATTCGTTCTTGATTATCAGAGCACAATTGAGGAGACATGGTCTATACCAACTTGCTTAAGAAAAAGTCCACTCAGCTTGAGATTAATATTGCCCATAGCATTCAATTTTTTTATTCCACCTTGATTAACATAAAAGGGGACGCAAAACAATAATGGAAACCGGTTCTCTCAGACGAACATGTTCTAGAGGAATACTTTACTAATAATTACTTTAGAACTAGCTCTGCAAAAAATCTTTTCTGAGAATAAAAAATAAAGACTTTTGAAACCTCTTGTCTGCCCCCTTTTTTAAGACTAAAAAGAGCAATACTCACCTTTAATGGTTCTCAGGCTTGTTTTTTTTCACTTTCGATCAGGGAACCACATTGAAACTCATTGCAGAGGCTTAAGAACTAGTGTTTCATTGTGAGGCATTCTGGGCCAGAAAACGAATTGGAAAAAAACGGCAGAGCTTTTTAAGTTTACTGCAGCACGTACCGGGAAATAGTTTATCCTTTGAAGGAATTGTTGCAATTTTGCTTGGTACCATAACTTTGATGTAACATGAAATAGTTTGGTTGATTAAATCCTTGGAAATATTACAGTTAGGATCATTGCATTATTAATAGCATTGAAACTGGTTTGAGCCTCCTTAAGTGAATGTTGCATTCTCATTCTTCACTTCAAATAAATCAGATATACAGTTCGCTAAAGCATGATACAGTCCCAAGAGTAATTAACTTGCATTGTTTTTATGTAAAGAAGCCCCCAAACGTTTAGCATTATGGGATGGGGAAACTACGTGTAGTTAGGATATTTCGCCCCTGCCGTACATTGTCAACAAAATGGAATAATCGCGAAATACCTAGCGCAAAGTTATATTTTCTGTTGACTTTTCTTTTGCGTTTTCGTAGCCGTTACTTTAACTCCTTAAAGTTGGTTCTGTTGACCCCAAAATTGACCTCGCAGGCACACAATTCAAACTTAATTCAGCTTTCGAGGATGTTTACTTAATAACACGTTGCACAATTTCAAATAATGAAATGACTTGCAGGGCAAAGAAACAATTTGTTCGAAGTTTAACACTTTCAATCTTACCTTATGATGGACTGGTACACTGTACAGCGAGATATCGAGCTCGCTTGAGACTCGCTTGAGATTTGCGCAAAGTAATAACACAACTTTGTTCCAGGATACTGAGGATGGGCGATTGTAAAGGTCCTGGGATGAGAAACTAAAAGTTGCAGGTCACTGTTTCACCATAGCTGAAACAACCCAAAACCTTTCTGATGCCAACATTAGACCTAAAAATAATATTTAAGCCTAAGGATAGCATTTTTCTAAAGGTTTGGGTTATTTCAGTTATAGTAAAACAATGACCTGAGACTTGCACTTTACACCCTCCACGTTAAACCACTGATAACGTATCTTAGGAGATCAATATCAAAGGAAGCATGCAATGTTCTGTGAAGAGTCATGTTTTTTTTTACTTTGCGCGCGCTGCACGACAAATGTAGTTTGCTGTATATATATATATATATAAGCATAGTGAGTAAAAAGGAAGCGAGGACGGACAACTTCTGACGTTAAAAAGTTAAAAAATTAAAAAATTAATTAAAACGTTTCGGTCAAAGACCTTCTTCAGTTATGACAACTTTTGAATAAAAACGAAACTTAAATAAGATTTAGGCGCTAATAATTACACAATACCAAGTGACAGCTGTCAAAAAAATATATAAGATTGCAAAAAAGAAAAACAAAAAGTGGTGCTAATTTGTACATGACAAAAAAGCTAAATTAGCGAAGCAAAAAAATTAACAAAACCCCTAGAGGGGCTCTTAAACAATATAAATCATAATGAGTTTCCCCGCCAGGACCTTTGAGTTCAGCTAAAACCTAAGGGCCTGACGAAATCCAAGAAAAGGGCCTTAGAACGGTTAATCATGTAGGAATGTACACTATGGGAAAGGAAACTAATTGTAACAAATTCTGTTTTTTGAATGAAATTCCTTCCTTTTATTTAAGCCGTGGGGTGCAAGAGAGAACAGGTGAGCACTCCAATAAGCCTCTTTTGTAATTAAAAGCCTATCGATTTCGTCAGAGTTGCATGAAGCCTGCACCTGATCAATGCATTGAAATGAAAAATCATCTAGGGTATGTGGGATTTTGTTAAAATGCACGGCTACTTCACAAGTTGTTTTGTTGGTAAGCATAGCAGACTTGTGATTACGGAACCTAATTCTAAAATCAGTGGTGGTAGATCCCACATATTGCAGGCGACATTTCTTGCAAGAGGCTAAATAAATAACGTTTTTAGAATCGCAGGAAAGACTGGAATGAATGGTGTATTTTTTTTCCGTCTTACAGCTAAGGAAAGATTTAGATTCCACAAAGAAATTCTTACAAAGATCGCATCTATTTCTATTGCATTTAAAACAACCATTGTTGTGGTGATCCGTTCGTCCCTCTGCGGCGGTTTACAAGCGAGATGGTGCTAACAATTCTTTAAGATTTTTTGACCGACGGAAGGCTGGTATGACAGAGCCTCGAGGGAAGAGTTCTTTTAATTTGGGGTTGGATTGTAGAATAAACAAGTGCTTTCTAATTATGTTACCAACATCGGGTAAATTTGGATTGAATGTAACAACAAACGGAAATAGTTTCCTCGCTTCTTTTCCACGAGTTCTAAGTAGATCATTTCTAGAAATGGCGGAGGCTTTGGAGAATTGATCATTAACTAATTTAGAAGGATAACCTTGATTGAGAAGGTACCCTTTGTACTCAGCTGTTCTCTTGGCAAGAAAAGTTTCATCAGAGCAATTTCTTTTCAATCTTGTGGCTACTCCGAAAGGAATGGCCTTGAAAACATGCTTGGGATGGCAGCTAGAAGGTGGAAGATATAAATGACTGTCTGTGGGTTTAGAATAGACGTCTGTCCTAATAAATCCATCGATAAGGTATAATGTAAGATCTAATACATGGAGCTCACGCTCAGAGTAAACTAACTCAAATTTAATAGTAGGATAGAGAGAATTAATGTAATCCGTAAATTGATGTAAAGCAGGAAGGCCTTGCTGCCAAAGATCAAAAACATCGTCTCGATATCGCCACCACAGGGACGGCTTTATCTGACCGGAAAATTTAGCTTGGAGATCGATTTCGCCCATCGCAAAATCGGCATAACTGCAGGCATTCTTTGGACCCATAGCTGTGCCATGAATTTGAAGAAAGAAATTCTCCTTAAAAACAGAATGGTTGCTATTCAAACAAATTTTCACAGCTTCTAAAATGCAAGTAGTGGATGGAAATTTATTTTCTCTGGCATTCAAAGCTTTCCTTACGGCAGTGAGACCAAGTTTGTTATCGATGTTGGGAAACATTGAAACTACATCCCACGAAACCAGTAAGGTGCCAGTTGGAAAAGGGCCGCTAGTATTAAGGTCTTCTATTTTGTTAAGAAGATCGGTGGTGTCCTTAATAAATGATGGCAATTTTCTGGCAAGTGGTTGTAAATAAAATTCAGTAAAGGCCGACAAGTTTTCAATTGCCGTGCCACAACAACATGTAATGAGTCTAAGCGGGTTGCCGGTTTTATGGGTTTTGATATTTCCAAAAGCAACTCCTGGTTTCGATTCTTTATTCAATACCCACTTCGCTATTTCAGGAGAGATCTCACCTTTTCCGAGCCATTTAGAACACCAATTGCCTACTAATGCCAAATGCTTAGCGGTAGGATCCAACTGCAAAGGTTTATAATGCAACTGGTTATTGAGTTGACCAAACATTTTTTCCTCGTATTCGTTTACATCAATTAATACAAATCTAGAGCCTTTATCCTGTATACGAATGACTACTTCAGAGTCATTTTTTAATTCTTTAAGGGCAGTCCGTTCTTTTTTAAAGAGGTTATCCCTAGCATGCCTAATGTTCTCAGGATTAATAATGTCACGCCGCACATTAGCTAAAAATAACTCAAGTTCTGGGTACCTTGACGTCGGTGGTTTCCATTTCCTATCTTTCGGAACCTGAGGTAACTGGCTGGAAACTGCAGGGTTGTCATCCGTTTCGCTATCCATAAAGAAAGCTGCCGTTCTAAGTCGGGCTTCAACGTCAGAAGTTGTCCGTCCTCGCTTCCTTTTTACTCACTACAGTCGTTCATGTCGTGAGGTTTGGACTAGGAATCTTGCAGATCCTCCTGACGTGGTGACACCTTTGTTGGCCTGAGAGACTCACTAACAGTTATATATATAAGCATATATATATAAGCAAATCTTGTACTCATAATCTTGTACTCTTGTAATCTTGTAATCATAATCTTGTACTCATAATCTTCATTCACTGACGAAGCTCTAAACGGCGAAACGTTTGAAGTATAAAACCGATCAGAAACACATATGCCTCAAGAAGTTATTTCCTTATTATATATATATATATATAACTTCAGGTGAGTTCCACACTGATAAATCCAGAATAGTGCTCAACAATAATGGAGCGGTAATAACAATGTTTTTCTACTCAATATAGTTTCATATGGACTTTAATACAGGTCTGTTTCGTAGACCAACAAGGAGTTGGGCCACTCATCAGTTAAATTCCATGTACACTGTAGCATCGCTGGGGTTTATATACATCAGTAGCGTGATCGTTACAAGATTCAAACTTGAAAAACAATAGTAAAAAAGCATTTGTAAATTTATGATTGGTTGTTGAGGATGCGATTGAACCTAAGGATAGAATTTCGCTTGTGCCTGCAAGTCGATACGAGTTCATTACGTTTGTTGAGCGTTGCCATGTCCGGTTTATATACAATATAGAATTTCTCGGTACTACATAGATTACATCGTTTAGTAAGGTTGCTATAAGATTTGGCCTTGGCTAGAATTTTCCAGGAGATTGCGAAGTCTTTCTTTTGATCTTTTAGCTGCCATAGATGTTTGCTCAGTCCGGTGTCATTCTTTTTACTTTCGTTTTTGAATGACATTTGGTGGTTTCGCCATCTCGTCTTGAACTCAGTGGCGGTGAGGCCGACGTACGTCTCTGCGCTTTCGGCGGTCGTGATGGTGGCTGTTTCGTAGACCAACAAGGAGTTGGGCCACTCATCAGTTAAATTCCATGTACACTGTAGCATCGCTGGGGTTAACCATCACCAGACAAATGCCCTTTAAAAGGACAATGCTTAGTCAAGGAAGTAGTGTATCAAGCCACCATCACGACCGCCGAAAGCGCAGAGACGTACGTCGGCCTCACCGCCACTGAGTTCAAGACGAGATGGCGAAACCACCAAATGTCATTCAAAAACGAAAGTAAAAAGAATGACACCGGACTGAGCAAACATCTATGGCAGCTAAAAGATCAAAAGAAAGACTTCGCAATCTCCTGGAAAATTCTAGCCAAGGCCAAATCTTATAGCAACCTTACTAAACGATGTAATCTATGTAGTACCGAGAAATTCTATATTGTATATAAACCGGACATGGCAACGCTCAACAAACGTAATGAACTCGTATCGACTTGCAGGCACAAGCGAAATTCTATCCTTAGGTTCAATCGCATCCTCAACAACCAATCATAAATTTACAAATGCTTTTTTACTATTGTTTTTCAAGTTTGAATCTTGTAACGATCACGCTACTGATGTATATAAACCCCAGCGATGCTACAGTGTACATGGAATTTAACTGATGAGTGGCCCAACTCCTTGTTGGTCTACGAAACAGACCTGTATTAAAGTCCATATGAAACTATATTGAGTAGAAAAACATTGTTATATATATATATATATATATATTTTAAATTCTAAATCCATTTTTCTTCTGACACAAGTGTTTTATTACTGCATTTAATCGTCGTCACGTTCCTCCTGGGTCGAAGGTAGTGATTGATAAAATCGAACAGTATTTGTTAAAAAGTATTTCTGTGCTAAGCGGACACACGAGATTTTAACATCCTCGCGAACTGGCCTTCTCTGTTATCGTAGAACTGTGAGAAATTCTGGATTTAGATCAGTGGCTTGCTTTTTTTTGACAAATGAAACTCTTCGAGGTATTTCTTTGGCATTCATTTGGAACCTTATGAAAACGATATCAGGGTGATGTACCAATTGCAGCTCCTGATTATCACCGATCTCTTCTCCGTACCCGAAATTAAGCCAGTCAATGTTTTTAACTTCAAAACGTACCTTTCCTATATCCTCGTTCCGACTAACGTATCGAAGACGAAGAAAAGACTTTGAGTTTTTAATCATGTCCAACGTAACCCAGCAAACTCTAACATTTGCCATACCACTTTCTTCCAAAACCGTCCCCCATTGTCTCGGTGTTGCAATAACTTCCCGCCCTTTCAACAATATCTGTATAGTTCCGAATCGTCTATTACAAACTGAATACGTGTGACCCTCTAATAAGAACTTAAAGTCAGCCCTAATAATTTTGTTTTGGTCAACAATGTAGTCCAAGTAAAAAAAGAGAAAGCATTCTTTGAATTGTTCAGGAGCGTTGTCAGACCAAATTATCAAGTGGTCATGCTTTCCAAGTTCTTTTTCAAGCCACTGAAGTAAGTAGTCCAGGAGAGAAATCACCTCATTAGGTCCCTTTGAACCAGTAGTCTCTTCGTACAAAAAACACAGTATATGCTTTTTTCGTTTGCACAATATATTCCCAGCAGGTGTGTTTTAAGCCTCGAGGAGTAATAGGTGTCCCGAGCGGTGAACTTGGGTGTTCTGAGAGATTTGTCAAAGTCTAGCTGCAGGGTTAAAGTCCGTGGTCATCTGTTTCCCTACATCGCTGGTCGATGATCTGTTGTAAATTGAGCGTTTGAATTGTTTAAAACAGGTTCGCTAGCGGGAGAACTATGACCTCAGAGACTCACTTTCGGTCAAGAAAAAACAGCACGGCTTTCTTTCACGCGTGACTCAACAGTGTGTGCGTCAGCGTTAGCCGTTGCCTGCGTTCGTCAAATGACATTGCGAAGGATGCATAAACTTTTAAAGTGCAACGGTAACAGCAACGGTCCGACAGAGTGTGCGCGCACCTGCTCCAAGTGAAAAGTGAACTATAGCTTTTTCTTCTGGAAAAGCCAGAAAAAATCTCCACAAAGTTATTGAGTACTATTTGCTTGAGTCGTTCACTGGTTATATTTTCGCCCTCTAAGTTTGATGAGCGATAGTCAGTACATCGATGTCAGGAATCACTCCCTAGATACGCTATAGCATCATTTCTGTTCGACCTTTGTTGATGGCGTCCTCAGACCCGGCAGAAGCCGCCTCAAGCTTGATTTATCCCTTTAGTCCCGAAACTCCTTGGGATTATTTCCGACTCGGAGCACCTTTGACAAGCTCGCTTGAGAGGGGACAAAGGAAGACTGTTTACACGTCAAAGAAGATCTATTGCCGCAAACGGAGGAAAGCATTTAATGCACGGTCGAACAGGCCTCATCGGGAAATTGCAACAATGTCGTTGCTGTGCTCGTGTGATGGAGGTTGTTTTTTTCAAATAAAAGTTCTGTGATTAGTTTCTCAGCGCTTAACAATATATTTCACGAAGACTTACAGAAACTCCAATTGGTGCAAAAACAATCATTCTGGGACTTAGAAAATTGGATTACATCAGCCAAGGTCTTAAGTCATTGGGAATGCTCAAAGTAAAACTGTGACAGGCTAGAGATCAACGATGCAGTAATGGTATTTAAGTGCCTAAACAATCTTGCGCCCAAATATTTACTTGACCAGC
>NC_090879.1:44336352-44343852 GCF_036669935.1 Montipora foliosa
CCTTGGCCTCGGCCATTTCTTCTGAGCCTGCGCCTGACCTTTTAACTTCTCAAGGCCTCATCAACGATTCCCCTGATATTCAAGTTCCCGGAGTGCAAGAATTTTCCGTTTCTTCCCTGACCGATACGAGTGTTGAGAGTGACGAGTCTGAGCCTGAGAGTATTGCCACATCTGAACTGATGGATTCCGACGCTGTGCCTGATAATATGTCTCCTGTGTCTGAGCGGCCCTCTCGCCGAAGGAAGAGATCTCGACATGGCTCCTCCCGACGCGCTGCTTTGGGCAAGTCGTCTCGTCTGTCTGTAGTAAGTGAGGATGCGCCCACTTAGTTTAACCTTCTTAAAATGCGCTACGATTAATGTTAGGGGTTTAAGTCAACGTAAGTTTTCGCTGGTCTCTGATTTCTTTCGTGCTTCACGCCTAGACTTTTGTTTCATTTAAGAAACTATGATTTCGAATGACGCTGTTCTGCGCTCCTTCTCCTCTTCGTGGCCGGGCCCCAGCTTCTGGGCCCCTGCTGTCGGGAGGAGAGGGGGGGTAGCTATCTTATGTTCTGATGTTTTTCGTAATAATGTTTCTGTTTGGCAGAAGGATCAAAGTGGGCGCATTCTCAGCTTACTTGTTAAGTTTGACGATTTCAATCTTAATCTAGTTAACCTTTATGTGCCAACGATTCCGGCTGAGAGAAAGATTTTCTTTCAGTCGGTCCCGTCCTTTTTTCTTCCAAACTCCCGGCTCCTGATCGGGGGGATATGAATTGTTTTGACTCGGCGCTTGACAAATTGGGTAGATCGGTTTCCCTCGACTCTGGCTTCTCGGACCTAAAATCTCGCTGTAACCTCCGTGACGCTTGGCGTCTTTTGCATCCCCGAGACAGGCAGTTCACCTGGTTCAGCCCAAACCATTCAATTGCCAGCAGACTGGATACCTTTTTGGTCCCGCGGCTTCAGTGTAATCAAGTCACTACGTGCGATATTCTCCCATGCGTTTTCTCAGATCATGACTTTGTTATTTTAGACTATGATATTGCGGCTCTTCCCCTGCGAGGCCCGGGAGTTTGGAAGTTTAACAATTCTCTCCTCGCTGACGAATCCTTTTGTTTAGAGATTTCGGATTTAATTGAGCAGTTTCTGGCCTTTCGGCATTGCTTTGCTTCTCAGCGCGATTTTTGGGAGTGTTTAAAGTCTTACATTAAGCTCACTACGATCGCCTTTTCTCGTCGCAAACACCGTTTACTCTCGTCCCAGAAGTCCCTCTGGTTTCTTTCTCGGTCTTGAAAATGAGAGACACGAGAAGGGCTCCGTCTCCTCTGTCTTTGATTCTGAGGGGCAAGAGGTTTTTTCCCTCCCTGACATGATTCAAGCTCACGAGCGTTTTTATTCTTCCCTATTTTCTGAAGAGCCAATTGACCCTGTAGCCCAATCCCATTTGTTTGAGCACGTTACCCGCCGGTTATCGGAAGCTGAGCGCGAATCATGCGAGGGTCTTCTTTCTTTGAACGAGGCGTCCGAGGCCCTTCGCCTCTCTAATAGGAACAAAACGCCCGGTTCTGATGGCTTAACTGTTGAGTTTTATTCTGCGTTCTGGTCCCTTTTGGGGCCCCTTTTAGTTGATATGTTTAATGAGTCTCTCGCCCATCGTGAGCTGTGTGACTCTATGAAATCGAGTGTTACGCGTCTTGTTCATAAGAAAGATGATCGTAGAAATCTAAAAAACTGGCGTCCCATTTCGTTACTGAATGTGGATTATAAGATTTGTTCAAAAGCCCTTTCCCTCCGTTCGAAAAAAGTGTTGGGGTCTATTGTAGACCCTGATCAGACATGTTCTGTTCCAGGTAGATCTATTTCTTCTAATTTGGCTCTTCTTCGCGATACACTAGATTTTATTGAGAGAACCGGCGAGACAGGTATTCTCGTCTCTTTAGACCAGGAGAAAGCCTTCGATCGCGTTAATCGGTCCTTTCTGATGAATCTTTAAGAACACTTCGGGTTTGGGCCCTCCTTCTGTAGCTGGATTTTCACTTTGTATAACGGCGCTTATATGCGTATCCTAGTTAACAATTTCCTTTCCGATCCTGTTCCTTTGCTGCGGGGGGTCAGGCAGGGCGACGCCCTGTCCCCTACGCTTTATGTTCTCTGCGTTGAAGTTTTAGCCTGCCGTATTAGGGACTCTCCCGCGATCGAAGGCTTTCTCTTGCCGGGGGCTGGTGGTGTTCAGTTTAAAGTCGGCCAGTATGCTGACGATACTACGGCCTTTGTCAAAAACGATTCTTCCCTTTTCTCACTTTTTGATGCGATTGCGTTTTACGAGCGTGGCTCTGGTGCGAAGCTTAATTTGTCCAAGACTGAGGCCATGTTGCTTGGTGCCTGGAAAGACCGCCTTGACGAGCCACTTGGTCTCACTTGGGTTAGGAAAATGAAGATTTTAGGCGTATTCTTCGGTACTGTTGACGTTGAGCGCGATAATTGGGAACCGGGTTTGTCCAAACTTGACAAATCTCTTTCTAGATGGAAGTCGCGATCCTTGTCCTTTATTGGGAAGGTCCTTATTTTGAACATATTAGCGTTAAGTAAGTTGCTCTATGTGTCGCGCGTTGTAGTACCCCCTAAATGGGTTTATAGTAAACTTAATAGTCTGATATGGCCCTTTTTGTGGCGCGCTCGATTAGAGACTGTAGCTCGTAAATCGCTTATTTGTTCTGTTGATAGTGGAGGTTTGGGTTTAAAGGATTTTTCTTGCCAGGGCCGCGCCTTGCGGCTTGCGGCTTTAGTTACTTCCGTGTCCGATTCTAGTTCTAAGCGTTTTTACCTTGCTAAGTATTTTTGTGGCTCTGTGTTAGCTCCTTTGCGGCCGGAGTTGGCCGGGCTGCGCGATAACCTAACTCCAAGCGCTGCCCGCCCCACTGCCTTTTATGCGAGTGTCCTTTTTTCCTTTCAGGCCACTGATTTACCTCCTGGGTTTACGTACACGTCTCGCGCCTTTTACAAGGTTTTGCTAGCGAATTTCTGCACCATCCCGATTTTCCCTGCCCTCTGGTCAGGCTTCGTCCCCTCTCGGTTTTCCCTTTCTCGGCATTGGGGTCTGATCCGTGATTCATTTACTGAGAACTACAAAAATGATCTTGCATGGTTGATTACCCTCCGTGCCGTTAAGGTGCGACATTCTCTTCACACCTGGGGCTATATTCGCTCGCCTCGCTGTGCTTTATGCGCCCGTCTAGAGACCATTGATCATTGTTTCTTGGCTTGTCGTAGGGTTAAATTGGTCTGGTCTCGTTTTGTCCCTATGTTATCTGCGCTTTTGTCAGCCCCCTTCGTTCCCAATTGCCCCTTCGTGTTTTTTTACCAATTCCCGGTGCCTGAAAGGAAGTGCCTGCGTCTGCTTTTGTACATCATCAAGTCGATTCTGTGCGGTATTTGGAAATTTCGTAATAAGGCTACCTTTCACAATGGTGGAGAGGACTCTAGAGCTATCGCTAAGTTTATTATTGTTGATGTTAAACGTAGGATCCAAGTTGACTTTCATCGCTTTCCTCAGGCTAAGTTTAATTCTATCTAGGTTCATCCAGCTGTATGTAAAGTCTGTGCTGATAAGCTTGTATTTTTCTTTTAGCTGTAGCCTCTTCTCTTGAGTAATTTTGTAAATATTGTTTTTATTTGGTATTTGAATAAAGTTTTACGATATCACTGTCTGCAGTTAGATATAGCTCTTTGGCATTACAAAGCTTTTGCTTTCATGTCCAAATTGAGCACTCTACTAGGATGAGTCATTGCCGCTAGCAATTGCGCATGCTCACTAGCTCGCTAGTTTGAGCACTCTGGCATGACTTGGATGTGCCACATGCGTGAGACATCTGGGGTGGCTTTATAGCTCAACCTCCATCCTAGACATCAGCACTGCACTGATGAGGCCCAGGCCTTTCATCAGTTTATCGTTGGGCTAACCCAGGGCGAAGCCCTATCAGTCTGTTTTTTCACTTGTGCTATTGCTGTATTGGTCATTTTGTGGCCTTTGCAGTAGTATGGCAGGTAATGTTGTTGATCCCCAGCATAGCTGGGCGGACCTTTCCGAAACTGAAGAGAACATGGAAATTGCTGATATCCCGTCTTATGCCCAAATGGTTGGGCGTCGTCGACACTCCAGTGTGTCTAGTCAATCCAGTGTTGATTATATAATGAGGAATGCTGAACGTCTTACTGACGCAGAGAAGGATTCTATCCATCCGCTGAACATTTTGCCCGAGCGACCATGTACGGCACATTTTTCTCTTTCCGACAAGGACACTTCTTTATCCCAAGTGTTTGCCGATCTAAAGAACTGTGGTATCCGTGCTGCTGCGGTCAGATGTCTCCAACGCAATCCTAATGGCTTTGTTTCCTTGACGTTTTCCACCAGTGAGTACCGTGATCTCTTCCTTCGTAAATCTTCTTTTATCCGTCGTCATCGTAATTCATCTTCTACGTGTACCTTTGTTGTTGTGTATGATACTCCCTTCGAGCTTTCTGATGAAGCACTGGCCCATCGTCTCAGCCGCTACGGATCTGTCCTCGGCTTCCGCAGATGTAATCTACAGGGCTACGAGGGCATCAAGAATGGAACACGCGTTGCTAGAATGGAGCTATCTGAGTCGATTCCGTCCTTCCTACGCTTCGGCAGGAAGCTTCTTAGAGTCAAACACGAGGGACAGGTTCCTACTTGCAGAAAGTGCCATCTTCCTGATCATGTCGCAAAGGTGTGCCCTAACGTGATATGCTTTAACTGTGACCAACTGGGTCACACCTTCAGCGACTGTAAAGAAGAAATCAAGTGTAGTATTTGCAAAGAGGACGGCCACTACGCCATTGATTGTAAATTTTCTTGGTGGCGGCGCCCTGAAAAAGTTGACACTGGTGATAATGATGCTGCTCCTGCTCCCCTTCCAGAGTCTCGACCGTCACAGTCTCCCCTGCAGCCTCCTCCTGATGAGCCTTCTTCCGATGGCCCGCCTCCTTCAATTCCTTTAAAGCAGTCTTTACCTGATATTCCTCCCTCACAGCCTCCTACGCAGTCTTCTCCTGATGTACTACCTCCTACACCTTCCTGTGTTCCCGTCTCATCGCAATCATCACTATCGCCATCTTCTGGTCAACCTTCATCACTGTCCCAGAACACCCCAAAGCAGCCCTCCACACAACCCTCGCAGTCTTCCCAGTCTACACAGTTCTCTCAGTCATCACAAACTACGCAATCGTCTCAGTCCCTCCTTTCGCCTGTTGAATCGTCGTCCCTGTCTTCTCGTTTGTCCCAAGAGCCTTCTCTTCCGTCGAGCATCATTTCTGGCTCTCCTACTTTGTCTGATCTACACCTTGTCGCTGCAGCTGATTCGCAACGTTCTACTGCTTCTGATCAAGCTATTGCTGCGATGGAGATTCCTGAGGATCCTGGCCCTACAGTTCCGCTGCGTTCATCACAGATTCCTATCCGTCCTCAACCTCTTCGAGTTGCACCGAAACGCAAGCCTGCCAGGCTAGACTTCACAGATGGTCCACCTGCGCGTAAATCAACGTCACCTATGCCGGTCAGTTCTAGTAAAAAGACTAAGAACCCTCACCCTTCATGACTTCCAAAATTCTTTCCTTAAATTCTCGTGGTTTCAGTAAGCTTTTCCAAGATTATCTCATATATAGTCTTCGTACCTCCTATGACGTTTTCTGTTTTCAGGAAACGAAGATTACTGATCCTGAGGTTTTCCGCGTTTTCTCTTGTGCCTGGCGTGGACCTTGTTTTTGGTCCCCTGCTGTAGGCAAACAAGGTGGTGTCCTTACTTGCCTTTCTGAATCTTTTTCCGGCAACGTCAGTTGCTGGAAAAGAGACACGTCGGGGAGGGTTGTTAGTCTTTTGTTAAAACTTGACGACCTAAGGATTAATTTAATTAACATTTATGCTCCCACCAACTTGGCCGAAAAGAAAGTGTTTTTCAGAAGTTTGCATGAATACTTTTTATCTTCTGATGTCTTAATAATTGCTGGTGATTATAATTGTTACGATCACAACCTTGATAAATTTGGCGGCAACTTTGTGCCTGCTAAGTGCCTTACTGATTTGCGTTCAGCCTTTTCTTTAATTGATGTCTGGCGCAAGCTACATCCGAGAGTGTGCCAGTGCACATGGTTTAATTCGGATTTTTCAATTGGTTCGCGTTTAGATAAATTTTTTGTTTCTAAGAACTTCATGCCTTCTGTTGTTTCTTGTGAAATCAACCCTTGTGTTTTTTCCGACCATGATTTTGTTTGTCTTTCCTTCCAGCCCACTGGGAATAACCTCCGTGGTCCTGGCATTTGGAAGTTTAATAATTCACTTTTGAATGATGATGTGTTTTGCGACTATATTTCGAATTGTATCAATCATTTAGCCATTTGCTTGCAACACTTTCCTTCGGTTAAAGTTTGGTGGGACTTTTTTAAAAACTCTATCCGCTCTGAGATCATTTTCTTTGCCAGGGAAAAGAGCAGGGATCTCTCGCACGAACGTGTTCTTTTAGTTAACCGGATTATTAAGCTAAAACGTCAGCTTACTTCTGGTAATCCTTCAGTTAGTCCTGAAATTTCCGAGCTCGAAAGTAAGCTTAAGGCTCTTACCTTGGAAAAGTTAGACGGTTCTAAAATCCGTTCTAGAGTTCAGTGGCTTGAGGAGGGAGAAAGGCCCACGCGATTTTTCTTTAAGCTTGAACGTGAACGCTTTGAGCGTAATATTGTTTCTTCTATTCTTAATTCTGATGATGTAGAGGTGTTCACGCGTGAAGAAATTGAACGTGCGCATGTGCGCTTCTATTCAGATCTTTTCACTGTTGAGCCTATTGACGCGTTTTTTAAACAGCGTTGTTTAGAATCTGTTGAAAAGTCCCTTTCTCCTCCTCAACGCGCTTCGTGCGAGGGATCCTTGTCGCTTGACGAATTAACGAACTCTGTTAAGAGTCTTAATACCGGGAAGTCACCGGGATCTGACGGACTATCAGTTGAATTTTATCTTCATTTTTGGGAGACTTTGGGTCCCCTTTTACTCCGTGTTTCTAACCAGTGTTTCTCCGATGGCGAGCTTTGCGGCTCGATGAAAGGTAGCGTCACCCGGCTTATTTTTAAGAAACGTGGTGATATTAAGCACTTAAAAAACTGGCGGCCCATCTCTCTTTTGAATGTGGATTATAAGATTATTTCTAAAGCAATCACTTCTCGTCTTTCCAAGGTTCTTGAATATATTGTCCACCCTGATCAGACTTGCTCCGTTCCTGGCCGAAGTATTTTTTCTAATGTTACTCTTTTGCGTGATGTTTTGGACTACATTCAACGGACGGATGAATCCGCAATCTTAGTCAGCCTTGACCAAGAGAAAGCCTTTGACCGTGTCAACCGTTCCTTTCTCCTGCATCTTCTCCAGGTTTATGGTTTTGGACCTGAGTTTTGCCGGTGGATCTCAACATTTTACAATGGTGCCTTTATGCAGATTATCTTAAACGGTTGGCTA
>NC_090879.1:44348852-44368852 GCF_036669935.1 Montipora foliosa
AAGGAGCACAAGATGGACTCTGTGTCTTCTGCATCTGCTTCACTCCCAGTCGCAGAGCTTTCAGGAATCCCTTCGAATAGTAAATTTTATCGTCTTGAGTAGGCTTTGATATAAGCATTTTTTTTTTATTGAGTTAAGCTATCTCTTTAACGGTGTCTTCTGTGTTGCGAGCTTGAGTAGACGTGTCGTAAGCCTTCGAGGTGAAATCGACGCTCGCTTTCGGTTAAGCAACATTTTCGTTGACGCTTTACTTTTAAATTCTGCACTCTCCACTCTGATCGTGAGACGATTTACTTGTAACTCAACCGCTTCTAGTTTGTTCAGAGTCTTATTTATCAGGGATTTCAAGTTGTCTAATTTCTGTTATTTTGCCAGGATCTGCTAAATGTTCGCACATATATCCTCCGCCATGCTCGAAGCTTCGAAAACCTCATTACATTCAGAAGAACCACTTTTGTCCCTCTGACGCTTATTATATATATCAGCTGGCGTAGAACTTTGGTTGTTGTTTTCACTCGAAGGTTTCTTTTCTTTTTGCTTTTTTCCATCAAATTCCATCGAATAAATAGATTTGACAGCATTTCCAGCGCGGAGCTCTGCGGAGCACGTCTTGATCCATGATTCCGCACTTGAAAAAAAATAACTGGAACGCTGCAATTCAATAACCACCCAACTCAGTGCCACCTGTCTGTGTGTAACACGTACCACAGGCAACCCAGTGTACGCTCATGGTTCAAGGTGAGCATATAGGGGTGCTCATGTTAGCTAACACGATAGCCAATAAAATAAAAAACAGCTTCCCGTTCCTTGTAAGATGCTTTTGCGCTGCAATATATTTTTTTTCTACTACATTAACATTTTTCTGACTCGATTTGACATGATCTGTTTTTCATAACTTTCATATCTAGTTTCATGTTATACAAGATGTGTGTTTTTAGTAGTTCTCGAGTGTATTAAGGCTTGACGAACCTAATTATTATGCATATTTTTATTTGAAGGAAAGCATTTGTCCAATGCCCATGAAACGTAACAGAAAGTTTGTTATCGGTGTTGTTATTAATTTGCCAAAATACTTTGCATCACATTTTGGTCACGTGACTCTATAACAACATGTAACGTTTATATCCTTTACTCAAAAATAGAGAGCATTTATACTTAAAAAAATTGAAAACGTTTGGCACAAACACGTTTTAGTATAACTATTACTAACGAATGCCGCCTTTTCATGTGGTACTCCGTATTTAGCTTTTAAGATATTTGGATGTTTATCATGTCACGTGACCTATTTTCCGCAATTTCTCATTGCTCTTAACATGTGGACATAAAAGGCGGCATTACAAAGCCTTTAGAAGGGATCATCAAACCATCAAGAAACAAGATTGATATAATGTAGCTTAATGTTCCCCATTTTAATTTTGAGTAAAAATATAACTGTTATGAGTCAATTTCGGGTCACGTGACAAGAATGTGATACGGAACATTTTGGAAAAGTTATAACAATACCGATAACTAACTGCCTGCCGTGGGCAAATGCTCTCCCTTCAAATGAAAATATGCATAATAATTAGGCTGGTCAAGCCTTATACACTTGAGTTGATAACCACTTTTTCGACATGTTGAAAATGAATAAAACAAGTTGTTTTTAATATGGACATTTCACTAAACATGGCTGTTTGCGGCTACGAACTTTGCCTTCTTATGTCGGCAGTATCGCTAAATTGTTCGCTGCACTCACTTGTGAAAGATACTGTCCGCACTCGAAGATAAAATTCGTATCCCCGCGCGGCCAGGTAATACCCTCTGTTTAACAGCCAAGCTAATACTCATCCAGCCAATACTCATCCAGTTCTTTTTAAAGGTTTGATAACTGCCCAATTGCCGAGCATTTTTCTGATTATAATGAGATGATTTGACACATGGGTGGATCAGTTTCTTTCCAGGAATTGTTAGTAGCTGCTTAAGTAGAACGTACCAATGTGTCAATTGTCGCTAAAACACCTGTATAGATCGAGCCTGGTCACGCCTGGACTGACCCCTCATTGCTTTTTGGGTACGACACAACTGATTTGTGATAATTCTTCTGGGGTTAAGAACTCATGTCACTGGTTTCAAGCGCGTTGCCTTCTAGGCTGATTGGCCAACTTTACTGACAATGGATTTTCTCAAGAACCAATGAAAAACGAAAACGTCCTACGAAGAAATTATAGTGGATTTTGATTATTTAATTAAATTGCGACGCCAGGAATTACAAGTGCTAGCATATCAACAAACGTGAAGCATGTCATCATCATATCATCTATCTTTATTTACCCTCGGATTTTTAGAGTAGCTTGGTGTAGCTAATATCTCCGAGCATTTACCCTCCCAACCATGATACACCACAGAAGACAGACCACAATACCGGGAACTACGTCATTCCCTACACTTTGCGACAAGTGTGCGGGTTCTTTTACGTCCCACAGGATTCTGAACATTGAGGGGTTGTGATGAGACGGGACCTCGGGCTTATCGTCCTTATCCGAGAAGACTAGAGAGTCTAACCATTTGCAGATGTAATTACAAAGGCAGCACTTTCTCCTCAGTTATTTAAAGACCCTGAGTGTTGGTCGCGCACCGATGGCTTAGTTGGTCGAGCATCGCGCTACTACGCGGGAGGTCGAGGTCTTGAATCCCGACCGCATCAACACACAGGATGTTAAAATAACTGAGAAAGTGCTGTCTCTGAAATTTGATCCCAAATGGTTAGACTTTCAAGTCTTCTCGGATAAGGACTATAAGCCGTAGGCCCCGTCTCACAAGCATATTCTGTGTTCATAAGTTCCCTGTGGGAAGTTAAAGAACCCACACACCATTCGAGAGGTGCAGGGAATGAAGTCTCTGGTGGTTATGGCTGTCCTGTTCTCTCCAGCAGAAGTGGCTGGCTTGGCGGTGAAGTCTCTATAAAGGCTTGTGGTTTATGAGGCCACCTAAGCAGAAACAGCCATAAGTCAAATAGGGACTTTGCCAAGTGCTAGAATATGTAGATATAGAGGTAGATGAACGTGAACATGTTCTGGCATCAACGTGATGGCTGTCATAGGCCAAGAATGATACCAAGGAACAGAAATAAGAGTTTTGATGGTGGCTTAGGTGAGGACATCTTGTTAAGAGCGACTAAGAAGATGGTATTTCCAGCAAATTCAGTAATAGACAGAAAAATGTTAAGGGATGTTGTTCATCATAGTTCGTCATAAATTCCGATGCCTTCCCTTAGTTCTCATGAACTAAGATAATCTGTAACAGTTTTCTCGATGTGCTCGCTTATCATAAAAGAGTTTATTGTCATTTCACCTGAAGTGAACTAAACCAGCAGAAAATGGAAAACTCGAACCGAAGCCTCTGATATAATAGATGAATAAATTAATCTGTCCGGTCTTTATTGATAATTAATGTCATGTTCAAGCGAGTAATGTGAGAAATACATGAAAGATATTATGCAGGAATAGGAATTCGAAAACATCTGAGCCCCATATGGGATTTTAACACACGACCCTCTGTGATCTAGTACGGATGCTCTAACCACTGAGCAAGTGGAGACTGTGGTGAGCAAGGGTTAAGTTTGGGCATAGACTACGACTGCATCACATATGTTTCTCTTAACTGAATCGCGCAGTCACTTTAAGGCATATCCGCGATCACTAACACCTCGATCACTGCATCACGCAGTCGCATTAAGGCATGTCAGAGATGAAATGCACCAACCACCCAAGCGAGTAATGTGAGAAAGACATGAAAGATATTATGCATCGTCAAATGGGGACTCAGAAAAATCTGAGCTCTAGATGGGATTTGAACTCATGACCCTCCGTGATATAGTGTGGATGCTCTAACCACTGAGCTAATGGAGACTCTGTGGTGACCAAGCTTGAAATGTGGGTAAAGACTACGACTGCATCACGCAGTCACATTTTATGATGCATAAATATCTTTCATGTATTTCTCACATTACTCGCTTGGGTAGTTGGTTGATGGATTGGTTGCATCTCCGATATGCCTTAATTTGACTGCGTGATGCAGTAAGCAAGGAGTTTCCGCCGATATGCCTTTGTGTAACTGCGCGGAAATTTCCGAGTTCTCATTTGACGATGCACAATATCTTTCACGAATTTCAAGTTCATAGAGGTTAATTAGTCTTATATAAAGTAAATGAAATTGTAAGAGCAAGTACCAACGTGACTTAAAAGAAGCACCGGATCCTGGTGAAGGATCCAATCAGCGTCTCACTATTTTAACGAACGAAGCTTATTAAACATTCAAGGAATATCCATTGTATTTACCAATATTTGGAAAGGCACTGCCTTTCTTCATAGGGTGTTTTGCCAATTGGACGCTACAATTTGAGCTTCTCCATAAACATGGATATAATCACCATTTCCTATGACACAAAACGAAGCACCTTATCCCAAAGACACTTCGGCTTTTACAATGGACATACCACAAGGTGTTCCCTTTGGTATTACCTGGAACCCAACTTTACGCTCCATTTCATCCCTCATTCGCAAACACTTTCACATTTTAACCTCTTCTCATCGTTGCCAAAATGTCTTTAAACCCTCACCTATTTTTGCTTCCAACGTAGCCAAAGTCTAAGCGTTTCTCGTAAGTGCTAAAAATACGCAATCAATCACAATAAAACCGACTATCCCCGGGCTCCCACCAATGTGGCAACAACTGTTCTACATACACCTATCTAATGGACAGAACACTTACACATTCCACTCTACAGAATCTGATGTAATCAAAATCAACCAGTGGCGGATCCGGACCAATAGTCTAAGGGGGAACGCCAGCTCTTTCTTTTTAGTGTTGGTGTGCAAAAAGTGCAAGACATCACTGGATCCGTGGATCCGCCACTATCAACTGCAACTCTTGTCATCTAGTGCGAGGGCAGCAATAAACAATACATCGGTGAAACTAAACGACGACTCATAGACCGCCTTAACGAATATTGCAGACTAGTTGATAAAAGTATTTTCTTTCATTTATCTTTTTCATATCATGTCATACTTTTGTATTTGTATCCCTTCTAACACTCAGATAGTGATTAGTTCTCTCACTAGATTCTCATTTTTCATTTAAACGGTTTCACATTTTTGGTGTATCATATGCAAACAACTTTTTCGTTCACATTGTAACGCCCCGTCAGTTAAAGACCATTATTGGTGCACTGATGAAGAAAGACAATGCCTCTAGAATATTGCTAATACAACAGCTACTCCTTCACAGTTTGATCAGCCTTTCACTCTGTTTGAATATTAAACAAGACATACCTGTAAGATAAAGTTTGATGATAATTCTGCCAAATCATCACTATCACAGCAGGGTTAACATGAGATGCCACCGCCGCGAGTCAGTCTTTAAAACCATTTTGTGATCACCCCAGGACAGAGTAAAGGGCGGTGAAGCCAACAGTATAGCGACAAGGGCAGGAAAGGAAACAATGGGGAAGTATATGGGCGCTATGGGCATTTTAGCGGAGCTCAATTGTTAAGAAAATATGGTAACTCATCGATGCGAGAAATCTTGGTTTTATAGCCATGACTTCATCAACCGGTCCGTACATACGTACGTACGTCCGTCCGTCCGTCCGTACGTCAACCCCTCCATGTATGCTAATGTGACCAGTACCATGCTAGTTTACAGCATACATCTTTGATGTTGGACATCCATCTTTTGATCAATTGACACCTGTCAAAACAAGGTATACGCTGACCAGTACCATGTGACCATATCGCGGGCTCAAGCTTAGAGCTCACCGAGGCCAGGTACTGGGTTTCGATTGGATTGCAGGCTCAACCCGGTGAACTTACCTGAACATAAGCGAGGCTTCATTTTTCGCGCACTTTCTGTGGTTTGACGCGGCGCTACACGGCCATACTGTATCAACGAAAGTTCTTACACAGTCAACGCCTTTCTTGTTCAGATGGAAAACGGTTTGGAAGATGTTTTCTTTCTGTATTTTTCGCTGGTTTCAATCCAGTTTGACATATTATGATATTGTGGTCCACACTGGTGGCTACGCAGTTATTTAAGTCAAGCATCGACGGGATACAAACCTAAAGCTTAGTGTTTGTTTTTAATTTGCTTAGAGCTGCTTTTTTTGGCATATCTTTAGAAGCTCTGATAAGGTTACATGATCCCTGGAGGACCGATGTATAGAACAGCAACGAAAGGAGAGCGAAAGAGAACGACAACGCCAAAACAGAATACCAGTAATAGCTCATACTTAGCGGAAGAAGTTACTTCACAAATTCTTTCCTTGGGCATTAAACTGTTTGTTATTTTTACGGATGCGTTCTTTAAAATGGATGCGTATTTTTAGAAGTTGGTTTAATCGGTTCTTCCTTTGTTCAGGAATGAAAATCGAATTTTTATTGTCAACTGGAATTAAATAACAATTATCTGTTCTCTTTTGGACATAAAGAAAAAAGTTGATTTGTTTGTTTGTTTTGCTCTAACATGCGAGTGAACAAATGCTTTTTTAATCCGTTTGCCTAACTGCTTTTCGTTGTGCCTCGACAGTGACAAGAAAAAATTTCCCTTATGTTATAAAGACGTATTCGCAGTGAGTTCTCGTAAAATTAGAGGAAAATCTCACTAGCTTGTGTTTTCAGAAGTTTGTTTAAAGCACCCAAACGTAATTTAAATGTTGGAGTTATAGGTGGGGCAGGGGGTTGCCTCCTGATACCCATTTGCTGATGAGCCTGGCGAACTCCTGTCATAACACATAGGAGAGGCCAGAACACACAAAAGGACATGCAGCAGAGATACATGTAAGTGTTTGCAGGAATCATGTAAGTCCTGATTGAATATCTGCGACAAGGGTTTTTTTTTTTTGCCTTTGCCTTGCAACATGTGCATATAGCTTTAATGGAGATACCAAAAGCAATATTCTAGTCTCCACACATTTTCTTTTTGGCAAGATGTTATTCCATTTGCTTGTTACAAAAACAAGTATCAAACATGAAAGCACATAAAAAATTAATAGTTCTGTCTAATGCTATTAATTCCTCACTTTTGTGAGGAGCAGTGATATGATGCCTCAAAATATTTTTGCAACTTTAAATAACAAATATAACGGATGAGATAACCAAACAAATTTAAGCTCAGTAACAAGAATTGAAATTATTTATTTTAGATGTGATACTGATGTAAGCTTAACTTTAACATAAGAAAGAAAATGTCTTTTGTAAGGTTAAGAAGTCCTACTCTAAGCATTCCATGCAATTTTGTTTCATTTACATAGAAGGTCGCGTTGTAGATGCCGACGCTCTTCACAAGAATACATGATTTACTTAAGCAGAAGGGATTAACCAACCTTTATCTGTCATTCCGCCACACAAAATTCCAAATCTTGATTACATATTTTGTCACCAAATGCATGCACTTTCAGGTTACAAACTCCTCTCTACGGTTGTATGCAGATGACACTACCGAATATGCATCGGACGCTTCTCCTCCAGTTTTAGAATTTATTATTAACTCTGATCTATATATATTATCAACATGGCTTCGGCAGAACTATCTTCAGATCAATACATCTAAGACACAGGCAATGGCTATAGGTCCAGTATCATATCGTTATAACTTCAGTGTGGATAACAATGAAGTGGACGTCAATGATACACTTAAAATCCTTGGTGTTACATTAGATCGTAAGCTCAATTTTGTCGCTCATGTGTCCGAACAAGTAAAAAAGGCGTGTGCAAAAGCCTCTGCGTTACGGAGGATTCGCAGGTTTATTCCTTTAGACGTAATGTGCCGCCTTTATAAAGCTTATATTTTGCCTCATTTAGAATATTGTTGTCCGCTATTACCTGGAGTTGGAAGAGGTCAAGTTAAAAAATTAGAAGATACCAATAATTATATTCTTAGAACTATTTTAGGGTATAGAAAGCATACATCATATAACCATTTATTAAATATAGCTGGTATAAGAACGCTAGAAGAAAGAAGAAAATTCCAGGCCCTAGTTTTGGTATATAAATGTATTCATAAAGAAGCCCCAAGGTACATAGAGGATTTTTTAAAGATCAAAATCTGTAATTATAATTTAAGAGGGTCAGGGACACTTTTAATGCTACCCAGTTTTAATCTAGAATGGCGCCATAAGTCATTCTCATTTTTGGCAGCAAAACTTTGGAATTCGTTGCCAACGTATGTTAGAAACGCCAAAGATATTTCTACTTTTAAACGTCTTTTAAAGAAGCAGGTTTTTAGATAGTTTTTAGAATGGTAATTTTAAACTATTTCTTTTATTTTCAATGCTTTCCGTTTCACGCACATGTTTTAACGAGTTTTTATCACTCCTAGATGTAGCGTGGGTAAATAAAGTATTGTTGTTGTTGTTGTTGTATGCACGATGTGTATAATAACACTGCACATCCACTTAACTGCACAACTCCGAGGAAACCTGCACGTGTAGAGCTAGTGCTACATGTACGTGGTGGGTGTACATTTTTCATATCTGATGCAGGAATAAAAAGGGCAACTTTGCCACAAAAGCTCACAATACTGTTCCTTTAAAACCGCATTGTGCTGGTCGATCGCGATTGGGTTTGCATGTACCGGTGAAGGAAAGGCTACCAATTCTGAGAATGTTATTGTCAAGTGGCTTGACTCAAGCTCACGCGAGTCTGCACATAGAGGCATGGACACTAGCAGGGAGAATCAAAATGGCGGATTGTTGGTGATCACGGATAGAGAAAGAGCTTATAAAGTGTCAACAATGACTAAGAAAAAGATATTTCATTGAGAAAGTTCTTGGCATACAGTACTCGTTACGTTATATTGGAGTTTTCCTCCTAACTGAAGAAAGAGAAGAACATTCATTGGTTGGGTTTCAGAAAAGGAATAACCATTGTTTGATGCCATTGGAATGGTGAAAATGTACCAAACTTTCGTGCAAAAATTAACAGTGCAAGCTGCAGGAATAAGTTTGCTAAGATAATAATTATTTGCGTTCATTTTTGAAATAGTTTGAGCTTAAGTAGTTTGACTTCCTAGTTGTTTATTTTTGTTTAAATTATGAATTTTCTATAACAATCTTATTTCAATTATGTCTTTCTTTTGACGAACAAATAAATACGTTTTGTAGCTATCAGAAAAACAAACTTGCAATGCACTGTAACTTTAATCACATTCAACAGTTATTTGCCAAAGGCAAAGTGATTGTACATCTGAGACGAATAATTGTTTGGGTATAATTTCCGAGCTAAACAACAGAGAAGTGATAATCGACACAGAGAATAATTGACAACACAGTTTATTTCTGTTGTAAATGTCACGAGTGCCAGCGGGAGCCCTGCCATTTTGTTTTGCTTTATATTCACCAGCTAGTGCGGTGAATATAAAATCATTATTATTATTTCTATAGGAAACCACTCAACCAATCAGATTGC
This sequence comes from Montipora foliosa, assembly GCF_036669935.1. Taxonomy (NCBI): domain Eukaryota; kingdom Metazoa; phylum Cnidaria; class Anthozoa; order Scleractinia; family Acroporidae; genus Montipora; species Montipora foliosa. Next base: position 44,358,293 of record NC_090879.1, read on the forward strand.
TGGAAACTCTTTGTTCATCTCCGAAATTCTGCTAATTTATTATCGTTGCTGTTATTCCAGCCCAGCATTTATAGATCTAGTGGCATTCAGACATAGACATTTGACACTGTCATATAGCAATTAAAAATTGTGAAATAAATAGAGGACATTACATGGCCGCACAGAGATATGAAATTTCTGTCCGAGTATCAAAAAATATTTCACAAGTGAGCGCATCGAACGATTGAAATATTTTTCAGCACGAGAAGAGAAATTTCGTATCTCCAAGCAGCCATGTAATATTCTATTTATTATGTAAACACCAATGAAATACTAAATCATTTCACGAAAGGCATCGAAAGGTGCGATTTATATATGTAACCATAGCAACAGTGATATTTTCATGTGTGAAGATATCATGTTTTGGCGTGAAAACTCACTTGGTATTTCATTGGTGTTTATATAATAATAATAATAATAATAATAATAATAATAATAATAGTAGTAATAATAATAGTAATAATAAGTTTATATAATAATAATAATTATTATAATAATAATTATTATTACAGTTCTTGTTTTCTGATTTTGGAAAAGAAATATGGAGAATTTTGATCAGTTGATATTCTGTGACTTAATTAGAATAAGCAATTTAAGTTGTGTAAGGTTGCCTTAAGTCGCCTTAAATCGCCTCAAATCGCCTGATATTTTGGGCATTTTTTCTTAAGTCGCCTAAGTTACGGCGACTTAAGGTCCCAGAGTAAGCCTTATGTGGTTCGAGCTAAAACATAAAATAAACAGAAAACTACCTTAAATAACATTCTAAACTGTTAATCACGCGATACAGAAAAGTCGAATAATGAACCAATAAAGGGTACTCAAGCAAAACGATGAAATCAAAAATCTTATTCTAAGCAAAATCAGGAATTATGTAGACTTACCTTTGTCTCCGAGATGTGAATGATGGCTAGATTTTTATTCGTAAAAGATGATCTCTAGCCTTTCAGATGATATTGGTAATGAGTCGTGATGTGATGTGATGTGAAGTATAATTAAGTTAATCTTACAACAATGAAGTAATTGAGTGTAACACGATACAAGAAATGTGAGACGTAAGATACTACTAAAACTAGGAGTTTCAGTTAGAAAGTGAGTGCTGGCATGGAAACTGGGAGCAGTGACTGGTATTTTTTTTTAACAGCTGCAAACTTTTGAAGAAAGAGGATACCGGTAATGTGCGTGAAAGTATTTTAAAAGCGAAAAAAGGTGTGCATGTCTTTAGCATGTGTCGCAGGCGTTATTATTTTATAAGCAAATGGATAATTTCAAAACAATGGCATGTTTTTCTTTTGAGAAATGCTGAGCGTAGCTGAGTAAATGTCATTTTAAATTTATTGTCGTGCTTGAGAATAGACTGGGAGCAGTCTCTTATTTTTCAATGACACAGTTGAGCGCGCGAGTGCGTGACACGCCCCGTTATCACCAAAAATTTGCATAAAATATTAATTTCACTCGTCGTGCGTGGCTCTGAGGAAATAAGCACGACTGCTCGTGGTCTAGCTCGGGAACTGATTTACTCTTCGCTCAACGGTTGAAGACGTTGAAGAACAATTTGACTCGGTGGTCAAAGACTGAACATATACGGTTGAATGATGATCAATGACGACCCACTAGAAAAGTACTGTGACTGTAAGAATCGCTTCCACGACGTGTACGTGACGTAATTTCGGGTATCAATACCCCGGATAATAGACATGACCCACCACAATCGACTGCGCATGCTTCCGATCTTACATTGAAATTTTGATTTTTTTGGCTAATGTCAAGAATAGTATGCTGCCTCGCTAACGCTCGCCAGCAATAAGAAATATGTCACGAAAGCTACACTAGGACTTCGAAACATAGATGCCGTTTCTTCTTTCACGAGTATAACGATTGACAGCAACGGCTTCAGCGAGGCTAGTCCTAACCTGGGGTTTCGAAAGGACAGCTTCCACGATATCAGACGCCATCTTTGTATGTTGTGTTCCGGGGACTTTTTCCGAAGGTTTACATGACCTATTATTATGTTGAGATTTGTTCGCCAGGGCCTGGTTGTTCAAAAGCCGATTAACGCTAATCTCACATTAAAAACAAGACGCTTTTTTAAAGCGTTTACTCCGAATACCAAGTGGCGCAGAAGTAGGGTGATACATTTTGGACGAGGTAGTTTTTGTGACTACTGCGCATGGTGCGTAGTCACTATTGCTATCGTGTTAGTTTTTCCGAAAATAAGTATATAACAATAGAATACTCTTCGGAGCCAATCCTCATGCGAAGAGTACCAAAGTTCGGAAACAGTACGATGAATTGCCGATAGTTCGCGAGGACGAACGAAATGTTCGGGTGCCCCGTGTTCGCAGATGATGATTTGTGAAGAATACGGTTCTGTGGTGAGGTTTTAATTCTTACAACAGTTACTTAACGTCACGGCTTTCGTATTTTGTTTCTAACCGACCAATTGAGCCCGTTTACGCGTTTAATGAAGCCGCCGTTTTCGAGATAATCAAAGCTTTGCAGTAGCACGTAATTGTCAAACTATAGATGGTTTCAAAGTGAGATCATCAAATTAGCAAGGTCTTCTGAATTGTCATCTATAGGAGGTTGAAGATACCCGAGAAATAAATCTTTTTCCAAGTTTCCAGTTCCATGACGTCTTTCGTTTCGAAAATGCAGTATTCCGAATTTCCCAATTGTCACCTTACGTAGGTTATCATGTTGACACTATGATACCAGGCTACAGTGGAACCCCGTCAATACGGTCATCAAAGGGCCGAAAAAAATTGGCCGTATTAACGTGGTGGCCGTATTACCGGGGGTAGGGTGAAATTCATGACTAAAGGGCCTTAATGACAAATATCGCATTTGCATTCCAGAAAAACTTTTCTCTTTAATAAGCAATAAGGATCTACGTACAGTAATTGTATAAAATACTTGAAACTTCGCACAGTAGGTGAAACGCTTAAAATTGTTAAGTGTACTGTACGTTCTGAGCCTAAAATCAAAACAAGAACAGGCCCAGCTTACTATGCTTCTAAAAAAACGGAAGCCGCCGTAATTACCTAACCGACAGACTTAAGTATCAATCGTGTTTTTGATGAAAGCACAAAGACTTAATCTCTTCGCGATTTGCCTTACTGGATTCAACAGTAGTTTCAAGATGATGTTTGTAATGAAAACAGGGAGGAGTGTTGCTGACAGTACTTTGTAAAGTAAATCAGCTGTTCGAGTACAGTGGTAACTAACGAAGGTCAATGAAATTAACATGTCACAGGCGTTTGGAGCGAGTGGCCGAGTTAACGGGATGAAATTATAGAGGACTCGACTGCTTGGGATTTAAAATTGTGGCCGTTGGCCGTATTAACGGGTGACCGCATTAAAGAGGGTTTTCTAGAAGAGAATGTATGGCCGTTAGGCGGGCTTCCAATGTATTTGATTGAAAAAAATATCTATCCCTATGAATCTAAGCAGTTCGAGCCTTTCAAGTACTAGTACATTAGGAGATGTGTTCATACATTTTATCTCATGAGCGAAAAATAAGCGCTTTCAAGGCAAAGTAAAGTCCACTTTGATCCACCTACACAAGTAAAAGTTGTGTGATTTCAGCGCTTCGACAAAGAGCTCAGAAACGATGTACCGCACAGATCTGAGAACTGGAGGTAGTGTCTAAATTTGTTTCCCGCAATTTTCCAAGTTTTTGGCCTTTTCCATCGAACGTTTCGAATTCATTTTTTTGTTGCGTGACAGTGAAAATGATCTATCGCACGTAAATTTTTCAATGGTCGAAAAACTATCGATATGGACGCTGTGGTGAATCAATTCCCACAATTCAGCCACCCCTATTCACATGACAGAATATTCTACTTCTTTTCCCCTTGCACATCTCTGGTATAGTCACATGCGCCTCTCGAGCGCCTATGTTTTAATTTGCCAAGTACGAAACAAAACAATTAAATGTTTCTGCAGCCAGTTGCTCATTCATAACAACGCAGATAATGTACCGTTGAAAATCGCTTAATGTTTACCATTGCAAATAAATTCAACAGGTGACATAGCTATAGGGGTAGTATGTCTTGCAACTGGTTGTTTGAATGGAAATTACGTGGGCGTTATGTCTATCTTTGCGGGATCTGGTATGTAGCGTGACATCAGATAAACTGGTTTCAATTGTAATTAATATGGGTAAGTGAAAAACGGTATTCATCTGCGAAGGTTCCAAATTAAGAGTGTTGTGAATAACGCGGCCGGTGACCTCCAGCTCTAGGTAACTAACATGAAGATCAAGACACTAACAATAAAAATAAAAAAAATAGACATCGGCGGATGATGTTCGTACAAAAAACAGCTGAGGCCGAAAGAGACTAAGAAATCTCGGCCATTTATAACATACCGCTGCTGGAAGTTCTGTACTGGCGATTTAGTCATGTTGTCAACAGGCAGGATTATAGTAAATATCTTATTCATAACATTTCTAGACGGCTGAATCCAGCATATTCACGTTTAGCTGCATTGCATTGCGTCATTTGCTATATCGTGGAACATGGGCTTTGAATCAGCAAACGAAATTAAAGGAGTCACGCTGAAGCCCCAACGTAGAACTCATCATTTAGTTGCTCCACTGCATGTTTTAAATTCCGATTTTCATCTATTTCTGTTAGACGTGAGGTTGTTTCAAGTCTCTCGCTACCTGAAATCTACTCCTTCGAGTTTGTGTTTATTTTTTATTGTTGCAGTTGTTTGGTCACAGAGGGAGGTCAAATGTATTGCTCGGAGGGGTGTAGTACATTGCTTTTAGCCAATGAAATCACCGCCTCCTAATTCTATTGTCCATTTGCTGCACAGAAAACTAAATTCTTCCCAGAATATAACTCGGATACCTTTCAGTTATTCCGAGTAATTAACCAAGGTGTTTATTTTTCTACTCCCAAATGCTGTTCAACGCTAGTATTCGGCAAGACTTAATTACATCACAAGAAGTCAATCCTTGAAAAACGAAAATTAGCAAAAGAAACTTTTACCAGAAAGTTGAAAACATGAAACAAAAGTTTACGCTAATCCTGAATTAGGTTAACCGGCTTTCGAACAACCGGGCCCAGGGCGCAGAAAAGAATCCCATTCTTTCCTGCTCCCTGGTGTTCAATGACCGTACTGAGAAAATGTGCAACATACCTTGAGATTCCGTGCGACAAGCAAGGTAAAAGGTTACGAAATTTGCATTGAGAATAAAGAAACAACACAGAATCCTTATTTTAAGTTTAAATGTATTTCACGCTGATACCCAAAGATTTCAGTATATGTCTTACAACGTTCATACAATGATCTACGTGATTTACCATGAACGCTTATTTTTTTTTTTAGAATAACTATCTGCACTTCAATACGTTTTGTTCTCATTTCACATAAGATGTGTGCATTTCAACAGGTCAAGTGAGATTAAGTATGAATTTTGAAACACATGACGCGTCATAATGTACGTAATGATTTGTTAGAATGTATAAAGTATCAAACGACGCTTATTGCAAACGTCTCCCTGCAGTACTCCTCTTTTCTCTGGACATCGAGGTTTATACGAACTCGGAATGAAATATTAAATCCTTTTTTCCGCAAACAAAAGACCACCAACTGAAAAATAAAGTTTTGGAATACTTCTCCTTAACGCCTGTGTCGCAAATGGAGGTTGGGTGCCCAAGGATCTGGGGACTGGTACCAACGACCCCAGGTCGGTGGAACACCCCATAAGCCTGCGCTACCCGCAACCCAGCCACGAGCCCCGCCCTCCACACCAGACCCCAAATCAAGCACCCGTCACAATGAACAGTGAGTTCAATGGAAAAAAAACTATAAAGGAGGGGTCCTGACTTCCCTGAGTAAGGAGAGGAGGCGGGGAAATACTTGAAAGCACCCGAGCGCCAACACACCGAACGCTGAGCCAAGCAAAACGACGAGGACATGCGCAGGCGCACGCAAAATATGCACAAGAACCACTGACCTCTAGAACTGCCAGAAGACGCCCCGGAAAAGCCCCGCATGCAAATAACACACGCACACTCTAAAAAACGCTGCAGGTGCACCCCCAAAATACTGATAAACTCTAACGCTAACGCCACACAACGCCACGCCACGCCAGACAAACTGTGCAACTTCCTCCTGGTCGTTAACTAAGTTAAATTGCATTTAACCCTATTCAAAACTTCGTCGAAGCTTCGCTTGGCAGGTCAAAAATATGTGGGGTTGATATTTTGGTTAAGATAAATATTTTGCTTGTGTCGACTTCCAACAATTGCCTGACATTTTTTTTGTCTAACACCCACATTTATTAATAATCTTTATCCCCCATTTCCGTATACTATACAGCTTCTTATCATTTACTCATAAAGAATGGTCACTATCGGATAATAATTCCGCCGTGAAAACTATTTCACGGTGTGAAAATACGGTGTCAAACATCTGTACCAAAAAATAAACTTGCTAATGCATATAGAAACGAATCAGACCGGACGCAATTTGACAGCTGTGACGTATATTGAAGCGAATGGGTTTCAGTAAGGTTTTCTTTGATTGCTTTGCATTCATAATAGTAAAATGGTCTTTGGGTCATAATGTTTTTTGTATACTTCTCCTTCGATTATACTTCTCCTTCGATTATATTCCGAAGTGTCCGTGAGTTGGTGCTATAGAGAGAGACCTTCTCCATTTTTTGACATGCTCAGAATATGAAAGGCCGGACATAATATCGATTGGATATCCAGATTATTGTTTAATATTGGGTAGAATGGTAGAAATCGAGCCTGTGAGTCGATGTGCACCACTTCCTAAGATGGCAACATCATCAACGAGATTTTTGTCTTGATTCTTAATTAATTCTTGCTATCTGGTAGTAATGCCCAACAAATCATGATCTCTGATGCATGAAAGGTAAAGAGGGACTAAAAAAGCTATTTGGAACTTCATCAGGGAAATGGTTGAAATTGTGCATGGCTGTTTCGAAGATTTACTTTTAATTAAAACTTGTTTACTTATATATTGTATACATTTGGACTTATTAAGCTTTTACAAAAAGATCCTACACGAATCGAAAAACTAATTCGATGACATTTCCACACTTTGACGAACGAAAAAAGATCAAAAGCGAAATGCAAACCAGTGCACACTACAAGGCATTTATAATGAGTACGTCTACGACCTTGAAGAACACAACTATCCATACAAGTGAATCCGTATTTTAAGGACTGGGCATTGGTGTAAATTTCTCTGCATTACCACTATCTTCAGTATTACCACGATGTTTTCATGAACAGACCTTTGCCGGGCATTGATAGTGAGCAATTAAAACGAATGCAACCTATGCAGCATTTAATTCACCAGAACCAGAATTGACCTGAAAGATCAAGATTTGATTTCTGTTTATGTTGTTTATTTCAGTTTACAGTATCCCCAGTTAGTGCTACAGCGCTAGAAGACTAGACATTTAAATAGAGTTCATTTCCTTTTACTTCCTTAGGTAACCAATTTTTAATCCAACACGGTTGTCTCGTTTCTTTGAATACATTCTCTAGTTCAGGCCCAGTCTTTTAATGCAATAAACAGGAAACAGATTTTGAACATGCCATTGAGCGTCTTCCAGTGCTATCCGTTCATGTCTCAAGAATTTACCCGTGTGCCAAGATCCTTGAAGTCAAAAACTTTTTTTTTTGGATTCACATTCCCGGTGGGAGTGAATTGCATGTCGGAGATGACTTTACAATGTGAAAGCTTGACTTCTGTCTTTATTCCGATTATTGAAACAAGAATTAAATAGGCAGATGTAAATATATACCTCTTCTTATATCAATAACATTTATTTACAATAATAATAATAATCTTTGGGCTTGTTAGTTGGTGATTGATTGATTCATGCAAGTCAAGTCAAAACACAAATCAATATTAAAGCAAACATTAAATGCAATCAGTTCCTGCCTAATATTCGTTACAGATCTTGTGACATGTGGTAAGCTTAAGACTGGTTTATGTTTTCCTTTCTCTCTTGTGAATGACATTCACTTTCCTAAACTTCCGACAGTGTAAATGGATTTCTTTACCGACGTTTAATAAAATCAGAATAAAATTTATTGGGTTGAAATTGCTGTCGAAACTTATTTCCGTCTTCTTTCTTGTCTTGTCCTTGTAGTTATCGAGCTATTGTTAAAACAAAGAAATAAAAGGGAATGACAGAGGTTTCATTTTATGAAAAGCTGGAGACTGTAGTTTGCTGTTCGCCGTTGACAACAAACACGGTGGTATTTTTATCTCGAGTGCAACTGCACGAGCAGCAAATTTGTTGAACTGTCTCCTTCATTGCTTTTTTCACTGCCCTCATCTTCCAGCAGTAGAGAACCGGGTTTAAGGAGGAATTAAAGTAGAGCAAAGTTCCCGCATATCTCCACACAAGAAGAAGCCACACACTGGGGTGGCCGGATCGACGAGACAGGAGAAGTGTGACTATAGTATACGGTAAATAGCAAACAACCAAAGCCAACTGCACCCATAACACAGTGTAAACTGTCTTTCTGTAACGTTTTTCGTTTAGTTGAACTGTTTGGTTTGGTTGTCTTTTCCAGAAAGCCCGAGGGCCGAGATGATCTTGATTTTGACGCAACACAAGAAATATTTTTCCATAAGAGAAAAGTGATATTGCCAGGCACGAAACCAGCACAGTCGCCCAATACAAAGCTGTTATCGAATCAATGAAAAGGGACATAATTGTAAATACCATGGATATGACCCAAAAGAAGGTTACAATAGCATATGTCCGCTTTAGAGTCACAAAGTGTCTATACCTGATCTTTAAAGACAAAGCAAAAAGTCTGTCTACGTTTATTGCAGTCGATGTGAGCAAGGATACCATGCACAAAGCATAAGATACTAAAAAACGCACAGTGCTAGTATATCGACAAACGTGAATATGTTGTTTAACTTCAGGCATCAAAGCAACAACAGTAAGAGGTTGAGAAATAATACCAACACAAAGATCCGTTGTGGCCAATGTACGAAACAGAAGTTTTGACGGTGGGTGAAGCGAGGGCACCTTGTTAAGAGCGACAAGGAAGATGGCATTTCCAATAAATGCGGTAATAGACAGGAAAATGTTAAGAGCTGCAGCCCATCGAAGTTCACCATGAATTCCTTCCGTGAGCTCGGATGAGCAAAGAAAATCTGTCATTGTTTTCTGATTTTCCTCTTGCGAATAGTTGGCCATTCTCCTTAATGTGAAGTGTTTGAACCGAAACAATACGAAATGGTAATGTCGAACGGAAGTCTTTATTTTATTTCTGCAATCACACTTGTCATGAAATTGGTATGCTGTATTTAAATGGTGAACAAAGTGCTTGAGCCTGATGAATTATGCACATTGTTTTGCAGGTGAATGATATTCGGTAATCTTCTGAAGCAATTAGTCACCAAGGCTCCTTTTCCTGGAGAAACGTGCAGTGGTATATGAAATTGCCTGCACTAAAACAATAACAATATCTTGAAAATTAAAAAAAAAAAAGGAAAACACGAAGGAACTAATTCATTTTTGTAAAACAACACTTCGAAAGGAATTCGGCATCTTTCAGTTCAAAAATATCAATTAATCACATTTTGCACTCCGACGCAAATTTACAAAACGTTATCAAAAGGAAGATCTTTTTCTCTATTTAAAAACTTACGAAAGACTTAATACACATATTTTCCGTGAATTTTCATTGATGATCGAGACCACCCATTGTTTGAAGTACGTGTCATGCCCAGCATACAGCTGTTTATAAGCTTCTTTTATTATCAAACGTTTACTAAACATATTGTTATCATGATAAGCTTTTGGCCTTTAAAAGGTCAGTATTCGGAAATAGGCAGCGAGGCACTCTTTCAGGTTCATAGGCAATTGTCACGATTCCAAGTTTAAAGCAAACTTATTCAAATTCAAGGGAAGGCAATGTTGAAGGCTCGAATCGGAAAAACGTCTCGACATAATAGACGTATAGGGTACGCACCTTTACTGAGAGGTAATCAGTACCTAGGCTTTCATTTCAAGCAGTGCGTTTTTTACATGAACATCTTGTGTTCGGTGCCCACGCTAAAAACTATTGCAATTGATGAAGACGTCTTTGGCTCTTTCGTTGACATAATTGGTTGTTTTCTTTCGTTCTTGGCTTGATAGTGTCAAAAAACTTTCAAAGAATATTCAGTACCGTGGATTTCCGAAAGTAAGGGCCTCGTTACTTTCGGATTTAACAGGCTTAAGGGGCCGTTACTTTCGGATACTTAAAAAACGTGTAAAGGCAAGTCACCGTTTTAACTGAGGTTATTGACAAATTCGCAAACAAATAGACCAATTTCGATATATTAAAATTCAGTCCGAAACAAAAGGCATCATCTCGAGGCTCTGGGGAATAAACTCATACAAATCCTTATATTTATTCCCCAGAGCCTCGAGCTGATGCCTTTTGTTTCGGACTGAATTTTAATATATCGAAATTGGTCTATTCGCTCGTAAAAACAGGGTTACACGCCGAGCATACA
>NC_090879.1:44373852-44393852 GCF_036669935.1 Montipora foliosa
CCAACACAAAAACTTCGCACTTAGACTCGCTTTGAAGAGGAGACAGGAATGAACTCGGAACTGGCCATTATATCCTTGCGTTTTTCAAAATCAGTCTTCTTCTATGGAATTAACATCACTTTCAACGTTATTTTAAACTGACTTGATGCATGCGCGCGCCCGCCACCTTTCATCTGCGCGCTTCCTTTTGATTGCGTATTTCATCGGTTGCCTTCAAACTGAAGAATTCCCTGCTGGCAGAGACCTCTGCCATGGATCGAAACTCGCTTTGATCCAACCGCCCACCGTCCACAACAACTTTGCTATGTACAATCACACTATATAAAAGGAAAAAAAAAAACAAAAGCTTGTAATAATGCTGTTACATAATTATGGAACACAATTTATACGGTTCATCAAGTTCAGTTTATGAAAAGAGCAACTCCTGTGTCGTGGGAGTAAATGTACACATTTGATATTTGACGAGATTATCATTATTGCCAACTGGAAGTAATTTATGTCTTTTCCTCCTCAAAATATCAAAAAAATTAAAGTCCCTTCAACATCCTCAAACACCAAATACCTTTAAGCTGCACCTAAATTAATTAAAGGCAATGTTTTTTTTTTTTGTCTATAGTTGCGAAGATGGCTCAAAATAGTTTCGTTATCTTTAAACATCTACGCTTTGAGGGATTCAGTTCCACCACTATTGTTTTCTTTACTTAAAAATGGTATCCAAAAAAGCCCAATCATTGTCAACAAGTTTAGGTCATTTCCTTTGATATAAGGTTTCTATAGTAACTTCTAGATAAATTATGGTTGCTCTGAACCTATATATTACGGATCAATGGGGAAACTGTGCACCTGCCATTGACTTCTTATAACTTGTTGGGTTGGGGAAGGGGTGGGTCAGTTGCCCAGAAACTGGTTTTAAAAAGATCTTTACCGTGATGGAAAGTTTCGCATTTGACCTACATTTTAAGGCAACTGATTCTCAGATAGTTTTATTTGAAACTTAAATTTGGCCTTTTTCAACAGCAATAATTCCTTTTTTACATTCTAGAGTTTCATACTGCAGGCGAAGCACATCATCTGATGTGATCTTCTTTTTCCTTCATTTGGGTTTTGCGTTATTTGGTCCTGTTGTCAAAGCCGGCGGGCTTTTAAGGGAAATATCATCCTAATAGCTCATACCGGGCAACGGTATTCCTTCATGGCCGATTGTATTTTAGGGGAGCTACGAAGCTGAGAAAGTGTTACTTAACTATGTAAAGCAAATAATTTAAACATCGGCTGTACGTTCCGCGAAGACTTGCAAAAAAAAAGCAAGCAACCGTGGAGCATATTTTTAAACATAGAAACCTAAGTTTACAACCTTCAAATGCTCGAGTCCTACAAACGTTGTTTTGCTCAGCAAGCATCCACATACGTTTCTTTGAATTCGATGTCCAAACCAGCAGTTTGGTGGACGTAATTTGCTGGTAAATGTTAGAAAACATATGATTCGCGCTTACGTAGCGAAGCGTTACTTAAATTTGAAGGCTACAGTCAAAGTATAGATAACCCGGCGTTTTATTTCTGTACTCGTTGCGGACGGGAAATGTCATCGGCAACAGTCAAACTGCAAAGCAAATAAAAGATTTGCGTTTTAAATATGAAATTACACTTTAAAGACTGAAATATTCGCAGCGAAATTCTACTTACAATTCTGTTGGGCAATCCATACTTCATAACACGGCTCTTTACATTGTGGGTGTGTCGATCGGTTGATTGCATGCAAAAGCGAATATTTAAAAACGTTACGTTTTTTATATGAATAGACTAACTCGTCGCCAGGTCCTTTGCGACTTTATTTTGGCGCCCAAACGGAAGTTCTACTGCACTAGCGCAAATCAACATATTTAACAGGATGCGACCGCGAGGAAAGGAACCTGTGCTAAGTCACATGAAGTAGACAAAGGTTGTTTCAAATCTTACCTGTTTCAAATCCCTTCAGACCGCGAAAGGACGGTGTGCCCTTTAACAAGTTATCCGTGCTCTGCGACAACATTTTTGGTGGTGAGCCACCTCCAGTTTTTCCTTGTTCCTTGTGAAATTTCGACAATTCGTTCTTCGCCGTTCTCTGCAGGTTAGTCCACTTTTCCTTCACTTCACTGGCACTTCGCTGTGCAGTTCCGACGGCGTCTACCGCAATTGTCACGTCTTCCTACATACTTTGCTTCATTTTGTTAGTGTTTGTGTTAGTAAACTTTGATTTTAATACTGCGTGATTTTCTTTAAACTTTTCAGTAATTACCGCAATTTCTTGTGCAGAAAAAGCAATGGTTTTCGTTTCCTGCAGCCGGTTTTATCTATTTGCACGTCTTTCAACTGCTCATTGACACTGTGGACTTCAATAAAGGAATTGTCCATGTTACTGCTATTAAAAGTGCACACAAGACGAAAATAGTAAGCAACTTTCGCGGGAAAACTTGTCAAACCTGTTAGGAGATTGTTAAAGTTTGGGATATTTTATTTAACCATTGGTTAGCTAACCAGTGGTTTGGGTCAGCTTAACAGACCTTCCAGCAACGGGAATTTAACCAAGGGCTAGTAAACCCACGGCTAGCAAATTTAACAAACCGTTACCAGCCAACGATTGGTTAAATTAACCATCTTTCGAGCAACAGGGGCCAGAATGTAAACTCCTAGCACCGTTGCTTTTGGAGTACCGCAAGGCATCATATTAGGTCCCTTGCTCGTTTTTGTTATAAAAACCGATCTACTTATTACCTCCGGAATGCTTTTCCAAGAATGTTTGCAGACCATAGCAATATAACTGACCATAACTGCAAATTACTTTAACCGCGCTTAAACTAGCAATAAATCCTGAACCCGGTGACGTTACTTGTTGGCTCAGAGCCAACAGGTTGAGTTTTGATTTGGTTATGGTCGAATTAATGATAACAGCTGTTACTACAGTTGTGAGCCCATGTGTAAGCGGTGTGAGTTTCAGAAAGCTCGAAAACGTGGCTTTCGAGTCAAAACAAGAATTTTTTTTATCGCAGGTCTGTCTGATTTCTTGATTTTTGACTGTTTTCTTCGCCTTTTTTTTCGAGTAATTTGAGATTTGTCTGGAATGTATGGAACGGCACTGTATATCATATGGATGTGTTTGCAGGCGATGTAGTAGTGTTACATTCGTAAGCCAATCCAACCCAGAAACTGATATTTCGATACGCACAATTTATTTCGGAACTTGCTAGAACTTGCTGTAGGAATAAAAAACGTGAACCCTCGATTCTAAACAACGGCAAAGAGAAATTTATGAACCTGAATTCCCTAAGCCGTGTGGCTGAGAGTTCTTGTACACTCTTTTCTATAATAACCCAAGTTCTTCACGCATTTTGATTGGTTCTTGCCTATGATCTATTAGAGGACAGACGCACGATTGACGTCACCATCAGCTTTTACGCTAATAAAGTACAATTCTTTATTATATAAAACAAATAGATTCCATGTTGCCGTGCGTCTGTTCAGTAATAGATCACAGATGAGGTCAAAATGTTTCAAGAACAAAAGGCGAGGCCATAGCCGAGTGAGTCACTAATGTTCTATTTGTTAAACATGTTCTTATGTGGTTCGAACCAGCTAGAACATAAAAAAACAAAGAACTACCTTTAATAAGATCCTAAACTAATCCTAAGGCTAATCAGGAAGTGAAAAAAAAATCAAAGAAAGAAGAAATAAAATGCACTTTAACCAAACGATGAAATAAAAATCTTATTCTAGTATACAAAACTGGAAAATTCTGAACTTACTTTAGTCTTCAAGATGTAAATGTTTCCTTACCTTTTGATCCGTGAGAGATAATCTCTAGCCTTTCAGTTGATGCGATAGCTAGATATGAATTAATTAAGTTACTGTTAAAGGAAAGCAACGAATTATCTGAGAACAACATGCAAGAAATGCGAGACCTAGTGAATTACAAAATTAGCGGAAATTTGTCACTAAGGTTATTATTGGGCGTGGAAAACTAACACTGTTATCCAAAGTAACAGACTCAAATGTTCGAAACTATCGAGGGCAGCTTCCATTCAACAACTGTAGTTTCTCTTCTTCTGAGACAAACTTAAATTCTGGATAGGAACTCTTTTTTCTTTTTTTTTTTTTTTCACATTTCGAGCACATCTTTCTCTTGTCTATATCTGATCAAGAAAAAATGAGGGGACAGAGAGGGAGGCTCAGGGCGTTGGCCGGGATATGTCATGTCCACGAAAGTTATTTTTAGACGAGCGGAGGTCTTTGTTCTAGCGGAATTCTGTCTTCGGAGACGTCCGCATACAGTCTTGCTTCGCTCTCAGGTTCTTAGTGAAAAGAGAAAATGACGGCGTACGTGCAAGGCTGATGAATATTTATTTTCTTTCAAACATCGGACCGAGGTTGGCCTGCATGCGGACGTCTCGGAAGACTTACGCTCGTCTAAAAATAACTTTTGTGGACATGACATATCCCAAGGGCTGGACGGGGAGCCTCCCTCTCTGTCCCATCATTCTCTCGTGATCTGATGCAATGTTGACCCGAGAGTCTCGCTTCCGCGCGCCCTGAAACGAGCACCGCTCAAACGTGGGCCTAACTGTAACAACAGCTATATTTGAATGTACGCAGAAATTAATATTTAATGTGGCGAAGTTAATATAGGAACAGATGAGGGATTAGAAGAGTTGAACACAAGAAATTCTTTGGTCTCATCATTGAAGATCAGCTGTCTGAGTCAAATCATGTTCAACTTGATGAAATATCGCATGAGGCACTTTACCTGTTAGCTGCGGTTAAATTTTACAACGCCTTAGCTAATATTCCCAAATTTTGATTATTTTAGTCCGCCCTTGGACTGTTTGAGTGAACAATTGAACAATAAGCTACATAATACAAAACCGCGCATCCAGTGTAATTGCTAAATTACCATTTGATACAAGCTTAAAGCTTACTAGTGGAAAAAAACTTTCCCTTCGATGTCAAGAACAGAAAGTCCTGATAATGTATAAAACGATACAGGAGCTTGCTTCGGAATATCTGCAACGTATATCAACGCGTTGCTGAATATAACTTGAGAAACTTTGAGTGTAAACTTTATTCTGTCCAAGCCTAATAGCGGAGCTCCGCGCGCGCCAAAGGTGAGCGCGCGCGGAGCACCATACTTAAGAAAATATGGTAACCCATCGATGTGAGAAAATTTGGTTTTATAGCCATGACGCCATGAACGTCCGTACGTACGTCCGCCCCTCCATGTATGCCAATGTAACCAGTACACGTAACCATATCACGGGCTCAAGTTTGGAGCTCATCGAGGAGGCAATACTCCATTTGACACTGTAGCTATTGTAGTTTACGGCATACATCTTTAATATTGGACATCAATGTTGTGATCAATTGACGTCTGTCAAAGCAAGGTATCCGCTGACCAGTACCACGTGACCATATCGCTGGCTCAAGCTGAACCTTATCGAGGTCAGCTTTTTTTTTAAAGGTAACTGCTGACACGGGGCTTGTTGTTAATTAAATCGCAGGCTCAAGCAAGGTCCGACATTCACACACACACCTGAGCGAGGCTTAATTTTTCGCGCTCTTTCAGTGGCTCGACGCGGCTACACAGCCATGCTACGTCAACAAAAGCTCTTGACAGTCGTTGCTTTTCGTGTATAGATGCGGTTTGGAAATATATTTTTCTTGCATTTTTCGCTGGTTTGAGTCCAGGTTTAACATAATATAGCTGTGGTCAGGACACACTGGTGACTACGTAGTTATTCAAGTCAAGCATTGGAGCGATATAAACTTAAAGCTGAGTGTTTATTTTTAATTGGCTTAGGGCTGCTTTTTGCTCTGAATTGCAGTTTTTGGTATGCCTTAAGATTTTTAATTTTGAGTCTACTAAGGTTGCTAGATGCCTGGACGGCCTATGACGAAGGTCCCCAATAGGGTTTTCGGAATCCGGGATTTGGCATTTTTTGGAGCGCGAGATTCGGGATTCTAAAGAAATATGGGAGCGGGATTCGGGATTCCATTTTAGGACGGGATACGGGATTTAGCGTTACTACGAAGCGGGATACGGGGAACCGTTCCTTTAAAGTTTTTAAAGCTCCGAGATCCGGGATTTCTTGCGATGAGAAATTTAAAATAAGTTTAACTTTCGCGGTCGGCAACGCGGACAGAAACAACCGGAAATTCAAGCTGAGCATTCTCCACCACGCAGACACGTGCCTTTTGTGATGACCCCTATGGCGTGTTTTTTGTCGTTGTAATTTTGGTCGTAATAAGATCCAGTTAGGCAGAGGCCTCGTGACCTTTGTTACTTGTAACCACATCACGATTTATACCATAAGTGTCTCGTTTATGCTGTTGCGCATAGGCTAAAATTTTTTCTCTTTGGTTTTCGAAATGTTAGCACAGAGGTATTTCTGACGACCTATCGAAATGTCGGACAACACGTACATCGCTGTTCGCGACGTACATGATTTTATTGGTTATATGGTCCCTTTTTATGAGAAGGGAAAAAAAAACTTTTTCGCGGAAAGAGATATTTCGAGGGTGCCCTATACTTTTTACGTGAAGCGTGATGGGGCGATTTATTTTCTCGTGAATCGTGACTTATTTTTTTTATTCGTGATTCGTGATTAAAGATGGTAAGATCTTTTCATGTCCACGTGAACGAATTTTTTTAATTAATAATGCATTAAGTCCAATGGCGCGTATACGACCGGAGAAGCTGAAACTGTAAAACTCCACTGAAGAAGACATTAAAGTCGAAACCGGTCCGGATAATGGCTTGTTTTGGTTGAGACGGCTGGATCGACACCCAACCATAAGTGTCCAGCCTTAATTTCCACTGCGAAACCGCAAGGGAGGTTCCGTTAAAGGAGTTGGGAAGCAGGCAGGATCTAGAACCCCTCTCCTGGCAAGAGAATTTCAGTGCAAATTATATATATATAAGTTTTTTTGTTTAATCCGTCAGGTTGTAGTTATGCTCTTTTTGAGCCTACTTTTGATATTAGCTCGTGTAACAGATGATTCACTATGTCATCTTTGTGATCACAAATGTCACACACAGCTTTTCAAACGCCTGACTAATCAAATATTAGAGATGCAGTAATTAAAACATATGACCACAATCTAGAGTCCACTCACAGAGACACAGACTGCGTACAAAATAGAGTATTCGGAAAACTTGCTTAAACGATTCGGAAGCTCTCTTTTACATTATCAATTAAGCTCCCATATCAGATCTCTCGTTCACTTGTATCCATTCTCTACATATAAGTCTTTAACAAGGGGTAGAACCTCATGTTTTTAATATGTTGTTGCAATTGGGAAAAAGTAATTGGGCCCGGATCAAATTTTACAAGCATTTATGGGAAATGAACTAGTGAACTTTATTTAAGTGTTTAGTCTAAAATAGCAGCACCCACTGAATAATGAAGTATCGCATATGTAGCGAACATATTTGATCGCAATCTGGAGTTCACTGACAGAGCAACTTGAGTCACAGACCGCATTCAAAGTACAGTACTCATTCGGCAAGTATCAGAAAGCAATTTTATATCCAATGCTGATGCTAACGCTAACCGGCTCAGCGTCTTGAACGAAAAATGGTGATGGTACTTTCCATCGCCTGTCTCTTTTATTTTTTGCATACTGATTATTAATGGTTCGGATGATCAATTATTTACGAACATCGCACCAATACTTTCGATTCCCCCGCAGTAGAACCTCAAGTTTTAATATGTCATTGCAACTGGGAAAGCTTATTGGGCCCGGATCTAATTTTGCAAGCATTTATGGGTAATGAACTAATGAACTCTATTTAAGTGTTCAGTCTAAAACAGCATTTTGCACTCACTGAATAATTAAGTATCGCATATACAGCGAATATATACGATCGCAATCTGGAGTTCACTGACAGAGCAACTTGAGTCACAGACCGCATTCAAAGTAGAATACTCATTCAGCAAGTATCAGAAAGCAATTTTGTATCCAATGCTGATGCTAACGCTAACCGGCTCAGCGTCTTGAACGAAAAATGGTGATGGTACTTTCCATCACCTGTCTCTTTTATTTTTTGCATACTGATTATTAATGGTTCGGATGATCGATTACTTACGGACATCGCACAAATACTTTCGATTCCCCCGCATTAACCATTGAGAAATAGTTCTGCTTGATCAGCTCGAAGTAGTACCAATGGCACTTGCAAACTTTTCCAAAGTTGGAAGACAGAAAACAATGACCGAACTGCTTTGTTCACAAGACCTCACTGAAGGAATACATCATGAACTGCGATGGATTGCAGCTATTAACATTTTGCTGTCTTTCACTGCATTTGTTGGAAATGCCACCTTCTTAGTCTCCCTTAAAAAGGTATCCTCGCTTCACCCACCGTCAAAACTCTTGTTTCGTACCTTGGCCACAACGGATCTGTGTGTTGGTATCATTGCTCAGCCTCTGACTGCCGTCGCACTGATGCCAGAAGTTAAACAACATATTCAAGTTTGTCGATGTGTTAGTGCCATACGTTTTTTAGCAGCTTACCCCTTGTGTATGGTATCCATGCTTACATCGACTGCGATAACCGTGGACAGGTTGTTTGCCTTGTCGTTGGGGCTCAGATACAGACAAGTTGTAACTCTGAAGCGGACATATCTTGCTGTGACCTTCTTTTGGGTGTTGTCTATTGTATTTACAGGGACTTCATTTGTTAGCACTAGGGTAACGCCTTGGTATTGGTTTATAGTTGTTTCGTCGAGTTTGGCAATATCTGCTTTCTCTTACGCAAAAATATTTCTTTTGCTGCGCCATAATCAAAATCGAGTCAACAGTCGTGTTTTCTGGCAAAGACAACAGAACCAAGCATTTGGATCGCCAAACGCAGAAGTATACACAAAGACAGTTTTTACTATCTTGTGGGTGCAGATGGCTTTGTTTGTTTGCTATGTACCTTACAGTATTGTTGGCCTTATCATTCGTAAAAAGACGAGTGTGTCGATTGTTTTCATCTGGAGATGTGCAGGAACATTACTTTTTAGTAACTCTTCCTTAAACCCGGCTCTTTACTTCTGGAAGATGAGAGCCGTAAAAATTGCTGTGAAGGAAACAATAAGAAACACATGCTTTTTTCGTGGTTGCAGCTAACGCTTTAATAGTTGTTTTTAGGTTGTTAAAATCATTGTTTTGCCTTTCTGAAAACATCTCAGTTTCGAACCAACCCTTTTAAGGAACAAAATTTATTTGCTTGAAAGGGAGAAGTAATCATCGCACGTAGCTGGACAATTTATAGGCAATTGTAGCTTATAGGTACATGAAAAAATGCAAGTGACTTCAACGGGTTTCGAACCAACCCCGGCATGACCTATGTGATGTCGATGCAATGCCTTACTAACTGAGTTATGGGGCAACTCAGTTCAGTGGGAGTAGGTAAATTTTTTGGGCTCATATGTCTCGTAAAAGGACATGATGAATGAAATAACTGTAATTTCGTTCTTTTTTTTCAAGCTTTATTCCGGGTTATATTGTTAATGGAGCTCAGTGCAATACATCATGGATGTGTTATTCTTTTAGCGAGGAAGATATCGGTATCAACTAGAGCAAATAAGAAAACCTAGTACAGTGTCTGTTGTTGCGCATTGTGAACACTTACTAGTTTATTTCCCTAAACCGACTGAAAACATCTTTCTCGATAAATCCCTTTTAATTTACCGGCTGTGTTTAATATTCCGGTAAGCACGCGTTGCTTTTGCCAATTACATCCACTTTTCAGCGAATTGTAGTTTCGATTCATACTCAACCACATCGCGCTTAATCATCCTCAAATTTTGACCACTAGTAGTCGAACCAAACATAGTCATTCGTGAATTACCATAAGAACTGCCGTGTCTGTCAGATGGGGATTTTAAGATACGAAAAAATATTATCTTAAGAATCGAAAAAGCATTTATTTTAACGAAATGTACAACTGACGTTAATCAATCCTTAGCAGAGCAGGATATTGATCTTTCGTAATTGAAAGTAACACATTTCATGCGGCTCCATTTTTATTGGATAGCTAAAGGAGGCAAAGATAACAAACTTTGCAATTGATTGGCATGATATTTGGTGAAAACGACTGCCCCAGCTGTGAGTGTAAACACGCACTGCCTATGATTGGACTAAAAGGAAAAATGTTGACTTAAATGGCTAGCTGATCCGGCAGGTTATGAGGTTGACATGCGGACTACAAATTTCAGATATATGTGCATTGTCATTTCAATGAAAACAAAGATAGCCCCGTATTGATGTTACAACCATTCGGGTTAATGGATGTAATTAATAAACAAATTTTAATCGAATTGAATTTTATTCTGTATTTCAATAGAACATTGAGATTGCTAATAAGTTCCATTTCTTCGTGATGTTCTATATAAAAATGTATTAATGATAGTGTGATAAAGAAAATAAAATAAAATACAGAAATAAATAAATACATAAATACATAAATAAACAAAAGCTCCTCCTCCCTCACCTAAAATGAAGTCTCACGATGCTTATATAGATCATTCAATTCCTGCCAATGACGTTGAGTACTCCTAGATCACAGAATAATCAGAACATTTTCGCCAAGCTCCACTTTCATTTGTAGCCCCAGTGGCTAGTTGCACATAATGCCTTTACACAGTTCTTTCACTCTACACTGTTAACTGACTGTTAACTTGGGACCATCTTTCCATGATCTCATCCGCGCCTCTTCCCTTTCTTTTTTAAATGTTCGACTCCACGTGGTCTTTTGCCTTCCTTTTCTATCTTTTACTTCCGGAACTTACAATCTTGGACAAAAAGGGTTGAGAATATTAAAAACAGAGGTTATTTTGCGCACTACGTCCTCAATATCGCACATTATTAGCGATCCCGCTCCCCCCTACAACCAGTGTTGATAAGCCCAGGTTCGACATGCTTTGTTTCGTCTTTGTTTCGTCTAGGAGGGGGGGGGGGGGGGTGGGGGCAAAAAGAGAGCTTATTTTTCATACTCGTGATCAGAGTTTAGTCCAAAAGCAGAGTTTTCTCAACAATTTTGTCCAAGATTGTATTTGGTATAAACTATCAAATATCTGTCTATATGAGAGTGTGAACACTCTCATATGTTTATATTATGTAAAACTCGTCTTCTCATAGCTGATACACAGTAAGTTGTCGAGGATTACTTGTCATACAATAATATTGCGTAAAACAAACATTGTTACAGCAGTGCCATGTACGTGAATTGTTTGCATAAGATAGGGTTCTGTTTACTTTACTTTACTGCACTGCGGATTGCCGTTCTTTTACATCGTGGAATTCATACATTAGTACGATTAAGAAGTAAGAGATCTACTGCGTCCTATAACAAGGAAAATATAAAGGAGTTATATCAAAACCAGTCGGCCTTGCCCTAGCTGTTTTTGCCCACTTTGGTTTACAGTGATCAATATGTATATACAGATATGAAATTATCGCAGATATATTTATGTAAGATTACACACAATAAGGCAATTGCACGGTTAACAAGTGTTAATTTTGTGTGTTCTTTAACTGACATAGATTTACGGCGAAGAAATGAGAAATTTTGGTCGGTTAACGTGATTTGAACAGATTTGAAATATTTTTCATGACCAGTCTGTTTTTAGCCAGCCGGTGTGTTAACCGTTGAAATGCGTCACTTTTTGTAAGAAATGTAGAAATCTCATTGATTTTGTGCATAGCTTATACTCATTAGCAACGTCTGGAGAAAACAGTAGGGGAAATAAAGATAATGCCTCGTAGTTATACTTAAAATTCGTGACAATTCGTATTCGAAGACGCACGGTTTACAAACAGGAAGTGGGTTTCTTGCAACCGGAAGTAATTTGCTCTATTACTTTTTTGCTCCTATTATACCACATTTTTGTTTGCTTTCCCAAAAGGTTTAGGGAACTGTTCTCTGACATATTTTTCAAAGAAGGGTCAATCTAGTTCATCGTTTGGGTCACATCTGATCACACCTTTGTTGTGGCTTTTACCAACGAACAGCGTGACAACTTCCCTTTTAAGGCTTTGGACACCTTTCTTGATCCTAAAGATTGTTGCTAATGAAACTCCTACTTCCTCAGCAACATCTTTAGCTTTGTCGTCATGATCTTGCACCTGTAATAAAATATACGCTCCTAAAGCGTCGTCAACATGCCTTTTATGTACCATGTCCAGTTGTTTTGATAATGAACCTCAATGATGACGTAAGATTGTTTTTCTTTTCTAGGGTTAATTAACTCTAATTGTCAATCGAATACCATGACGACATGCCTACGACTGATATATTTTCTGTTTTGTACTTACAGAACCCATACATACACGCGTTTTGTGTTCTTGGGCAAAATGGTCCCTAGACAGTATTTGATATAAACTATCAAACATCTGTCTAGCTATATGAGAGTGTGAACACTCTCATATGTTTATAGTATGTAAAACTCGTCTTCTCATAGCTGATACACAGTAATATATATATATATTGTTGTTTTTGTTCTGTTTCTTGTTCTTTGTGTGTGTAAAGTAGTACATTATTATAGAAAAAAAATCAATAAAATACAAAAAAAAAAAAACAACAATTCGTAACCTCCATGATACATTGAAGTGCCACTTAAGCACAAAGAAATGTATTCTGAAGTATAAAGACTGTTGCCTGGTTTTCTCAGAAGACATCAAAGACATGACCGACAACTGCCCTACTCGCATGTGGTTCTCCAACATTCGCTGCCACAAAACATCCCGACGCACCTCTCAATGATGTGGGGGCGTTGGCCAGCCAAGCCACCGTAACGTTTATTCAATCTCAACAGACGAATAACAAACTAAGAATAAATCGCAACAACTAAGTGCATCAAAGGCGACTTAGGGCAGTAACGACGCCTTTGCAGTTTTACGGTATCCTTATATCATCTAAAATATGGGTATCGGCTTATAAGCGAATAATTACGATATTGGATGACTTGTGAATGTGGCTTAGTGCCTGAACAATGTACTAGTCTTTCATTTCGTGTTTAATGTACTGGGTGAATCATTGCCTATTGTAGAATATATCATAAGCTCACTAATGCACGCATTTTAATTTGTTCTAACCTAATAATTATGACACATTGCTGATGTCATCAGCAAAAACTTTTAATTCTTTATCATTGTAACGTTTTTTGTTTGGTTTCACAGCACGACTTAGGAGAAAACAGCTAGAAGATAAATACAACTCAACTGGAAGCCATTTAAGTGCCCCTGTGACCAAATAATCAATTCATATTTTTCTTTGGATTTAAAAACTATGTTAACAAAACTCTAAGTGACCCACGTTTTAAGCCTTGATTTCAAAAAGACACCTTTTTATTTTAACTGTAATTTTCCTTTTTAATGGTCCGCCATTACTAACATTATGTCCTTGAGAGAGCTGGATCGAGGAGAAAATGATGTCAAAGGCTCACTCCTGAGAATTGAAAGGTGGTCCGTTGTCACTTAACAGCTCAACAGGTATCCTATGTCGAGCAAACTGAGACACCTTTTTATTTTAACTGTAATTTTCCTTTTTAATGGTCCGCCATTACTAACATTATGTCCTTGAGAGAGCTGGATCGAGGAGAAAATGATGTCAAAGGCTCACTAGTTTAAGAATGCAATGCGTCTGTACGCCGCAGAATTAATATGCAGCACGGGGGTTTTGGGCTTTCAGACTTTTAAACTCACGCTTTGCATATATAATAAGCTGCGTTCACACGCTGAAATTTTAAGCTAGTGAGCCTCTTACGTCACTTTTCCCTGGATCCAACCGTCTGAGGTCCAATCCGTCAGTTTTGAACGTGAGTAATGGCGGACCGTGAAATCCAAAACTTACACTCAAAGTAAACGGCCTTTGGATAAAAATCAAAGCTCAAAATTTTGCCAGTCAGGTGTTAAGCAAACACACTTTCAAAATCTGAAGGAAAAAAGCAAGTGGTTTTTTTGATCACAGGGGCACTTTAAAGTATTTATTAAGTCAATCCAAACATGTTCTCGCATCCAGGTATTTAAAACTCCAAACGATATCTACGACATGTAACAAGCTCTTCACGTCACATCACCCCTTTTCACAAAGAAAACTGTAAAAAAAAAAAAAAAAAAGAACAAACTTGTATCAAGTGTCCTATCTGAGGGGTTTCCGGATCATTCGGCCACTTCTTGTAGTACCCACAGCAGGCCCTGGCGTACTTGTAAAAGTAACAGAAACTAAAACAGTCTGCGGCCTGGAAACTTGGTCGTTATCTGGTGGTGGCTGAACCAAAGTGGGACTATCTCAACACTGATAGATTTAGCAACATAACAGTCCAAACGTTTTGGACCAGTTGCAGGCTGATCTTGATGATGCGGATTAGTTGAGAAATCTGGAAATGGGGAAGTATAAAAGGGCTCCCTTGTAAGTCTGAGGTGCCTCCTGCAGGTACAGCCATCCTCCGTGATGTCAACCTCCTTATCCACAGTAGCTTTCGTCAATCTCCTAGAATCTGTTCAAGGCTTTATACGTTCTACATCTCCAGGCTCCAATCAACTAAGCTCTTTCGCACTCCTGTTGTACGTAGTAGTAGTTTCCTTTACCTTTTCTGTTCATAATCTTGCGTGGGACACCGTGAACGGTCTCAGAAACAAGTAGCCTTGAAGACGTTGGCCACAATGCCCTTGTTCTCCGTCGAAAGAGTAGCTGCAATTAGGGGAGAACTGGAGTATGTCGGGGATGCAATACCGACAAATGTGGGTTTGCTTCAGCAACACGTGGGCAATTTTAACCCCATTTTCCAATTTCCCATTAGTGTAACGTGGTGATCAGATAAGGTGTTCAAATTCATAGGCTGATGAAAACGCCTGGTACTCCTGAGAATTGAAAGGTGGTCCGTTGTCACTTAACAGCTCAACAGGTATCCTATGTCGAGCAAACTGAGACTTCAACTTTGAGATCACCTCCTTGCCTTTCTTGTCAAAAATTCTGTCCACCTCAAAGCAGTCAGAGTATTTGTCAAGACAAACTGAAAAGTGTTTGTTCTCAAAGTCAACTCTGTATTCCAAGATGACTTCGATGCAGTCTCTGCTTGAACTCCTCTCTCAAACTCAATGGGATCACCAAGCTCTCGTCTGAAAACCAAGCCATCTTGTACAGAAAGCTCATCCCTGAAACTAAAATATTCAAGAGTGCAATCCAGAACTTCATCTTGTGTAGCTGGCCACCCTGCTTGAATCACAGACTTTCGGAAGGACGTTTGCATGTCTGCTTCCATTGCTTGTTGAACTCTGCCGAGGCCTTTAAATATTTTTCTCTAGACGAGATCTAGCATCCGCTTTGAAAAATATATCCTCGTTAGGACACCTTTCTTGTGGATGCACAGGGAAGGTAAGGACTACTGAGGGTATCGGCCACATGGAGAAGCAGACCTTTCTTGTATTCAGCTTCAAAATAAAGGTTTTGAAAACGCAACATCATACTCTGAAGACGTTTCGAGGCAATCAACGAACTCTTCAGTTTCAACCTTGAATCTCTTGCCATAAACATAACTGTCAAACTTCTCAACCTCAAAGACTATGGTCAACAGCTACTTCCCGATTTTACCGCCCATTCTACATGCGCTTAAACTATGCTGCGAAGCATCACATTGTATCACTACCTCCTCTCTTCGGTTAAAGAACTTCAGAACAGGTGTGGACACTCACCATGGACACTCTCTTCCCACACAAAATCAATATCATCCTGAGAGGTTTAGTAATCTCCGATTGAGCGGTTTTCAAATGAGTGCCGTAAACCCAAAACAAAAATTACTTTGGTCAATAAAAAAGGACGGAGATAATCCAGTAAACCAATCAAAACTCGAAGTAATTACACGTAGCCCCCACAAACCGCGGGAAAATGTGCACGCACAAGCCACGATTGGTTTTGGTTTCACTTCTGATTGGTTGAAAACGTGGCGCGAGAACTTTGAACCAATCACTGAGTGAAGTAATGCAAAACCAAAGCAATTCGCAAATTTCTGCAGGTAATTCACCATTCCCATGATTCTGCGCACTTCTTGCTTGTTGGTTGCCTGTGGCTTACACTATGGCTTCTACCTTATCTTGGTCGTGTTTCAGTCCCTCCGCTGTAATGACGTGACCAACGTAAGACAGTTCTTGAAGCTTACACTAAAGCTGGTCTTTATTCAGCGAGATGTTCTTCTGAAGACAACGCCCTAGCAAATTCATGAACTTGCAATCATGTTCTTACAGTGCAGCATGTTCAGTGTCTCCTACACCAAACACAATGATGCCAGCTGCAACAGTCCTATATCGTGAAGTCCCTTTATTCGTATGTGGAGCTGGTGCTATGCCAAAGGGCATCCTTACCCAAAGAAAACGGCCCCAACGTGTATCAAAGGTTGTTAATTTACTGCTTTCGCCATCAAACAGTACATGCCAAAAACCGTTCTTCACATCGACAACAATAAAAAAAAAGCAACAGCTCATAAATAGTTGGCAATGGATAATGGTTAATCTTTAAAGCTCTTTCAGAGACACACACTAACTTCCCATTTGGCGTTGGGTTTCATCACCACCACCACTGTAGAGGGGAACCATTCTGTTGGCTCCGAAACTGCTGCTATTATTCCTTTACTTTGTTGATCAATTTCTCAAGTTCCATTTCATACTTCTGTTTCAGTGCAATTGGTGGTTTCCGAACGGACATCTGTACAGGTGTCACATTTTGATCTACATCAACATGTAGCTTGTCTTCCAACAAACCTCCTTCAAAAACACCTTTGTATTGCTCAAAAAATGGTGTCAGTGCAAGACCTTAAATGGCAGACGCTCCAAGCACTGGTTTGTTTTCTTCACCAACAATCTGCTTTTTTTTATGTTGCCTTGAATTTCGCACACTGGTCCTTTTCTTCCAAGTGTGGTTAACTTGGTACTACTGTTCGGATTCAAAATGGCCCAAGAAACTTCTAATCCATTCACCTCAAGATGCTCACAGACTCTTTTGTACACTCATTCAGGCAGAACATTTACAGTTGCTCCACTGTCCAACGGAAACTGGACATCGTGACCTTTAATCAACATCACAGCAGACAGCTTTTGAGAGTCAAGACTGTTTAGCAACTGCGAGTCCTCATATATTCCTCCGAGGACGAGTTCTGGTACATAGCATGGGCCTGCTGCTTCTTCTTTCTCTGCTTGGAGGGCTTGACAGGTTATCCACGTGATTTTTAATTAAAGTCTCCATATTTCAGTCATTTCCTTCCCCACGCAGGGTATTCTTCTTTTCTTTTCGTATGACGCTTCCCGCAAAAATTACACAAAATGACGGTACTACCACTTTCATCACCGGAGTTAACATTTTTAGAAACTCTGGATCTCGACCCCACATCAGAAACACCGCTTGTACTTGGAAAGGCGTTGCCTCGCTCGACCTACATATGTCAATACATCTAATCACGGCCCACGGTAAGTTTTGGTTTATGAAGAAGACGCTTACGAGTGCCATTATCCTGAATTCTAACAACAATTCTGTCTCGAATGAGACTATCCAACAGCAACCGTAGTTACACGTTTTTGCAGTTACATACGAATCTATAGACTTACCCGACTCCTTGCTAATTTGATAGCGCTCATAAATTTCATTAGTTTCGTCAGCACAAAACGCGTCTATTAATTATTCGAGTACAGCATCAATTTCCTTTACCTCCTCTTCACCAGCAAAACTCAGCCCATCAACAATCTCCAGTGAATCGGTACCCAAACTCGTGAGCAATTCCGCCTTCCTGTACTCCTTCGACTGCTTTACTAAACGAGATACCACCTCATAGTTCGTCGACACACGATGAAAACGCTTGCAGTTATTTGCTAGATTTCCCTTGGTTTTCATTTTCCACGGAAATGGCACATTCTGTGGGACCTGAACAGTTGGAGCTTCCACGTATCTTCGCCAACGGACATGACTGAGAAACTTCGTCCAACAAACACCCCTAGGCCAACATTCGTACACAAATAAGCAAGCAAAGTACAGTTACCAAACACTCCATGTTACGTTTTGTAGGGTTCCACAGCAAGACTTGGGAGAAAATAAAATCCAAAGATCAATTTAATTTGGTAATCAACCACTTTGATATACCTCGCTGATTACAAATTGGGAATCTTCCAGCATTTCAAGATGACTGGGTGGCAAAAGGATTCATGAAAGTGAAACTACTGGATTTAATGCATATCTTTCTCTCTCTCTGAATTCCGTGGAGAGTTCAACTTGAACCCCTGTCCACAAAAATACCACAGGATCCTATCAGCCAGAGCTATCTTTGGAAATCTTCTAACCCTAACATTTCAAAAAGCTCTCATCAACTGTCCTTAACGACATTCATAAAATGTAAAAAAATCTAGCCGACTGGTGTATAAAAAGCTTTTGGAAAGAAAGGACGAATTCCTCAAAATAATTCCTTTGGCAATATAACTTGTATAATACATGATTCATAAATATTTGTCTCTCAGATTTTAAACTAAAAAGAGCATGATACAACTGAAAAGTAAGTAAACATTACCATTAAACGTAACAATGGTATTATTTGTGCAGCTACAATATTAATAAATTAAACTGCGATTTATCTTGAAAGAAAATTACTCATTTTGCAGAATGGTCTGTTTACAAGCTAGCTAGTTTATTTAGTAGTACTGCACAGGTTTAAATTAATGTTGTAGGAGAATTAAGTCATTCGACTTCTCCCAACTTGGTCACTATTCGAGTATAATGGTTTTCGATCTCAGTTATTTTTTCGTAAAAGCATGTTGGGATGCAAGGGTGACATTTTACCATTAAGTCGATTTCTATCAAAGAGAGGAATGTGCATGGAAGGGATCTGTTGACAATTTTCTGGTGGATTTCTGCATAATTTCTTCAAGCCACGTTTTCATAATAGGCTGTTCTCTGTGAGAAATTCGAATGTGTGCCTGGGTCAAGACTTGAAATAGTTCCCGTTTTGGAACTACTTTCTTTTTGTTCCTGTGAACAGTTTGCCGTTGCTGTGAACCCATTTCCTTCGATTTATCAGCTGTTATTCGGCTTTGATCGATCCTTGTTTTCTGAAAGGCGAAGATACTTCTCTGTTTTTTTTCTTTTAAGAAATGTTTGGCCTTTTTGTCTTTAGGTGGTCTTTCAATTCCTATAAGTCAAACTTTGGACCGAGAGTGGTCCGCGGTGGATAATAAAATATTCACTACTAAATATTTATTCGGAGGAATTTGCATGAACTGCTTGCGTGGTCAAGTGGATTAAGGAGAAGGCAGCAGATCCAGAGGTAAAGAGTTCAAGATCAAGTTCTGGTCCCGGTTAGTCAAAAGCCGATTAACGCTAATCCCAGATCAAAAATTAACCAAGGAGTTTATTTCTCTACTCCCAAATGCTGTTCAACGCTGATATTCGGCAAAACTTTACATTAGAAGAACTCAATCTTGAAAAACAAAAATAAGTAAAAGGAACTTTCACTAAAAAGTGGAAAACATGAATCGAAAGTTTACGCTAATCCTGGATTAAGTTCATCGGCATTCGAACAACCGGGCCCTGGTGAGAAGTAGTCTTGAGAAATATGAAATGTCTGTGAGTAGAGTTGGAGGGGGTGGGCATAAGGCGGGTTAGAGGTAAGGTGGGGTAGGATAAAGGTACTAGAGAGAATCAGGGAGGGGTAAGTGAGTAGAAGGGGGGAAAAGATGTCTAGTTGTTTTTCAGACCCCTTAGGAAAAAAAAATTCAAACCAAAGACAAAAACCACAACATAAACGCAGAATCCATGATTAAAAGTCTCTTTTCTATTCCCTCTCTTTTACCAATTTCCAACAGCTATGTCTTTTAGTCAATTAACATGTTTAGACTCTCACCAATATTGCAACTACTGTTTACTTTTAATGTTTTCGTTACAGAAACAAGTGCGTTATATATACTATTGTAATATTGGTTCTTCTTTTTAATTATGCACTCTATTAGGT
>NC_090879.1:44413852-44428852 GCF_036669935.1 Montipora foliosa
TGCTTTAATTCGGGTGAAATTAAACTATCATTCCCTACGTGTACCTTCCGGTCGTATAGCTGGTAACCAGGTTCGTTAAAGTAAACTAAGAACACGTTTTACATGGAAGAAGGAAATGTAGAAGCCAGTTTTGTTTTCCTTTAGTGCAGGTGGGGGTTAAGGTTTATAATTAGTAAAATAAAGCAGCTGAAAGTCCTTCATGTTAAATTTATTGTTGTTCTTTTCCCCCCATAGCACCAGGATCCCGATTTCTTTAAAGATATTAAGCCAGAAGAAATTATAATTCTATACCGCCAGAGTTGCAATGTACATGGAAACTGTGCATAAAATCACGGGGAAAATAATTTTTGTTCGATGTATTCTCTTAAGTTAAAGACACCAGCAGCTAATCTGTTTTTTTTTTCTGGATTAGGGAAAGTCATGAGATTTACAAAATGAATTATTAAAGAAGGAAAACTGAGATTGTTTATTTAAGCCTGCGTCAATATACATTTGTCTTCATTCGCAAATGGACCACCAATGGCGCAAGTAAACTACTCTTCTACATCTAGTGGTGAAAATGATGCAACTTTGGCAGACTTGACTTGTTTACGAAAATTTTCCGATGGAAAAATAAGCAAAGAGCTGACCTGTCTCTTAGCATTGAACATTGCATTCTGTGTAACTGCAATTTTTGGAAATTCGCTGATCCTACTCGCTCTTCACAAAGAGACTTCGCTTCACGCGCCCTCCAAACTCTTGTTGCGTACCTTGGCGACAACTGATCTTTGCGTCGGATTATTTGTACACCCTCTTTCTGCGGCCACGTGGATTTCAGAATTGCAAAAGGATTTTGAAGTTTGTCGATATACAAGCATTGCACGTTTCTTGGCATCGTACATCTTGTGTTCCGTGTCCTTGCTGACAACCACTGCGATAAGTGTGGATAGACTTCTAGCTCTTTCGTTGAGGCTCAGATACAGACAGATTGTGACCCTGAACCGCGCTTACATGGTTGTAACAATCTTTTGGGTGTTTTCCATCGTTGGTACAGTCGTTTCGTTTCTTAAAGGCGCCCTTAGCATAGTCAGTAATATAATTATATCCGTTTGTTTACTAACGTCATTTTCCTCCTACTTAAAAATTTTCTTTGCCCTGCGCTTCAACAAAACTGAAGTTAATAAAACAAGACGAAGCGAAAGAGTTCCATTGAACATAGTGCTATACAGAAAGACAGTATACGGTGCGTTGTTAGTGCAGTTGTCTCTAGTTGTGTGTTATCTGCCTTATGGTATCGCACAGGTTGTGTTCACTGCTGAGAAGGATCTAACAAGTTTCACTGTCCTTGTTTGGGGACTGACAGGGACTTTAGTTTACTTCAACTCCTCATTAAACCCAATTCTTTACTGCTGGAAGATACGAGAAGTGAAACAAGCGGTAAAGGAAACTGTTCGACGAATTTGCACATGACGCGATTCCATGATCTGTTAAGAAATTCGATTTATTTCATAAGTACTGAGATTTATCCACGAAAATCTTAGTGAATAAAATTCGAACTGATTCTTAATGTAGCCAATCAGGAACTCAAATGAGAAAATTTCAATGTGAAGAAATATCGTTCGTCCAACCAGCAACGCGAACGACGAAATTTCAATAGTGATGAATGAACATATCGAATGGACTGAATAGAACGTCATCCGACAGCCGTTGTACAAAAATCGCGCGCTTTGAAAAATGGCACAAGGAAGGTTTGCTTCTGTTTGCTCAGTTGGGGAATTTATTTTAGAAAGAGAAACCAAAAATGCCGCTCAATAAACTGAATGAGATGTAAGATTGCTTGAAAGACTTTTGAAAACAAAGGCCGGAGATAGGTAAGTGGAAGTGATTCCAGCGGTTGAGCTGAATGAATACTGAATATATTTATCATCTCCGTCCGCACTGAAGATGGCAATGAATAAGAAGAGGCGGCTTTCCTTTGAAGTTTAGAGGAAAGCTTGGAACGACAACTGAAGAAAAATGGCTATTCCGCAAGCGTAACAAACGACTTGGTATTTGACAAAACCAGGAGTAGTTTTTTTAGTCCAAACAAAAACGACTAAAGAAGCAAGGAAAGGTCAATAAATCCAGAGCATAGGTAGCTTTGACAAGCGACGAATTAAAAATATAGTACGAGAAAAGTTTGCTCCGAAGCACTCTGGCTAAACAACACTCTTCACTTTGGACTACTTTGGAGTATTTGAAGCACAGCAAGTAATCTAAAATTTATTAAATAAGTTGTCGGTTAGGAGATTTTTAACCCTTTTTTATTGAATTCATTGCCCCGCTCCATTTGTGCGAAATAAAGTTGCCTATGAAACACTACCATGAAAAAAAATCTCAGTACCTATAAAATAAATACATTACAGCATGGGAAATGCTTTGAACGATTTTTATTCACTCTTTGTCTCGTATATCAAAAAACTCAACTCGTCATGATAAAAATCGTACGCGAGTATTTTTCATGACGTAATCTTTCTGTAAGCTTTCTCGGCACGCGGTCTTATCTTGAATGAGATGTTAGTATCCTCTCTTATGACTTATTGCATTAGAAAAAGTACATACAGGCTTTAAACGTGGTGATAACCATCGCATGGAAACAATTGGAATAAACGAGACGAATTATCATCTTAGAAGGAAAAGGAAAGCAACTGACCACGTTCTGTATTCATGTTGTTAATACTTAGTTTCTTAGCGCGCATTTATCACAACATATTTGTACTTACCAATAAGTCAGAATTAATAAAGTTACTTGTTAAGTACCCTAACGTCAAACCAAGTGAGTGGATATCCTTAACGTAGATGTTGCTAAAGTATGATTTGTGTTCCCTTAGAACACGTTTCTGCGCTTGAGAGGAAAGTCCCTATACTATGATGGTGCAAGGCAAAATTGCGAAAAAATTGTCTTGCAGACCGATTTGAAGTGGTCGGTATCCTGGTCGTTGATCCAAAACTGGTCCGAGAATAAATGGCATTGTGACGACAGCAGTCTTCGGGCTCAACACTCACACTTTAGGGGAGGCTTGTCACAAAAGGGTCGCAAAACTCGCTAAAAAACGTCCTACAACTCCCAGAACTATAGTAAACCGAGGGTGACAGGAGTTCCATTTTCTAAGGTCCTAAGAGGACTGTACTAGTTTTGCCTTGCCCCTGCTCCACGGCGTTACAAAATACAAACAGTCGGCCAACAATTTTGTTCACCTAGTTAGGTCACAATTACCTGTTATTTTGAGGAATTTACCAATAGACAACAATTCAACAAAGTTGATGACTAAATAAATTCGTAGACAAAGAAAACCTATATTATCCGTATTAGAACAGACCAACGAGGCAAAGTTACCAGATGAGGTGATATGAATACCTTAAGTTCAGAATCCAACCAATTCAAAGGAGTAGACCTATGCCATTCGACACGAAATACTAGGGAGCTTACGAAACGAGAACGACGGCGGCTACGAGGACTTCATTTAAAAATACAATTTATATCACTAAGAAACTATTTCATGTCGTTTCGCGTTAAAAATGCGTAGTAACTGTCGAGGAATTAAACTGGTATGAGTGAGTTGGAAGCGTAGAGAGAGAATTGAAAATTCATCGTCATGTGCTAACGTCCTCCACAGAACCTTGAATTTGGTCATTTCACGTCGTCAGTTAGGAGATGACGGCAAAGAAATGTACCAAAATGAAAAACGCAGCAGAGCGTGCAGAGCGTGCAGAGCAAATTGCTTTTGCTCACTAAATCTATTGTTTTATAGCGTCGTCGTTGCCGTCGGCGTCGTCGTTTCGTAAGCTCCCTAGTTACGGATCGACGTCTCCGTGGCACATCGTGCGAGACGGTGCAAGATTAGACGATTCGTGCAAAGGAAAAAGTTGCCATACCATACTATCAGCATTATAGGTCCAATTAACAGAGGGGCACTATTCTGGCAACGGAGAGAAGAGGCACTGTGGTTAGGGCACTTTCCTTGAAATCCGGAGATCCCGGGTTCAAGACCCGCTCTGACCACTCATTGAATTTGATCCTAGGTGTCCCTGGTTCAACTTCCCAGGTGCACTTGTAAATAGCCAACAGGTTTGCCTCCGGCCAGTTGGGATTCTTAACAGTTGTTGCTGTTGTTGTTATTCTGTTCCGTTGTTTCGTTGTGTTTCATTGGCCTTGAAAAGCCCCTATGGGGAGCGGTCAATTAAGTATGTATTGCATTATTGTATTGTACTGTTTCGGAAACGAAAAAATAGAGAGTTAGAAGGACTTAAAATAACTTTAAAGAAAACGACAAAACTTTTAAGTTTATAAGACATGTTTCGACAGAAACGTCTGTCATCTTCAGTTGATAAAAGTACAAAGTGATAGGAGTTGAATTTATAAGTAGGAAAAAGTACTAATAACAACGGAATGTACATAAAACGTGACAATGTGAGAATGAAAAGAATAGTTTTTAAATTAGATTTACATGATGTCATTGTTGATTCCCTTTGAATATGAATAGCCTCTTTTATCTTAAGTTGAAAACTCGTATAGGCGTGATCTAAAATATGGAAACAGTCTACTGAACACAGGGCGCGACAATGTTCAGAATTCTGTAGGTGTTTGAAAATGTGAGAGGCCCTATCACTGACTACATACTCACGCACGCGTGTGGAAAAATGTCGGGTTGTTTCGCCGACATAACAGGCATTACAGCCCGCACATGCAAACTTATAAACCACACGCGAACAAGGCCTGCCAGGGATAGGGTCTTTCATCCCAAACAAGTTGCCTATCTTAAAGGAGGAAAAAACCAGTTTGATATCCAAATCATTGCAATAGCGCTTGATAAAGTGACGAATCTTTTTCTGAGTGACGACAGAAAAATGGCTTATGTAAGGTAGCTTAAAGTAACATATAGGTGAAGTGGGAAGGGAACCCTGGGGTCAATGATTACTTAGAGTCCCAGTAATGTAGCGGTTTACAACCCTTTCAATTAAATGGGCACGGAAAAGATTCTCTATTAGGATTTCCATAAGATTAGTAATGTCCTCGTGTAGCCCCAACCAGGTGTTGTTAATCTTTAGGCCCTATCAACAAGAGTCCTGATAAGACCCACTTTGTAAGAGTACGAGGTGAAACTGAAGTAATTAGTTAATAACCTAGTAAGGGTGTTAGCACTTTGTCCTACTTATAAATTCAACTTATAATGCTTTGTGCATTCATCAACTGAAGATGACAGAAGTTTCTTTCGAAACACGTCTTATAAACTTAAACGTTTCGTCGCTTTAAAGTTCTGACTTGCCTGCTAATATCAAGATCCTTTGGAGAATAGAAAAAGAGCTTAGGACATGAAGGGATGAAAAGGGATTATACAGTGAATTTCCCTAATCGTGTGCAGTAACTAGAAGATTGTTTAGGCCACACTGTAATATGGGAAGGGGGCTTGACCACCCTTACAGTGGTTCCAAAAGTGCTTGGGTGTCACCTACGGACAGGCATCAACAAGACCCGTACCAATATCAGAAAGTTCTTCTCGACATGGAAGTTTCTCTTACAAGGGCATATCGATCTAAGCCGAAGAGAAAACTAGCTAACCATTAATTCATCCCAACCCGATTTGGCTTTATTGTCCAGATTCATTCTACTGACTGAACCACACACCTGCCATCAACATAATGGTCATGTCTTTCGTAAGCGCGCTCGCTACCCCGCTTTAGGGAGCTTACTAAACGACGACGCCGACGGCAACGACGACGCTACAAAACAGTAGGTCTAGTGAACAAAAACAATGGCTCTGCACGTGCGTTTTACATTTTGGTACATTTCTTTGCCGTCATCTCCTAAACGACGACGTGAAATGACCAAATTCAAGGTTCTGTGGAGGACGTTAGCACATGACGATGAATTTTCAGTTCTCACTCTACGCTTCCAACTCTCTCATACCAGTTTAATTCCTCGACAGTTACTACACATTTTTAACGCGGAACGACACGAAATAGTTTCGTAGTGATATGAATAACGCGAACTTGTATTTTTAAATGAAGTCCTCGTAGCCGTCGTCTTCCTCGTTTCGTAAGCTAGGGAAGTACTACGTAGAAGCCTCAACCCTTAAAATCGTCGGTTAGTGCTGCATTCAACCAACTTTGTTGAATGACGATTACTCGCTGAGCTCATAAAATATGCAGTGAAATGTTACTGACTCAAAATTAAGTGCTATTTCACTCATTCCCACCAGTTATCATGGAGTTGAAAACGTCTTTGCAGATACCTTCAATTAATGCATCGCTTCTTGTTGTGGAAAGCCCGCGGTGCTTTTGCTAACTTAGACTTTGTTAGACTTTCTAGCACACAGTCCCCTGCTTTCTGGCCCTCAAATTATGTTGATGATTGTAACTTGGTTTCGGTCGGCCAAAATAATTATCATTTCTGAATCTATATGAGAAAATCTTCTAACAGGCCGCCGTATGTCAGGTTGTTATCTACACGGTCCTGCTGGACAGATACGATTTCGAAAAAACTTTATTAGCTGATATCAATGATTCAACTGCAGGGCAAGAGATTGATCTTTCCCAATCCAGAAATTATCCT
Organism: Montipora foliosa; assembly: GCF_036669935.1. Classification (NCBI taxonomy): domain Eukaryota; kingdom Metazoa; phylum Cnidaria; class Anthozoa; order Scleractinia; family Acroporidae; genus Montipora; species Montipora foliosa. The sequence continues at coordinate 44,420,424 of NC_090879.1, forward strand.
GAATTAAACGTTTTCAAAAATTCTTTTTTTATATATTAGCAAACAACCAAGAGAAAAAAAAAAGATAGAGATGGCAGTTGATGTGAATTAAGTGCGTGGAAGCGACTGTTTCAGCCACGGGTTTAAACAAGGAGTGCCTTTTGTTTGAACAAAGGGAACAACTGTTGACTTAATAAGCTAGCTTTACAATTTTGATCTTGACAAATTTCGCATTCATGTGGGCGCAGTTGTCATTTTATCCACTCAAATTCCTCAGAATAATTTATAAATTAATATTTTACTATTCACCTCAGGCCACTCTCAGTCAAAAGTTTGATTTATACACAAATGTGCAGTACTACACCAGAGCCACATAGGGCAGAGTCACGCCAACGCAATTGCGTAAATGAAATCGATTTCTACAGAGAAATACAGGCATTGAAAGGCCACCTAGAGACAAAAGACTCCCAAAAAAATTGTTATTTAGAAGGTGATTTTTACAACAATGCCAAACATTTCTTGAAAGAAAAACAGAGAAGCAACTCCGCCTATCTAAGTCAAAATTAACAAAAGGGAACAACAGATGATACCTCGAAGAAAATGGGTTTACAGCAACGGCAATTCTCTTCACAGGAAACAAGAAAGTAGTTCCAAAACGGAAACTGTTTCAAGTCCTGCGTCGAACACACAGTACAGTCGAAGTTCTCACAGCGAACAGCAAATTACGGAAAGTGGCTTCGAGAAATCATGCAGAAATCAGCCAGAAAGTTGTCGACACATCCATTCCATGCACAGAAAATGCCCAACAACCAAGGCAGTTCCAACATTCCTCTTTTTGATAGAGAATGACTTGATGTAAAATATCACCCTTGCACACAAACATGCTTTTAGGAAAAATAACTGAGATTGAAAACCATTATGCTAGAGTAGTGACTAAGTTTGGAGAAGTCCAATGACTTATTTCTCCTACAACATTAAACCTGTGCAGGGCTACTAATCTTACTTTCAATTATTTCAAAGAAATTTACTTTTCAAACCAAGAGCAAAATTAAACCACAGCATAGACACCTGAAAAATTCATAGGACGGCTTCAACGGGATTCGAACCCATGACCTCTGCGATGCCGGTGCAATCCTCTACCAACTGAGTTATGAAGCCACACAGTTGAAAAGTGGTCAATTTGTTGGGCTCATGTGTTCCTGTGAAAGGACTTATTAATGAAAGAAATGTCTATTTGAAGTGCGGTTTATATATAAATTGTGCAGTTAAGTACGAGGTGACCTCAGCCACTTACAACATGAACAAGCCGCAATAGTAGGAGACTTGGCCAGAAACACTAGAGATGTTGGTCTCGCTAGAGAACTGGAACTTAAGATTAACTTGGTGGATGATAGGCAGTACAGAGATCATACAATTCCATTCCCAAACCTCCGTATGGCGAGCTCAAAGCGCACCTCTGCAAGACATTATAACCCGTGGGTGGATAAGCAAATCCAAGGCATCATAATCGTCCTCGGTGGTTTGTGTAAGAAAAAAAAAACGGCGCACTGTGCCTGTGAGTCGACTACCAACCAATTCCTTTGATTCAAGTCATCCTAGACAGCCAAAGTGGCAATACCTGAGACACAGTTCTCGATCAGGGACAGGCCTGTTACCAGGGTACCCCGCCACCTTACACTTTTCACTACCCCCTGGGGTCTATATCAGTGGAACCGTACCCCACTTGGACAGAAAACGTCCCTGCTGCTTAGCAAAGATACGTGGACAACTGCTTAAGGGGTTTTGTAGAATGAAACATGTGTCACCTATCTTGACGACATTTTCATCGACAGCAAAATAGTCGCATTTCATAAGCAAGATGTTAGGAAGGTTCTGTGACGATTACAAACACATGAGATTGAACGCAAGGCAAAGAAGCTCTGCTGCAAGTCGGACGGTCGAAGAAGGCGGTTGTTTTAAATGCAATGAAAAAAGATATGATTTGTGCAAGAATTTCCCACTCCCATCCGACAAAAATTGTCCTGTTCGTCCAAAAATGTGATTTACCTCACAACATGCAGTAAATGTAATTTGCAATGTGTAGGTCCTACATCATGCTCAACAATAGAAGAACATGTGAATTGGCGGTACATTACAATAGCTCCAAACATGACATTTCTCAAATTTATTATCATTGAAAAATTATATCCTTCCAAACTCCATTACATTTAGTCCAGTTACTACTTACTAGAGAAGTCTATTGGATGACACAATTATTCACACTTAATCCGCATGGCCTTAGCAAAAGGCGGGAATTTCGCTCCAAAAATCGTATTAATTACAACACCTAATTCGACTTTTTTACGTATTCTTGCTTGGTAAATGAATTTTTACTTGTCTAGCTCCGTTTTATTAGTCTTTTATAAACAGTTTCATTTGTTTTGTGATTATCTTACTTGTAATTTAAACCTTTTTGCATTTCTTCATTAAGTTGTTTATAAAAGCCAGTACCTCAGTTACACACCACCATTGTAAATAGTTTCCAGTTTTTGACGAATGTTTGAAGAAGGTTGACCAGCCGAAACGTCCATTAAATCGAGTCGGACCCGTAAGAAGCTCACTCCTCTTTTTTCATGCAGTATTTATCTATACATAGATATATGTATTTATCATTATATTATTTAATATTTCCCAGCATTCGCTGGCGATTTTTTAATCACAATTATAATTCCACTTTTGCTGATGTCATACACTGACTACAAACACTTTTTTTTATTGAATCTACGCGTGCGCATGTAATTACTATATATTGTAACCGTACAGGGAGACCATAACAGCTGACTTTGTAATTTTTGAGTAATTTATTTAGAGTCCTGGAAGGGGACATGAGTTGTGCCTGTACCGTCTCTGATTTTCTGTGCCCTTTTTCCCTACGGAGCTTTTTTGGGGCAGGTTTTTTCTCAACCACTATTTCCCTCGCAAAATAAAATATTTCCTGCATGGTAACGAGCAAACTGCATTATCTCTGTCAACGGGCAATGTCGAGATCTATTATATGTTTTTTATGCACTTACAAACCACAACATACTGAAACCAAACTGTCCGTGAAAATCCACCTTTAGAAAACAGAATAATTTCCTTTGGTCACAGGCGCAATGAAGTTGAAACTGCGTGGAACACCCCAGTTATTAGGGACTTTAAGATCCAGGACGCGACGGCTCTAAGACGCCACCGGAAGTATGCATAGTGCGCATGCCCAAGGCGTTTTATCAGTGGCGCCAAGTCGCGCCGAGAACGTCATTTGGCAAAGTTTGGCGTTGTGTACCGAACGTGAGTATAGAATTGGAAAATTAAAAGAGACTTACCTGGAAGTTGAAGTTTGATTAAGATTCTACCGTAGCATTTGCAGGAATGAAGAGGTCACGTGAGATAGCAAGCATGCTCTTCGAGCTCAGGCTTATTTGGTGGACATGTATGACATAATAGGGCGGGCATCAGGAAGAGATGGGGTGTGGCCTCTTCATTCCTGCAAATGCTACGGTAGAATCTTAATCAAACTTCAACTTCCAGGTAACTTTTCGTTTAATTTTCCAATTCTACCTCGCATTTGCATACAATCAGAGGTCACGTGAGATTTTAAAGCACCATGGACACCAAATATTAGTACAATATAGTTGGTGTTGTAAACAGCAACCTTTATTTTATTTTATTATTTTTTTAAGAATTTGAATTGGCAAACGAACGGGCCTACTAAAACTAACTGTTCAAGTTGTACTGAGAACTGCATGAGCAAAAGCATTGGCAGATGCCCCAGCTTGCAGAGGCCTAACATAAAATCTAGCAAAGGCACTGTCCGATCCCCAGCCTGCAGCGGCCATTATAGCCCCAATCGGAACATCGGCTGCCTTGGCAGCAGAGGTAGCAGCACTGCGTGTACTGTAAGCCAGTCTGTTGTAAATGCATCAATGGTAGACGCGCTTGGGTCAGGTTTCCGTGCCACATAGTTTCTTACTTTGTAGCTCAGCCGTGAGGCAAACATATCAACAGCAGGTTGACCCCATTTGTCAACAAGTTTCCTTAAAGGCACTGGCCTCCGAGAACCACTCTGTATTGTCCGTAAACTCTCTACTGGCCCTGTCAGCCACAAGATTTAAGCGGCCAGGTAAGTGAGAGCTTGTAAGCCAGATTTGTCTCTGCTTACACCAAAGTAGAATTTCTCTAGTTATCTGATTGCAAGTAATTGAATGTGTACCCCCCATAGCTCGAATATAGGCAACGGCTATTTGATTGTCAGAGAGCACTTTTATATGCGTGTTGCTAAGCTTGTTGGTCAAGTGACTACAGAGTGACTGGAGGCCCAGCTTAATAGCTTTAGGCTCCAAACAGTTAATATGGGAGAGGACCTCACTTGGGCTCCACCTTCCTCCAGTTATGGTATCAGATCCATCAATAACACAACCCCAGCCTAAAAGAGAGCTATGACAGTTAAGAGTGACCTGGGCGGCTGGCATTAGGATATGTACTGGATACAAGCACAGATTTTTTATCCACCACTCTGTATCTAGCTTTCCCAAATACGATAGCTCCATTTTGGCATCCAGGTTGTGTCCATTGAGTTTTAAGGCTGCTGTTTTTTTGTTCTCTAGTTGCCGATAATACAGGCTAGGATACCCCTGGAAAACTTGAGAACATAAACCCTACCGCTGAGGCCACCGTTCTTATAGGGACAAGACCCTTCTTTAACAGTGCATAACAAGCTTGCCTAACTTTATCGGCTTTGTCAGAAGTCATACTGACATGCATCCTAACTGAGTTGATCAAGAACCCCAGTAATTTTACCCCCTGGGAGGGTTCAAGATTAGACTTAGTTTCGTGAATAAAGAATCCCAATGATTGTAAGAGGGTATGGTCTCTTTATCAGCTGAATTGAGCTCCTCTGGTGAGTCGGCCAAAATTAAAATATTATCTATGTATCCAAATAAGCAAATGCCTTTGGGTCTGAGTGTACTATAAACAGGCTTCATGAGTTTAGTAAATAGTCTAGAAGCTGAAGCCAGACCATTTCGCAAAGCAACATATTCAAGCAGTTGGTTCATAAACACAAATCTCAAGTAATTCCTGTGCTCCTCAGCAATATACTTACACAATAATAAGCATCCTTCAAGTCAAGGACTGCCATGTATGAACCTGGCTTGACAGGGATAAGGGTCAGACTGGAGTGTCTCCATTTTAAAATGGTGGTATGTAATAAACGCATTCAATTGCTTCAGATTTAGGATCATTCGAAAGGAGTCATCCTGTTTTGGCCGAATGAACAAGGAAGAGAGAAATTGCCCTGTACATGGAAAGGCCTTCCTGGTGTTTTTGAAGCAATTTAGTTATCTCTACTTCAATAATTCCATTTACTTTGTGCGTGTAGTTTATCAGATGTTTTGGCACCTAATGTTGGACGGCTCCGCCTGAAACTCCAGATGGTAGCCCTTAACCATGTCAAGAATATTAGACTCAGAGGTGATTGTTCTCCAGGTTTTCCAGCCATGAAACAAGTGACATGGTTACTTACTACACTATGTTTAACTGTTTTGCTGCTCAACTGCCTTTGTTGGGAGCTCGAAACTGGCTCCGTTTGTGAGGATACTTCTTGCCGGTGTACTGGTGGCCCAGGCTGTGCTGGTTTTCTGGCCTGTTCTGGTTGTAAGAGGCTCTCCCAAAACTAGTGCCAGAGGCAGGTGAGTATTTTGCCTTTGTACCTCTCTGGAGTTTGGCTCCAATTTTATTCTCATCCCCAATGTCCTTAAGGTGTTTTTGGAGGTCATCCCCAAACAAGCAGTCAGTGAATGGAACCATTGGAGAACAGAGTGAGCCAAACTCAGAGCCAATGTCAGGTTTCATTAAAAACCTTCTTCTGATACTGAGCTCATAATTCACATGAGTGAGCAAGGATAATGCAGCCGTCTCTTTTTTACATGCTGAATCTCATCTAAATTCAGTGAATCTGCACCCATAGCAGTATCTACAACCTGAGATATAGGAATAATACCTTTCACAAGGGCTTGCTGCATTTTTGCCATGTGCAAGTCACGTTAACTCGTGTTTTCTCGCAATTTCCTCCATATGCCTGTGTTGCAGCGCGTTACCTTGGCATATGCACAGTTTTCTGGGCGGACCTGTCTCTCCAGTTTTTCTTTTAGGGTTGTCTCCCCCATTTTGCTCCTGAACATCTTGTTTAATTAAGAGCTTTGCGATCTGTTCACTTTTCCTTACAGCTCCAACAGAGTCCTCGGACTCATATGCTTTAGTCAGCTCACGCAAATCTGCATCATCATCACTATTAGGAGAGGGTTTCTCCTGCTGATCTCCACTGTCAGCTCAGGTAGATGGTTGGGAATTCCTCACCTGGTTCAAAAGAGTTTCGTACTCAGAGTCGCTCGAGTCCTCGTTCATGGCGCCGATGTCAGGACAGAGCTTTTTGGCGGGAACGGAGCTCTCGCTCATTTTGCCTTTCCCTTTAATGCAAGAAGCTTTTCCCTTCGTAGGTTTGCCCTTTGTTGCATTAGGGCTTTCCACCAATCTCTCCGTCAGACTCTGAATCGCTGAAGTCAGCGAGGAGATCTGTTCTGGCTAGACAAAGGCAGGAGCTGCCTGTTCGTTGACTGAAAATGAATGGGTCAGAATGTCCGACGCTTTAGTTGCCGAGTCATACTCGGACACATTTTCAAGAAGTTCTTCTTCGTTAAGGTCTCCATCGGCCATTGTGGAATCCTGTGAATCCCTATCTCGCTTCGACATTCGTAGTTTCCGCTCGTATTTAACGTAAGAGGGAAAACTTACTTTTTTCTCCAAGAAATCGTCTTTGACTCAGTGCTTCACTCGAAGTTCAACTCGCACTGAGCTCGAAGTGCATGCTTGCTATCTCACGTGAGCTCTGATTGTAGGCATGAAAAATAATGCTTTGTCTCCCTTAAACCTCTCAGGCTCTCAGTGGAGTTACTTAGAATCTTGGTCCTAGATTGCAGTCAATTTGGAAGGCAAAGATGCGACAGTTAAGACATTTTTTATCATATATTCACAGGTGACAACTGATTGAAGTCTTTGCTCGAAGTATGTCATCCAAGCCTAAACCTCCCTGGTAAATGTCAACTTTATTTGTGTCTATTGCAGTCGGTTAAACAAATTCTCGTATTTTTTACATGTGTTATGTTTGAGAAACATTGTTATGTGTTATGTTTTTCGGACACTAAACGTGATTTCATTCAGTCGAAGTATTAAATGTAAGCTTATACTCTTGTTATTTTATTTTTAGCTCAGTGATGTTTTGGTCAAACGAGCATGACGTGTTGTTGTGCCGAGAAGTGGTAAATTTAAACCCTTTTACGTCCAAAAAAGGATCCACTCAAAGAAACGGGATGTGGGAGAAAATAGCTCAAAATTTGAACGAATGTACCGTACTGAGATTTTGCGTTGACAAGCGATCGTTTCGCCACCACACGGGGATTCTCGTAAACAAACAATAAAAGGAAGATCAGAGCCGAGGTCCGCCCTGGCCGAGGAAAAGGCATCCGGTATAGCGCCCGACGAGCCAAGCGAACTGGAAAATGTTTTAGACAATAATATCGCTTTAGAAGAAAGTGCAGATGCTGAATCACAGGAATTAAGAGCAAGAGAAATATGAAAATGTGAAAACGACGGAGTATCAAAGGCAGAAGATGCGAGATTAAAGGCTATGGAAAAAGTGTCTGAAACTAGGAAAAGATTAAGTGAGAGCGAAGAGGAAAAACCTAAACGACAGCGAAGAAGTGAAAGTTATGCGATGAATTTTTAGCAGATAGGGCTAGGATAATTATGAAGTGAAACAAGAAGAGTTTAAATTGTTGAAAGAACAGCAAGCGTCGAGAGAGAAAAACTGGAAGCAATGGTCAAACAGCAGCTGTAGAGTATTAACAGCAACAAAGGCAAACAAAACCGAACGCTGTTATTCGTTCAACTGCTCTGCTCGACACCAAGTCAACTCAATCACTCAACGCCCGCTCACACTGTTCAGTTCCCGTATGTCCTGCACGTACAAACGCTGTACCCTATGACACTATTGCTTCATACACACCGCGTGTTACACTACATTCTCTCTTCTTCCTTGGCACGTACACTTACATCAATGAAGATTATGCAATAATACACTTAGTTTCACACTTAAACAATCCTAGAATACAAGAATGGCAATTCAACCAAGGTCGCTTTCCAAATGGGCAATATACAAATATAGCTGAGATCAATATAAGGACTGAGTCTTTCGGAAAAAAGAAAACTAGACTTAAGTACAAAACATTAATCGCTCAAAGTTTTTTGGTCGCTGCTAACTCTATTCCAGATCTCCTTAAGAGGGGGGTGGCTGTTCCGCACCCGAACTGGCCACCTCGGGGGGTATTTCCACTGCGGCTGGTGGTAAAGGAACCATCCTTGGGAATCTCTGCTGG
>NC_090879.1:44433852-44436352 GCF_036669935.1 Montipora foliosa
AGATCAGATATCCGAAGAGGTTATGTCTATTAACGTCAATGGTGATCCAGCCCATGTAATTGTTCACGCGGGTACAAATAACGTTCCAACAGATTCCGCTCAAAGATGTGCGGAAAAGATTGTAGATCTCACAAAGTCAGTGAAGTTAAAATTTCCCAATTTAAGAATAGCAGTCTCTGCACTTACTCATAGAAAAGATTTAGATTTAAGTGCAAAATTGCATGATGCTAATGAAAGTTTGAAATCTTTGTCGGAAAGTAAAACTTCACGTTCATTGACAACTAAATAATTGACAATTCCTACCTCAATAGCAGTAAACTTCACCTAAGCTCTAAGGGCAGCTCACTGCTTGCCGTTAAATTTATTAATTTTGGTAGGTCAGGTTCTAGCCGTGGGTCATCCAGCCAAGCACGACAGGGTTTTCGCAGGCCCAATGTTTACAAGCAACTACGATCCACTGCATTGCATCACATCCTGTAAAGGTTTTAAACTTGCTGTATTAATGTTAATAGTCTATGCAAACACATTGATGAAATTCGCTATATTTTAATCAATTCTCCTTTGGAAGTGAAGGGGGTAGTTTCTAAAGAAACTGTGGTGCTGCGTCGGTGGGGAAGTAGTATACAAAAATTTGGTTTTATCAACGGAGTTGATAATGTAAATTGGCCACCGTACAGAGATTCTAAGAGCTGTTTTTTTTTTCACCGTACAGAGATTCTAAAAGGTTTTTTTTTTTTTTTCACCGTACAGAGATTCTAAAAGCTCTGTACGGGTCTTAGAATCTCTGTACGGTGGCCAATTTACAGTTGATAAAACCAAATTTTTGTATACTCCTTTGGAAGTGCTAGCCATTAACGAATCTAAGCTTGATGGCACTATTTCTGATACTGAAGTATATATTCCTGGCTATATTATATTCCGCAAGGACCGTAACCGGTCAGGCGGTGGTGTTGCTCTCTATATCAGGGAAAATATGTCGTACACAAACAGAATTGACTATGTGCCCGACACTTTGGAAATGATCTGCGTAGAGATAAATCTTCCTCAAAGCGGGTCAGCACTTGATATAGACCACCGTTGATATTGTCCAGCGTTGTGATATCGAACATAAGAAACTGATTCTCATGGGGGATATTAACTCTGACTATAGCTATGCCAAAACACCCCTTGAATTACATACTCCAACCCTGCAGTTCATATCCTCTGTTTATCAGTTAGAGCAACTAATTAAAGAGCCCACCCGAGTTACTAAATCTTCGGCCACTACTATTGATTTAATTTTTACAAATATGGTCAACAATATAGTAACCTCTGGTGTTATTCATCTAGGGATTTCAGATCGATCACAGTCTAACTTACGCGGAACGAAAGTTTGCTTTTCCCAAAAAAGACTAGAAAAAGACTACTAGACCCACTAATAAAGAGGTTCGAAATTTGAAACATTTTGTCGAAGTGGATTTTATTAATGACCTTAATGGGGTCTCGTGCCAAAATGTTGAATGTTTTGATGACCCTAAGTTAGCTTGGCAAGCATGGAAGTCTGATTTTAATGCAATTTTAGATAACCATGCCCCTATCAGGCATGCGTGTAAGACAATCATCAGTACCATGGCTCACTTTTGATATAAAGAAAATGATGAAGGAACGAGATTACCATAAAAAACATGCTATTAAATACGGCTCGTACAATCACTGGATACTTTATCAATCTGCCAGTAATAAGGTAAATTCTATGATGCGTAAAGCGAGATCTGACTACTTTCGCCTGAAGATCGATGCGTCCAAGGCTACTGACCCTAAGGCGGGCTGGAAATTTATAAATTCACTCACAGGCAAAGGTAATAAATCTTCCCCTGTCAATGATATTCTTGTTAACGATAATTTTTTTTCTGACGACAAAGATATTTCCGATTCATTTAATGATTTCTTTGTAAACATAGGACCAACTTTGACCGCTGAATCAACGAAAAGGTCCTCCAATAACGTTAACACATATGTCAGCAACATTCAGAATAGTTTTCCAGCCTTTCGATTCTCTAATATACCAGCGGAAAATGTCGTGCTTACGCTAAAAAAGTTAAAAGTGTCGAAAAGCACTGGCCTTGATAAGATTCCTGCCAAGGTCCTTAAAATCGCGTCTAGTATAATTGCTCCATCTCTGACTTCTATATTTAATTTGTCACTTTCCTCTGGAATTTTTATTGATGACTGGAAAAATGCACGTGTGTGCCCGGTCTATAAAGGCAATGACCGTCGTGATATCGGAAATTATAGACCCATTTCAATCCTGCCAATAATAAGTAAAGTTTTCGAGAAAGAAGTTTTTCAACAGCTTTATCTCTATCTGAAAGTCAATTCTATTCTCTCTAAATTCCAGTCTCGTTTCCGCCGTCTCCACTCGACTCTCTCGGCGTTGATTCAAATGTTATCTGATAATATGAATAACGGAAAATTGACAGGTGTCGTTTTTCTTGATATTCGTAAAGCCTTCGACTCAGTC
>NC_090879.1:44446352-44448852 GCF_036669935.1 Montipora foliosa
TGGCCGTGTAGCCGCGTTGAGCCACAGAAAGCGACCGAAAAATGAAGTCTCGTTTATGTTTAGGTGAGTCAACCTAAGTTGAGCCTGCAATCCAATCGAAAACCAATACCTGGTCAGCGGTCAACTTAAAAAAAAAAGCTGACCTCGGTAAGCTATAAGCTTGAGCCCGCGATATGATCACGTGATACTGGTCAGTGGATATCTTGTTTTGACAGGTGTCAATTGATCAAAACATGGATGTCCAATTTCAAAGATGTATGCTGTAAACTAGCATGATACTGGTCACATTGGCATACATGGATGGGTGGAAGTACGTTAGTTACGGACGTCATGGCAATAAAACCACAATTTCTTGCATTGATGGGTACCATATTTTCTTAACTATGGTGCTGCGCGGAGCTCCGCTATGAAATTGCCGTACATTTTTTTCCGATTTTTTCACCACTCCATGGCGACACCAAATGCAACGCTGCCCACGCGATTTCCCGCCAAGAAAAAATTGCCCAAACACTTTCGTCCCCAGAGGCTGTCTTGCCTCCCTACCTCCACCCCGACAGTCTGTATGGGCGTAGGCTGACGTCATAGCCAAAATTTTTCGAGTTCATTACTTGCAAAAATACCATAATACACCTCTTTTACCCTCCAAAAATCTGGATAGGCGTTGGTTATGCAAACTTCTTGGGGGGTAATAGAGGTGTACTATGGGATTGTGAAAGTAGCGAATCGATAGATTTCCCAAAATATCTTACCCATGGTGCTCCGCTGGCAGGCTTTTCTACAATTAGTTTTCAACCTACCTCCACCCCGACAGTCTGTATGGGCGTAAGCTGACGTCATAACCAAAATTTTTCGAGTTCACTACTTGCAAAAATTCCATAATACACCTTTTTTACCCTCCAAAAATCTGGATAGGCGTTGGTTATGCAAACGTCTTGGGGGGTAATAGAGGTGTACTATGGGATTGTGAAAGTAGCGAATCGATAGATTTCCCAAAATATCTTACCTATGGTGCTCCGCTGGCACGCTTTTCTACAATTAGTTTTCAACCTAAAGAAACAAGGTTTCATGAAAATGGATAATTCATCCTCGGAAACCTGTTATATGCACTGCTTTTTTCCCACCGTGTTGTCAGAATCAGATTCGCACTTAATTTCAGTTGCTTTTGAGCCACGTAAATAAAAGCATTTAATTTATTCACACAAATGCCACCTTTTAACAAAATAACATGAAAAGCATAAATCATATTCGTAAAGGAAAAACAAACACAAATCTGGAAAAATACGAAAAAGCCTTTGTGAATATGCTGACAATGTGAAAGAGTCCGAAAAGTATAAGGGTTAAAACACAGGCTTCAGAAATAAAGACAGTGCAGGTGCGGCACAAATTAGCATAGAAAGCTCTTAAAACACGATTGACGGATTACTTAACTTTTTAAGAGGTGATATTAGAAAATAACTTGATAACAATAACAAAACGTACTTAAAACTCAAAAAGCTATGAGTTAACTTCAAAAAAATACCGTCGTAGAAAGTGATATTGGCCTGAAGAAGCTTATAGTATATTGCAAATACTAAAAACAGTAAAAATTGGTTTAGACATTGCACAGCTGTCTTCTTAGTTTGTAAACTAAAATAAATAAAAGGATCTCTCACGTGTATTGATGCCTAAAATACGATGTTTCATGGCCATGCCAAACTACACTCGAGAGGAAGAAAGCAAACCCATTGATTTGCCAGCATTGGTATGCTCGGCAGACATAGCTGAAGGCATACACGGTCCTCTCCTATTTTTTTCTATCTTGAACACTTTTCTATCCATTACTGCGTTCCTTGGAAATGCTTTAATATTAATCGCTCTTCACAAGGAATCTACGCTTCACGCGCCGTCCAAGCTTTTGTTTCGTACCCTGGCGACAAGTGATCTGTGTGTTGGTATCACTTTGGAGCCTCTATTTGTTGTTTCTTGGATATTGATGATAACCGAATGTTGGAATATTTGTCGCTACACGATCGGCACTGGTTTTCTGATAGCATACATTCTGGGATGCGTGTCTTTGATGACAATATCTGCTATTAGCGTGGACAGACTTCTGGCACTTTTGCTGAGGCTAAAATACAGACAGGTTGTAACTCTGCAACGAACCTATGTAATGGTGATCTCAATTTGGTTGATGGGAATCGGGGTCACAGCAATGTCGTTTTTGGATTACTTACTAACGACATGGATCGGATACATCGGGATTCTGCTTGGTCTACTCACATCTGGTTTCTGCTATGCATGGATTTTTGTAACTCTGCGAAGTAACCAGAGGTTTATGCGACAATTTCATGCGAACCAAAGCCAACAGAGTGAGGGGGCGTCACCGAACGTTGCCCGATACAGAAAGACGGTGTATAGCGCACTGTGGGTGCAGGCAACTTTGGTAATTTGTTATCTTCCATATATCATAACAGGGGCTATCGTGACTCACGGACAACTAAATCCATCTGTTTACCTCGCT
>NC_090879.1:44453852-44461352 GCF_036669935.1 Montipora foliosa
ACACTGCAAGCATTTCAAGATAATTAATGTGATTTGAAGCCTCTTCAGGGGTCCAATGCTCCCCAATCTTTACATTATTGAGTACTCCTTCCCAGCCTTCTTTACTTGCATCTGTGTATAAAGTGATCTCTGGCTGAGGAGGGCTTATAGGTTTTTGCAGCGACCCTGCTGAGTGTATCCACCACTGCAAATCACTGGGAGACAACTCAGACATTGTCATAAAGGCATCAAAGTTACCCTTGTTTAAGCGTAAGGCCTCAGTTTTGTCCATGTCCAGTGACCTAAAATGCAAGGGCCCTAGCTTTCCTGCTGGAAAATGTGATATGAGTAACCCAAGAGTGGATGCCACCTCTCTTACTGTGGGGTGTGGACACTGCAACAGGCCTTGACAGGTATGAATGATCTCAGAGGTTGGATAGACTGTCATTGTAATTGAGTCTATAATAAAACCCATGAAGGTGATTCGATGTTGTGGAACAAAGGATGATTTTTCAGGGTGTACAGTAAACCCAAGGGAATCAAATAATTTGACAGTATCCGTAACATTTCTTTCAAAGTCATCATAGTTATCACTCTGGAGATATGAGTCATCAATATGACTTGCTGAAAGGTGTCCCTGCTGCCTTAAATGTGAATATACTGGCTTTAATAATTTAGTAAACTTCCTGGGGCAAAACGCCAATCCATTTGGAAAACAAACACATTGATATAGTTTTCCTAGCCACTGAAACTTCAGGTATTTTTGGTCGGCAGTGGCAATAGGCACAGAATAATAAGCACCTTTTAGGTCTATTGATGCCATAAAACACCCAGGTTTTACCATATGTAAAACAGTATTAAGCGAGTCCATTTTAAAATGGTGATATTGCACATGAGTGTTTAAACATTTGAGATTTAAAATAACTCTGAAAGAGCCATCCTTTTTAGCCCTAGTGAAGATAGGAGAGATATATTCCCCTTCTTCGTGACTACTTGGGGTAATAACACCTTTAGCAAATAGTGTATTTATCTCGGTATCAATGACACGCTGTTCATCCAAATCAAGGATTTTCTACTTTCTGGGGGCTACTCTTTGATATGGAGTCCTGGTAAATTCAATTGGCTGGCCTAATATCATTTTCAATATCTCAGGGTCTGAGGTTAAGGCCTGCCACTGATTATAATATTCTCTCAGCCCCCCTGCCTTAAAGCAGAGAACTTTGTGTGCTCAAGATACTGGAACATATTTACCTTGTCTGTCAGGATATCAGAGCATTTCACTGGCTGGATTTCTTCTCGGTTTCCCGTGGTTTGTAGAGGTTGTTTTGTGGCCGGTAAGACCGGCCCCTCTTCCCTAAAAAAGGCTTTCCACTAGAGTGAGGAGATTTGCCCTCCCAGACATCGCTATGGTTTCGGTACGATGACTTTGCAGTAGTCGTATGGCCAATCCTATTAGTCACTTTGATATTGTTGAGCTGAGATTGCAGCTCATCGCCAAATAAAAAGCCCGTGATGGGTACTTGAGAGCCACACAACGAGGAATATTCGTTATTTAAGTGTGGTTTGATAGCGTCGCGTCGACGGTAAGACAAGTCAATGTTTACATGACCTAACAATGCCAGAGCATCAGCGTTATACGTAACTAATTTCCACAATGTCTCAGTGAGAGCCAGCGCTTAGGTCTTGTTTGGATCTGCACGGATAGCCAGCAGTGTGTCAGTCGTTTTGGCGACAGCACTACCGACTTTAACAAGGCCTTTCTGCATGTTTGCAAGGCGTAAATCCGCGCTCCTGGTCCCGTGCTTCAGCTTATTCCATATCTCGGGGTTGACCTTTGGCACAGTTAATTTCTCACAATTATCGGGTTGATTGTATTTCGACAATTTTTCTTTTAATTTGGCTTCCTCCAACTTAGAACCCCATCGCTTATTGACGATATCCGCCAATTTCTGAGCGACTTTCGGGTCAGTTTGCTCGTCCGACTCAAAGTCTTGAGGAATTTCATCGAGCACTGCGTCCTCTGCAGAGCTGCCCCGTTTTGGCGGGTCGCCGTTGGGCGAGCAAGTAAGTGCCTCGGAATCCAACTTTTCAGGGTCTGAATCTCCGCTATCGCTCATGGCACTAGCTGCAGGAAGTTTTCTTCTCCTTTTCGGTGGTGTAGCATGGTCTTCTGGTTCTTCGGCTAACCGTTTCATTGCCTTTACCATGGGCAGCATGGTGGAACTCATTTGAGTCATGGTTGACAAGACGTTAGCAAGCTCGTTGTCTGTGCCCTGTGCCGAAGAATCCGCTGACTCATTGTCTTCAGAAATTAAATTTTCTTCCTCCGCCGGTGAAACGGCGTCCCTTCCACTCATATTTTCGGCAGCCATGCGGCGATTTTCTCGGCCTTCGTTCAACACTGAGCGCACATAACAACACACTTCCGACCTTCCCGAAGGATCGCACACAACTGATCTTCCCGGGCTCGTGCGCTTTCACACGTGACTCCGTAACGACTAATGACCAATGACGAAACAGAATCAAAAGTATTTAAACAAAGGTAAACATTTCTCAGCAAATAATAAGGCAAGAGACTGGCCCTCACCAACTGGCTAACGCGCGGCCGGAGGAAAAAGTAAGAAGAATATTTCTAGCCAGATGCTAAGGAGTACTGGCCCTGGTTTCTGCTGTTAACGTAGACTTCTGATTTCTGAACAAGGATTTTCATGACCAAATCTGTTCAATTGAAACACATCCATTTTTCCGTCAGCGTTTATGAAAAACTTTCTCTTTACGGATCATAAAGTAAAAAATCGAAGTTTTCGCGCATAGTGTTCGGAAATAATAGAGTTTCATGATGTCCTGATTGTTCTTAATTTGGAGGACTTGTTGAGAACTATAAAATCTTTATTTTTAAATTATAATAATAGAAATAATAACAATAATAATAATAATAATTTTAAACATACAATACATTACCATAAAATAAAAATCTTAACCAAGCTTAATTAGACATTATAAAAAATTACAAATTTATACAAAATATCATTCGTTATACCCGTGGTGTATAACGAGTGTTCATTTCCACAATTCGTGCAATCATTTGGAGTAAACAATTATTAAAATATCATTGTTATGATTATCATTATTATTACCATTGCTATAAAAATAGTAATAATAGTAACAATAATAATCATATGCATTTATTCGAGATATTGTCATTTCCTCGACACCAAAACTAATGTTTGTCGTTAGCAATAAACTTGATTTTTTTATGTGGTCCTTTCTTTAATAAGGGGATCTCGCTCAAATGAAAAAATAAGTGTTACAAAAAGAACCAACATGACATACTAGAATAACACTAATTATTAATCGTACAAGGCTAAGGTCCAAATCCACCTTAATTTTAGACCCCAAAACCAAAAAGGGTTATTTAATACAGCTGTATAAGTCGCTTTGCATATAAGTCATAATGTACTCTCTACAGTAACCAGGCACATAGCTATGTCTTATTTTGAAAGTTTATTTGGGTCAACAAACTTACAGGGTTTGTAGCGCACTAAGTCCTGAGAAAACATTTTCTGGGAGTGGAGTTATTTCATTGTTATAAAGCCATCTACAAATGAAAACATGAGATGTAATGTCTATGGAAACTAGTCCAAAACTAAGTAACGAAGTTTTAACTCATGTTAACACTATTTTTTAAAGTACACTCAGCAACAGTACAGCATTCGAACTAAACAAGAACAATTCCATGAACTCAATTTTACCTATCATTGCAGTTTCGTTCTTAGCATTCGCTGATCACAGCTTCGCTCGATCCTACTTAGATAAGAGCAGTACAATTAAACCCAAATGACCTCCATGGAGCCCCCGCAATCAACTCAGAGCGATCAAATCAAAGGAAAAATGCATGACAGTGGACAATTCTTTGTGGAGTATCCACGCGCAAAGCTGTGTCATATTGTGAATTCCAAATTAAACAAGAACAATTCAATGAATTTCATTTTACCTTATATTGCAATTTCGTTCTCAGCATTTGCTGATCACGGCCTTACTCGATTCTGCTTACTTAATAGATGAGTGCAATACAATTAATTCCAGTTGTCCTCCATAGGGTCTACGGGAACGAGTCAGCGAAAAAATCAAAACAAAAATGGATGACAGTGGATTTGATAGTTTCAAAGAAAACAATAAAAAAAATTAAAACAGAACACCAAAAAGCTGGAAAAATCACACAAAATCAAAAGTATTTAAACAAAGGTAAACGTTTCTCAGCGAATAATAAGGCAAGAGACTGGCCCTCACCAACTGGCTAACGCGCGGCCGGAGGAAAAAGTAAGAAGAATATTTCTAGCCAGATACTAAGGAGTACTGGCCCTGGTTTCTGCTGTTAATGTAGACTTCTGATTTCTGAACAAGGATTTTCCTGACCAAATCTGTTCAATTGAAACACATCCATTTTTCCGTGAGCGTTTGTGAAAATCCTTCCTTTTACGGATCATAAAGTAAAAAATCAATGTTTTCGCGCATAGTGTTCGGAAATAATACAGTTTCATGATGTCCTGATTGTTCTTAATTTCGAGGACTTCTTGAGAACTATAAAATCTTTATTTCTAAATTATATTAATAACAATAATAATAATAATAATAATAATAATAATAATAATAATAATTTTAAACATACAATACATTACTTAACAAATAAAGAAGCCTTGACTGTGATTTAAGTACTGTACTCTGTCTGTTGTAAAGCACGCAGGAAGCGGCTAGAGCACTTCTTTCGTGCTCTAGCCGCTTCCTGCGTGCTTTACAACAGAACAGAGCATAGTAAAGGCTTCTTTATTTGTTTTATGATAAAGAACAAGTAATTTTCTTCAAAACTTCTACTTTATTTTCAAAGCGCGCGCTGTTTGTGGCGAACTGAGATGTCGTCAACACAGTGCTTTATACTTTGATAAAGCACGCTAATTTGAACCAATCGGAGCGCATGTAAGAATGTTTAAAATTCTTGGATTGGTTAATGAAACAAGGGCTTGTCAAAACCTCAATCAACTGGAAAGTGGCTTGACAGAAATTCAAATTTATGGAAAAACAATTTATGGAAAAACAAGTGCCTCAATGTTCGGCTTCAGTCCGTAAAAAACAGCAAAAAAGAGGATCTAAATAATTAAGTTCAGAGAAAACCGGCCGAATTGTTGCCCATGAAAACCTGCACGTTTCGTACATGGCAATTGGAAAACAAACTTGCGGCTGGAATCTGAAAACCTGTTGGGAATTTTGTAAATGAAGAACTCCAGGGTTAGGACTTTCTGAGCTTGAAAGAACTGCTGGACCGGGCGACGGTTGAGGTCTTCCATCCAAAGCACTTGACAGAATATCCGAGCAAGCCTTTAACTGACAGCTTCAATAATAGCCAAGGAAAAATTCGGAAATTCATCTGCCATTTCTGCAGATGATGGCGTGAGCTTTCGTTTGTTCCGTGCTTTGTACTCTCATAAAGCACGCTGTTTAAACCAATCAGGGCGCGGGATATATAGCAACTTTATTATAAAGAAAATTACTTGTTCTTTATCATAAAACAAATAAAGAAGCCTTGACTGTGCTCTGTTCTGTTGTAAAGCACTTAGGAAGCGGCTATAGCACTCAAGAAGTACGGAGAAACACTCGCCTATCGGCTAGTGTTTCCCCCTACACTTCTTTCGGGCTCTAGCGGCTTCCTGCGTGCTTTACAACAGAACAGAGCACAGTCAAGGCTTCTTTATTTGTTAAATAATAATAATAATTAATAATAATAATAATGCACTACATGTACAAATTATTATTATTATTATTGTAATTCTTGCATAGCATGCGGGGGAGGCTGTGCAAGAGTTACTTGAAAATGATGCGACTAAATATAGCGAGGGCAGGAGTCCCATCATTTTCCTGTACTTATATACAGAGGATTATGGGGTTGATCCAAAAGGTCTAGATAGCAGCAACAATATAGATAGTCGTAAAAACATAACAACTTTCTTTAATTTTCCAGACATATTTCGACGGTACATCCGTGATCTTCAGTGTAACATATTTTGAAATCGCAGTTAAATTTAAAGCGCCAATATTGCATACTAAAACAAAACAAAACAAAATAAAAGTTTTGAAATGAGTGACGCTTAGTTTTTTACAGGGAGAGAATCAGGTTAATGTGTTTTACCTGCTGGTTGAGATCGGGCTTCTCCCATTTTATAGACGTGGATTCCTTAGGCTTCACTAGGTACTTAGTGGCTGCACAGTCCAGGATCTAGAAGCAATCCGGTGTGCTGGATGCCCTACAAAACTCTGAACTCTGCAGATGTTTAAAAACGTTGGAAGATCTGTCTGAAAGTAAGTGGTCGCGCACTCGTTTGGAGAAGTGTCGGCTGGTTTCAACGGTGATTTCAAAATATGTAACACTGAAGATGACGGATGTACCGTTGAAACATGTCTGGAAAATTGAACAAAGTTGTTATGTTTTTACGATTATGGGGTTCTGATTAGCATGGGCAGCAGTTCCCTATTGTCCTACTTCTAGGCTTTTCTTTTCATGGTTTCTAGAACTGACTTGCAAGGGCGGCAGTTGTCTTTGTTCGTGCAGTTATTTTAATACAAGGTTTCTTTGTATTTTAGGCAAAAACTGTGACTACTTTCTTGCCAATTTGCTACTTAAACTGATTGGCAAGGGCAGCAGCTCTTCTTTTCAGTTATATTGTCTCTTTTAAGACCTACTAGACGCATTAGGCATACAATTGTAGCTCTGAACACCTTCTTATCCATAGCTACTTGAACTGATTTGCAAGGGCAGCAGTTCTAATTCCTAGTTGGAATAGATAAACTTTCGTCGAGGAGGCGCATGTAACCTCTTATATCTTTCGGATTTTTGGCAAGTAAAGATGCTTTTGTTTTTGTCCAAATTTTTGGGGGCGGCAGTATGCTATCCATCATTGTGCATGGCGAGTTTTGTGCCCTCGCCTTACCGTAACCCTAACCGTAACCTTTACTGGGCTCATTACATTTTTTTCTTGAACCAAATAATTTTGTAATTAAATGGATAACTTTATTGATTAAACGGGCTCTAGGCTTTTGTCCTGAGCCATTTCACTCCACTTGGTGGTTACTACCTTTTTTTCTGAATGCTCAGTAAACGAGCCCAGGTAATGCAGCCCAACATTCAATGGTATTCCTTATTTGGAGAGGGAGAAGAGGCATAAAGAGATTATTTGCCTAACAAATAGAATTTTTGTTTTTCTCCCTGGGCCTTTGCTCTGAGCCATTTCACTCCACGTGGTGGTTACTATCTTTTTCTAAATGCCCAGCAAACGAGATCAGGTAATGCAGCCCAACATTTGAAGGTATTCCTTATTTGGAGAGGGAGAAAGGGCATAAATGGGTGTTACAAAAAGAATAAAATGACATCCTGGAATAACAGTTAGTATTAATTTTACAAGACTAAGGTCTAAATGCATCTTTAATTTTAAACCCAAAAAGGGTTATTAATTATTATTGACACTTAGTTCA
>NC_090879.1:44468852-44488852 GCF_036669935.1 Montipora foliosa
TTCCACGTTTTAGAGGTTATCCTCTTGTTTTTGGGAGTCAAAGGGGGCTACTGCGTCGACCATCGTTGTTGACAGGCTTTTCTTTGCCACTATTATTTTGTTTGCCCACAACCAGGTACCTGGGAGGTTTCTTCGTGTCACAACCCTCGCATAACAATGTTACTTATCATTCTTCTTTTATCTGGCGATCTTGGAAATTGCTTTGGTGGCTTTATACCGAAATCTGCCGATTAGAATTTTTTATTTTCCAGATATAAACCAACATGCCTGACGTAAGACGATCAGCAAGGAAAAGAACAGCTGACCCAACAACTGCAAGGCCAGCCATGAAACGCAGCCGTAAAAATGCTAATCCAGTTCAGACCATGACACACCCCACATCACAGTGGACTATCCCACAAGAAATGATGAATAGTATTGTCCAGCGGGTAACCAAGGCAGTAACTGAGCAATTGACACCGCTCCCAACACAACAGTCCTCTACTGATTCAACTCAACTAAGAGAAGTCCCTCTGGTTCCAACCAGTCAGGCCGCTACCATTCCACAGGCAGATACCCTGGTAACCAATGCAGTGGCCACGGCGCAGTCCACGCTATCAGGTATTAATAGTCCCCAAACAGATATACCCTCGACACTGTTTACTTCTACGAGTCTCCCTGTTGATTGTAGGGTATCTGATAAAATCAAAGGAAAGATATGGAACAACGAATACTTTGACAAATCCCTGTTATTGAATAATTCAATACTGGAAGACAAATTCGAACTTTCAATCAGTACATCTCGAGGTAGTCCAGCAATCAGTTTAGAGCCTGTTTCCAAACCTAGAAAGTTTTTGCCCATAGATTCTTGGCTTCGTTGTTTTCATGTTTTTATAGGCGTGTATTGTCAAAGATTTCCCTATGAGGCCCCTGCCCTCGTGAAATACGGGGAGGTTGTAAGGTATTTGGCTGCTTGTGGGCACAATTGGAAGATGTACGATGAGAACTTTTTTGAGACAATCTCAGCCAACTTCTTTTAAATGGGATTGTGTTCATTGGGAATTGTGGATGCGCTCTCAGCAGTCTCCGTCCCCTGGGGTTTCACGACCAAATCAAAACAATGCCAGATACCAATCAAATACCCCACTTCGTTCAGAAAGAAAGCCTTTTGGGTATTGTTTCAGATTCAGTAAAAGGGATGCACTGCGGTGGGTGTGCTTACAGGCACCAATGCCACAAGTGTGACGGGTCCCATTTTCCTACGAATTGTTCCTTTCCAACAGCTAACACCATACAGCAAACCTCGGCACACCGCAACAAAGCACAGCAAGCCATCCCAAGCCCCAATAAAAAACCCCACGGCAATACACGCTCAAGATAATTTACCAACTCCTGTGAGAGCTGATCGATTGAGTTTCCTTTTATCAGGGTATGATCCTGTAATTGCAGAGAGATTAGTGTCGGGCTTTCAAAATGGTTTTAAGGTTCATTTCCAAGGGCAGCGCACTCCATGTTCTTCACATAATTTAAAGTCAGCTTGTGAGAACAAGGAGATAGTGGATACCAAACTAAAAAAGAGAATTCAGCAGGCCGCATTGCTGGGCCCTTTAGTGAACCCCCATTTTAAAGTGTCTCCGCTTGGTGTTGTTCCTTAAAAGGCACCTGGTGAATTTCGTATGATTCATCATTTGTCCTTCCCTCAAGGTTTTTCAGTAAATGACGGTATCCCGGCTGAATTTTCTAATGTCCATTATGCAACCATTTCTGGTGCTATTCAATTAATTAAAACTGTTGGTAAGGGCTGTTTTATGGGTAAAACAGACATAAAAAATGCCTTTCGGATTATACCCATACATCCAGATGACTATAATGTCCTTGGTATGTTTTGGAAAGGAAAATATTACTATGATAAGTGCATGCCTATGGGCTGCTGTAGCTCTTGTAGGACATTTGAATTATTTAGTTCTGCACTAGAATGGATCGCCCATGATAAACTGAAAGTCAATCATTTAGTTCATGTTTTAGACGACTTTTTTATTGTTGCTCCTACTTATGATTTATGTCAACGACAGATGACATTGTTTGTGGATTTGTGTCATTATCTGGGGGTTCCCATACTACCAGAAAAAAACATTAGGACCCAGCACAGTTTTGTCATTTGTTGGAATTGAATTAGATGCTATCAATTCTGAGGCTAGATTACCTGAAGATAAACTTAACAAATGTAACCAAATAATTGAAGATTTCATGAGGAGAAAAAAGGTTACTTTGAAAGAGATGCAGTCTTTAGTTGGGCTTTTAAATTTTGCTTGTTCTTTTATTGTCCCCGGGCGTGCATTTCTTCGCAGACTGATAGACGTTACAATGGGCATCAAATCCCCTTTCCATTACATTCGTCTGAAGAGGAAAGCGAAAGCAAACTTAAAGGTATGGGGGGATTTTCTTGCCAATTTTAATGGAAAATCCATTTTCCTTGAGGACCGATGGTGTAATTCTATGTATTTAAACCTATATACGGATGCCTCAGGGGCTTTAGGTTTTGGTGCTGTTTTCAGTAGCAAGTGGTGCTATGGGGCCTGGCCAGTTGAATGGACATCATTCAATATCGCCTTTTTAGAATTTTACCCCGTTGTCCGAAGTTTATCTTTATGGGGAGACGAAATGAGGAATCGGTGTATATTGTTTTTCACTGATAATGAGTCCTTAGTACATGTCATAAACAAGCAATCTTATAGAGATAAACAGCTCATGATTTTTGTTCGAAAGTTGGTGTTGATCTGTTTGAAACATAATATTTTGTTTAAAGCAAAACTTGTGCCGGGGTCCAAGAATTGTCTAGCCGATTCCTTATCTCGTTTGCAGCTCGAGAAATTTTTCCAATCAGCACCACCTACCATGGCTCAGTCGCCCACGGAGATCCCCCCGCATCTCCTACCGTAGAACTGGCGGTTATAGTGTCTACTTTAGTTAAATCCAGCTTAAAACCATCCTCGATCCCCACTTATAAGAGGGCATGGAAGCTTTTTCACCAATTTCTAGATAATTTTTCACTCCGTCTGCCGACTACAATGCTTATTTCTTCTGCAAACTTGGCGCTCTTTATTGCCTATTTATACAAAAAACTGTATGCTTGTTCTACTGTCAATACATATGTATCTGCTCTAGGATATAGTCAAAAATTGTCTGCTTTTGCAGATCCCACGAAAGTGTTTTTTATTGTGCAAATGCTGAAAGGATATGGAAAGATCAATTTCCGTTTAGACTGCCGTTTACCAATCACATTACCTATTTTACATAGCATATTCCAAGCAGTCGACTCCATGTCTCTTTCTCTTTATGATAAAAGCTTATTTAAGGCAATGTGCTTGTTCGCTTTTTCCACTTTTTCGAGAATTGGCGAAATTACAGCCAATAATGCAGGGAATAATATTCAGTTAAATCAAATTTCTAGTTTGTTGGATAAGAATAACAAGGTCGTTTGCATCAAGGTTCAATTTTTACAGTTTAAACAGTCATAATCAACGACCTTTTTCTCTAACTGTCTCTCGTCAACCTAATTTTTGTCCAGTCCAACATTTTTTGAGCTATTTACAACTGAGAGGCTGTAGTGAGGGCCCAGTCTTTAGGAGATTGGACGGCATTTCTGTCCCCAGACAATTTTTCGATGATCAGCTTTTCACTGCCCTGAAGGTTTGCCATTTGGACCCAGACAAATACAAAGGTCATAGCTTCCGCATTGGTGCAGCCTCACGTGCAGCAGAAAAGGGGTTGTCTGATGGGCAGATTAGAGCCATGGGTAGATGGAAATCGAATGCTTTTTCGAAATACATTAGGATCCCATCATTAAACCCAAATGACCTTCATGGATCCCGCGCAATTGACTCAGAGCCATCAAATCAAAGGAAAAATGGATGACAGTGGACAATTCTCTTAGGAGTGTGCAGGCCCAAAGCTGTGTCATATCTTAAAAGTTTACTTGGGGCAATATACTTACAGCCAAGATAGACGTGTGAGTCCTGAGAAGACATTTTCTGGGAGTTGAGTTATTCCGTTGTTATCAAGCTCCCTAGAAATAAAACATGTTGAAACTCAATGTATATGAAAACTATTCCAAAACTAGGTAACGTGGTACTCATGTTAAGACTACGTTTTAAAGTACTATCAGCAACAGTACTGCATTCGAACTTAAACAAGAACAATTCAATGAATTCCATTTTAGCTTATATTGCAGTTTGCTCACAGGATTCGCTGATCACGGCTTTACTCGATTCTACTTAATTAATAGATAAGACCAATACAATTAATCGCAATTGTCCTCCATAGTGAATGTTTCTCAGCGAATAATAAAGCAAGAGACTAGCTCTCATCGACTGGTTGACGCGCGGCCGGAGGAAAAAGTAAGAAGAATATTTCTAGCCAGATGCTAAGGAGTTGCCCTGGTGTGTGCTGTTACCGTAGACTTCTGATTTCTGAACAAGGATTTTAATGACCAAATCAGTGAAATTTAAACACATACATTTTTCCGCGAACCTTCTTAATAAAAAACTTTCTCTGTACGGATCATAAAATAAAAAATCGAAGTTTTCGCGCACACTGTTCGAAAATATTAGAGTTTAGTGATGTATTGTATGTTCTAAATTTGGAGGACATTTTGAGAACTATAAAATCCTTATTTGTAAATAACATGTGTAATAATAAGAATAAGAATGATAAGAATACTTAAGTTTTTGACTTACAATATTGTACAACAAAATAAAAATTGTAACCAATCCCAATTGGACCTTACAGAAAATTACAAATTTATAGAAAATATTATCCGTTATACCCCTGGTGTATAAAAAGTGTTTATTTCTATAATTCATGAGATCATTTGAACTAAAGACTTATCAAAAAATTATTATGATTATCATTATAAAAATAAAAATAGTAATAGAGAGGTTAAGCATGACGTTTACGGCCAACGGCAAACGGGGAACGGCAGTTTCCCTCTTATCATAAAAACGTGAAAATTCTCTCATTTTAACTTTTCTCGTTCCTTTGAGAACCTGCTTAACATCTGCAGCTAACAGGACAGAAATGAGCCAATAGCAAGCAGGCTTATTCCATTTTTGGCAAAACCCTTATTTCACTCCGACGTTTGCCGTTTGGCGCAAACGTAATGATTAACCTCTCTAATGATTAACAATTGGTGCATGAGATTGAGATTGATAGGGATAATTATCAAGGCCAAAGTTTGTGTTATCTGCCGAAGCCAAAGGCTGAAGCAGATAACGCAAACTGAGCCTTGGTAATTATCGCTATCATGTGAAAACCGAATCCAATAATTGTTTTATTATGCATATTCCTGAGTTGCACTTGTAAAGACAAGAAGACTGACCGATCCATTTCTTTGGATGAGCGGCAAATCAAAGAATGTTTCTGCGAATGACAGAGTCTTCTTTTCTCTTCTCTGCTGCTTAGTGTGTTATGTGACATGCAGCAGAAAGTGTTAAAGACAGCCAAACTAAATTCCAGATGTTTCTACAGATTTCCGGCCGCCATGTTGGTGTACTTCAGCAGTACACCAACATGGCGCCTCCACACTAAACTCTACAAATTTGAGTGATAAATTTCGCCGAATAACTCAAGTACAGAATATCGCACAGCCCTGAGACTTGGACCCGTTGTTTATTTATTCCTCTACTATAACATTTCCATTTCTTGACTCAATTTCTTAAATGGCAAGCGACTTACGTTTTCACTTGCGTGACGTGCAACCCAAGAATACATTTCGCCAAGGTTTGGACTGTGAATCCGTTTGTGATCCTCCTGGGCAGCAGAGATACGCTGTTGGCTCGAGAGACCCTCTTCTTCTTCTTCCTCTTCTTCTCTTTCGTCCGCCTGTGAATCGTCGTTCCTGTCGACCCAGTGTCGTCTAGTTGTCGTGGGATAACCACGCAAAAATCCCATTTGCTATCTGGTAGATTGGCCATGCAATCAGCATGGTTGCTCTCATAGTGTAGTGGTGTTCACACCCAACCGGTAGTCATGGGGACGTGGGTTCAAATCCCGCTCAGGGCATAAACGTTTTTCTCCCAATGAAAATGTCATCCAGGGATTGTCCGTCCTTGGTCCCTTCAAACTTCATTAATTAACTACATTTGGTGTACTTCAGCAGTACACCAACATGGCGCCTCCACACTAAACTCTACAAATTTGAGTGATAAATTTCGCCGAATAACTCAAGTACAGAATATCGCACAGCCCTGAGACTTGGACCCGTTGTTTATTTATTCCTCTTCTATAACATTTCCATTTCTTGACTCAATCTTAACAAAATAAAAAGGTCTTTTACTTACTCCACAAACTACACATCCAAAATATGATAGCTGCAAGATGCTCAATGGTTTCCATTCTTGACTGTACTTCAATAAGCATTTAAATCCCCAAGCATTTTAATTTATCAGCAGGGAACTGCAAAGGAATGAGAAAACCATGGCGATGTTGAAATTTTGTCTAATTTACCAAACGTTTCTGCTGGGCTGTAAAATAACATCTTTATTGCCTCCTACTGGCAGTAAATATTCAAAATGTGCAAAATCGGAGAGAATCATATCTCTAAGCTACAACGAACGCACGCCCTCACGTGATGAATGATGAATGATGAATTATTATACGTGAAACAAGGAATTTCTGTTCAAAATTTAAGGCCGACAATAATTCAACGAACGACCAATGACCAGGGACACCCAGCGATAATCTTCAGTGAAATATGTGTTCGGAAGAGTCAAACTGTTCTTAGAATTTCGGTTCTTTGTTGCTAAACAGCTATAGATTTCTTTTCTAAAACACCACCTAAAAAGTTCACAACTAGGGCAAAGTATAGTCTCTTACGTTTTGGTTTTTGGAAGGGATTTTTTTTTTTTCAATTTTGCAATTTATGGCACTTAAAAAGGTCACCTGGCAATTTCGGATTAGTAAATGCTCTGCGGGGAAGTTCTTAGAAGGTAAAGTTCAGCTAGCAGTTTCTGAAATGAATGAAATATCATTCCGAGATTTTCGGACACTTCAATTTTCGGCTAAGATATCCAAACAGATCAAATTCTTCTTGGTGATAAAAACATCTCTTTAGACATTCTCTCTACATTACATTACAATAAGCATAGAAATGTCTCTCAAAGGCTATTGGCTTAATTTTCTCGTTGAGTGCCCTTGAATGACTGCTTTCCCAAGCTGTGCCATTTGGCTGCTTTAATTTTTAATTTTTCAATACACTCTCTCTTAGCGTTAGACACTGAGGACGAGTTTTTTATGCTATCTGCGGCGGTTATGTCGTTATCGAGTGGTCTATAGGAGGATGTGTCGATGACTAGGCATTCATTGATGTATCAGTTTCTGTCTGCTGATTTTATGATGATGTCATGACGCGACTCCTTGAATATTTCCATGGCAAGTCTCCTTAAACTAACCTCAATCCTTTCCGTCTCAAAAGCACCTCGAGGACTCCTCCCAACAGAAAATCAGCTCTCGCCCTACATTTTAGACGCAATAGACCAGTTCACGCTCTTGAGCGCATCATGGACCACATCATCAGGGCCACATGGCGGGAAATTCAAAGGTTTTGCATGGAAATAAAAAAGCAAATAAACTGTACATGACTACTTTTTAGACTTTGGCTTTCATAAACCAAAGAAATAAGTTCAAGTTCACAACTGAGATTAACTGGACTTGGTATCTATTTTTTTGAATTCCTAAATATTGTTTTTTTGCCTCCATACATTCTCTGTAATTTTCTGCCTTTGGAATTACGGGATGGCAGAAACTTTGTTTAGTAAAGTAATTCTTACAATAGCCTCTCCAACTTTTTTCTGCCGCACCTTTGAGCACATATCTTCTGTTTTGGGAAATAAAAAAGAACAAAATTGCATAGCATGAATACTTTTCATCGTTTTGAACTCCACACAAACCTTTGAATTTCTCTCCATCTTGCCCTGATTACCCATATTGATGCACTCAAGAGCGTGTACTCGTCTATAGAAAATAACCTGCTTTTCTATAGAAAACAGCCTGTTCCCGTCTGACCTTGTAGCTCAGTCGGTAGAGCAGCGGTCGTGGGTTCAATTCCCACCCTGTTCAGAGTTTTTCTCTGTCCTTGTGTGGGCCCATTTCCATTAGTAGGGCTAAAGCTCACATGGTTCATATGGGGTACAAAACTAGCACTTCACAATTACACTCTAATCAGTTAAGTCTATAGAAAATGACATTATCAACATCACGCCTCGATCGTATGTGAAAATTTGACCGAACGCGAACGAGATGCCCTCAAAACAAACAGGAAACGTAACGGCATCATCATTAAATCAGCATACAAAGGATCAGCCACAGTTGTCATAGACAGAAACTGGTACATCAATGCATGCCTACAACTCAACGACATATCCTCCTATCCTTGCATACGGCGAGAGCTGCTGAAATTTAAACTGACCAATCAGAATTCAGCGAGCGGGAAAAACTGTGCTATCCTTGTGCTATTCGACGTCACGCTAATTGTTTACATTCGGATTGGTTAGATCGGTGGACATTCGCTCAGCCTTCTCTTGTGACTCTCTTGACCGTCGCTTCTTTGAACTCAGCGGGACAGAAATGACGCATTGTTCTGGCAATCAATTTGCCAATCCCCTTTAGCCAGTTTATGAATTGGTCTAGCATGTGATTAAAAACCAGGATCGCCTTTGAACTTTATTCTGTGGAGGAAGAAGACGTTGCTGAGTAAACATTTTTACGACGAAATCCCTTGGTTTGTTCAGCACTTTGATGTCCGATAACTGAGCCGCTCTAATGAGTGTTGGGTCAATCGCATTTGGCCGTCTGACCATATGAAGTTTTTTCAGCTCTTTTTTGTGTCCATCATGATCGAACTTCAGGTGAAGCGCTATGCTGCTTCATGCCAACTTCGATGGCTTGTGATGAGTTTGCCTGCTGCCCAAATTGTTGTTGTATTTGGGAAAGATTGGTCTTATCGGGTTGGAACTTAATAGTGAGGGGAACAATTTTTCGTTCATCTGCTGTGCCAAACAACAAACAATCCTGTTGGGTGTTCCACGTGCTTGGCGAGTCTTGCGCGACCATCATCTATCAGATCTGGAGTGGAGTTTTCTTTCAGTGATTACAACTTGCGATCGTTCTGCAAACATCCACGTAGCATGCAGCACTTTTTAGTGACTTCAGGATCCCCGGCCCGTTTTGCCGTTTCAATGGGAGTCGTGCATTTTTGAGCAGTTTGTCTTCATTGCTTGTATTTTTTCGTTTGTTCCTGGTGGCGCAAAGTAACTTTGATGATTTGAAAGGACTTGAATCCTTAATTG
Source organism: Montipora foliosa (assembly GCF_036669935.1). NCBI lineage: Eukaryota > Metazoa > Cnidaria > Anthozoa > Scleractinia > Acroporidae > Montipora > Montipora foliosa. Next base: position 44,478,176 of record NC_090879.1, read on the forward strand.
AATTAGCGATTTTTTCAATTAAGAAACCAACAAGTGAATGGTACACAAAATTAGGAGAAACCGTTGGTTGAATAGGCAATATTTGTAGACATAATTATCTACCCAGTTTAAGTACTAAGCTCAACAAGTTGTTTGGCTCCACAAGTTTCAGTTTCTGGCCACGTACCCAAATTCACCCAGGTACTGTTGCACACTACCATAGTTCTTCGGAAATTGAATAGCTCCTTGAACACCTGGTTGCTTGAGAAGAAACTTGATGTGTTTGTTCTCTACATTGGTGAATGCAGCCACTAACTGTCCATTGTGGATAAACTCCAGACCAACTCTTTTTTCAATTTAATCTTTGTTCTTTGCAGGGCATTAACAATGGTGTCCCTTGTAAAATGTTAGTTTAAAGAGTTTGTTTAAGTTATTTCCAATTTCATAGGGCACTGTGGTTGCCAGATTCACTTTAAAACTTATCATGGAAATGTAAATCAATGCCAGTGAAAAGTCAGTCTCTTGAGTTGTTGATAGAAAATTAATTTAAAATATGCATATTGAAACATCAGTTGAGGAATATTTTTTTCCCTTTTTGTGAACCTAACATACATTGCTGCCATTTATTTATTGCTTGGTCATTCAATGTCTTAATCACATCAAATAATTTATTTTTTAGGTATTGTGTATCTTTATCTAAAAACTTAACTGGTTGCTTTTTGGAGCCCTTTTGCAGCATATTTAGATAGGCAGGAAATGTTCCACATTTTATGGTAAATAGTTCTGCATAGTTTTAAGGAATATTGAGGCCTAACCTAATTGAATATGAGAATAAAATGTGCTGTTTGACATTTTGTGAATTTAAAGACTATTAGTATTGTTTGCACTTGTTTTGAAAGGCTTAAGGTTGGCACTCAAAAGTGTTCCTTCAACAATCTTATTCTGTAAAGATTACCTTGGAAGAATTGGATTAATCCAAGTTTTTTCTTCTAACCTCTTTCCCCAGTGCCCTCTGAGAATGGAGTTGATTTGGTTTTGCCCGATGTTGAAAGATGAAACAATGCCTAAACCAGCCGCAAGGAATACTTCATGGTGCTTTTTTACAAACATGGGCATGAGGGTGCTCATAAGCATCTGAGCATTGTTTTGCATGCTAAAGTGATAATTATTATAAATAATTTGTTTATCTTAGAGAGTCTTCTTTTCCTGTTGGTCATTCAAAAATTGTTGGAATAGCTTGTTTGAGCTGTTGGATAGAGGCAGAACATTTGATGAGGGCCTCCTGGGGAGAGGAGTCCTTGTTCCCTTTAGATATTTTCTTGTGTTTCCCTGTTCCCCAAATTACTTTGAAACTTGTTCCCAGCCTTTTGATCCCTAAAATTGAAATATTGGTTTTCTTCCCTTGTTCCCTAAAATATTTTGATATTGTTCCTCTGTTCCCCAGTTCAAATAAGCCATGTTCTCTTCTTCCCTCAAACCCCTGGGAGTGCCTCTTTGATGTTGATTCTCGTATTGGCCTAATTGCTGGTTTTCACTCACGTGATCAACAGCCATGTTTTTCAACGAAAACAAAAGGAAGCGTTTGCATAATAATAGAGTTAAATTCCCGGAGGATTTGGTCGGGGCACCAACATGGCCGCCTTTTCTTTGTTTAGGGCACCAACATGGCGGTCGTGACGTCATGTGAAAACCAAGAATAGTAATTCACTGTAGAATTGCAAGACACAGCAAGTTCTTATTTGGGAGTGAGGGAAAAGTTTTGAATAAATGTTTGCTCAATACAAGAAACAAAATTTGACTGCACCTTCTAGACCTTACTCTTTTCAGACATGAATCAGCTTGTTTGCACCTTTCTGGCGACCTGCGGGAGGGCAAGCTCTAGAAATTCTTCTTTAATGCGCCTTCCGCTGAAAAACTTTCCAAGTCTGGCTTTCCGGTGTTAGGGGCCGAGGTTTTTGTGCAAAATTCATCATCGGCTTCCTTGCAGCTTCTCAAAGGTTTTCCTTCGGGCAATGGTTAGTAAAAGTTTTGTAGTGCTTATACAAATTTTCGCTACTTGAAAAGGTATGTTTATACGAAACAAATATCAGCTTGACAATTTTTCTTTCCCGATAATCCATTTAAAATGCACGTGAGCGCTATTAATAGAGAGCCAGAAAACCATTTAAAACATTTTGTGGCAATTTTTTTGTCAACAAACTTGGGTTGTCGGCGAGCAAAATTCGAACGTAAGCTGTTGTGCTTTGGCTTTTATTTGTGCTTTTTCTAACTAATCTAAGACGAATTCAGGCTGGTATTTTCGAGTCAAGTGTAAGAAGACGGCAAAACCGTATTGATAATGTATTTATTTGAGTTAACTTCGCGAATAAAGACTTTAATCGCTTCCTTTCGACGGGGGTAGATCGACACGCACAACCGAAATGCACTGTTTCCGGTGAAAGGGCAAATGATTGACAGGATAGCACAGTTTTGACTGCCGCGCGCACTGCGGGCGCGGGTTCCGTATGCAAGGATGGACCACTCTACAAGGCGATTATGGCGTAATAATCACCTCAACGGCAACCAAGCAGCGCAGAGAATTTTCAATAATAACCTATGTAATTATACTAATATTTATTATTGGGCTACTTCGTCGTCGTGCGTACGCGCCCACCTGCACGAGTAATACCGCTGGCCAAGATTACCATAAGAAATGCAACTCATGGGTTCCTATGCGTATGGAGCTCCGCTATTAGTATTACTCACTCATTTCCGACTTCTTTTGACAAATTTTTAAAAAACGGCACTTGTTTGCACATATCGTGTGATATTTCTAGAAAAACAAGAAGTATTCAGGGGCTTTCCCGAGGACGTTTGTGCCATGATTTTTTTTTCCAACCAATCAAACGATTACACAACAGTTTTTACTAATCTTTGCATGTTTCCCTTCAGGAAACATTAATAAATAAATCAAATTGGGGCTAACACTACTGTTAAACCATAGTGCAAAACCCGAGCTTATTTTTAAGCGGATAGTTAGGACAAAGGTTGTTTACAATCTTGTAATAAAGTACCACTTTATAAACAGGCCCTCTCGACCTCATTTCTTCCCAGCGCAAGGCGATGCTTACTAGTTCCTTTAATAGCCCCGGTAGCAATTTTCGCAGCCTCGCGTGGCACATGTTCGAGGATTTCACATTCGTTTTCAGTGTATTCATTCCAAGCCACAACAGGTAGATGAAGGAAAGCGTTTCTGCAGCGATCAGATAAAAAAAGTAGATTGTAGAGCTTTTGCGAAATATTTTACCACGGCACTTGGATTGTATCTGCAAACTGCCTTGTTAATAGCTTAATTTGGCAGTAAGCAATAACTGCCAAAATAACAATTCAGGACGAACTCATGGTGAAAAGTCATTTTTTTTTTGTCTCTTTTCAATTAGTGGTGGCGTTAGTATTACTTCCGTGACTGAGTTAATAATATGTGAAGTATTGTGTGTTTGACTTGAAAACTCTCGCTATGAGGAACTAGTTTCTTCTAAATTTTAACCAAAACAACTTTGAGAAGAAAGAACGTTTCTTAAGCTTAAGATCAAACAAATTGTTGATTTCCATTTCGCAACACCACTTTTGTTCATTTACAAATCCCTATCATCTTCGGTTGGTCGACACATGAAGACGAAACACGATCTGGACAAACCTGAACTTAAAGCACATTTTACGATCCTAAAGAAATGCAAATCGAAATTTGACTGTCTCGTTCACGAGATGCTTTTGATACGCGAGCGTCAACCATCACTAAATAAGCAGTCAGATTCCATTCGTGCTAAAGTTTTTGTTTGACCTTCGCCTTTTGTATTCTAGCAAAAATTGTAAATATCTTAGTGTCAACTATCGCTTAATTGCCATTTATGCATGTCTTTGTTTTGACCTAAGGCCCGTTATATTTAAATTGCGAATTTTCCAGTACAGTTTAACCTTGATAATGGGGTCATGTCTGACTCCGAAACGTCGGATAGAGTCGTTACTTTTTATTCTTAATACGTTTTCTAAATCGATCCTTCTTAAAGACCTCTAGTGTCAACCTAATTCCTACTTCAGAAGTCAACTCACTATTTGGACGTCAGATAGCTAGATAAACACAACTCAACTAGAGGCCAATGAAGCATTTATTACTGGATTGCCATATGGCAATCCGGTTGAAAACTCAGGGGCATTTTTTCGTCTTTTTCCTGTATCGGAAATTGGAAAAGTTGCGCAATAGGGTCTTCCCTGTCACTCCCCTGCTAAATATTGTCTTTGTGCCTACAATCTTCTGCGCGTATCTTTGGTAGGTTTCAGGGGGTAGTAGAAATGCGTAAATTTATTTAGGTAGATTTTATCCAGTGGACACAGTACAAGCATGCATTGGCGGCGAAGCCGATGTAACGCGAATGGTGTTTTATTTGATCTTTAAACAAAATATGCCCTTATGGAGCTCAAGAATGGAACGTCAATTCGATAAACAACACAAGTGGTGACAAATGAATATGTGGAATCTTAAAGGTGACAAAGAGTGGACTTCGACAACAATTGCATCTTTCGCCGTCGGATCAAAGTGAGGTTTGTTTCTAATATGTTACTAACTGTGGTGTTATGTACATCACTGAAACCGAATGGCAAATTCTGTCATAATGGGTTTAACAGAAATTGAAGGAATCAAACGCTTTGAATGCATCTGTGTTTACTGAAGTCGCATCTCAGTTGTCTGGCTGTTTACATTCATTTTGTACTCAACTCTGCACAGTCTTCAGGTAAAAAAAAAAAATAAGTGGAAATGTGACAGTGAAAAATTATTTGAAAGAAAGCTTGTTGTCTAATTCGTGCTTCATTATTCACGGACAAGGTTCTTCAGAAAAGCGTTTGATCCTGAACTGTGATACTGAAAATTATTTCATTGCATATATGGTGTCAGTGACATGGATTGTGTTTCTTGTTTGTACGCTTACAATTAAAATATGAAGGGGTTTTTTTTGCCTCTAATAGCAAATATTTTGTTTGTTTCAATAAAGTTTACGCTGGAAAAGTTTTTGTCAGATTTTTCGTCCAAATGAACGCCCAAAAATAAAGATTTTTTAACGATCGTTCAGTGGAATATGTTTTGCAATTTGATGTTCTGTGAAAAATTTACAACTACATTTACATTGCCAAGTATCTTTTCTCCATTAGAGATGATTAGCATAAAAATGTGGAGACACCACTGTCCTAGCGCGCGAATTGTTCTCTTCCGGTCGCCGTCCGCGTCTCAAAAACGAGCGTGCTTAAGCTCCCTATTTGCGCCACCGTTGCGAGGATGGATTTGAGAATATGAGAATATTTACTAAAAGCGAGTCGTGTTTGCAAATGTGGATTTTTTTTTCGTGATAGCTTTTACAAATGAATGAAACTGCGCTAGTGCAGATTTAGATTTGGCTAGTGAAATCAAACTTGATAAGAGCCACTAGGCTAGTGAGCTAAAAAGTTAGTCTCGAGCCATGATTGAGCCTATTAACATGGAAATGTTTTCTTTTGTTTCGGTGGAAAAACAAGTTTACTGGTCACGTGAGTGAAAAGACTCTATTGAAAAGGCCTCCAATGTACTGTAGATTACATCGGTTACATCGCATCATGTACAGCCTGTAGATAAGGTCTTAAGTTTCGCAAGTTATGTTGGAATTAATGGAGCGTGTTTTGCCGGTAGAGAAGAATGTGTAGTTGGTTAGTCCATGGAAAATGTAAGGACAGGTAGCGCAGTTTTTGCCTCGAAAAGAACCGGAAGCACGTGCAGAATTAGAATGCGTTACATTAGGGGACAATTTAGCTGTTACCAGAAGGTCTCGAAGGGCAGAGTCTGAAAGCCACAACAGGTAGATGAAGGAAAGCGTTTCTGCAGCGATCAGATAAAAAAAGTAGATTGTAGAGTTTTTTTATTACTTTGAAGATGGGAGGAAGTGATGGATCATAGGTCGTTATCGAAAAGGTATGTTAAGAAACATATTAGATTACAGCTTATCGTTTACAGTCTCTTCTCTTATTTTTCCGTTACTCAGTTTTAGCATATTTTCCAGTATTACGTCAACATCCGTTTTCTATATATATGTACATAGAATCAAGAGAAAATGAGGGGACAGAGAGGGAAGCTCCCGGTCCAGCCCTTGGGATATGTCATGTCCACGAAAGTTATTTTTAGACGAGCAGAAGTCTTTTTACTAGCGGAAGTCTGTCTTCCGAGGCGTCCGCATGCAGGACAACATCGATCTGATGTTTGAATGGATATGAATATTCGTCAACCTTTCACGTGCGCCTTCATTTTCTGTTTTTACTAAGAACCTGAGAGCGAGGTAAGACTGTGTGCGGACGTCTCGGAAGACAGACTTCCGCTCGTCTGAAAATAACTTTCGTGGACATGACATATCCCGGCTAACGCCCTGAGCCTCCCTCTTTGTCTCCTCATTTTCTCTTGATAGAATGTAAACTGTCATTGTACCTGGGGAGGGCTGGTTAATGGCCAGCCGAAATATAGTACATTACTAAATCAAATCTACGTTGTATCGGCTCTTGCTCAAAAATATTTACTTTCTCAACTTGTAATAGTACGCCGATCAGTCCACAACGTGCACCGACAGCCTCCACGCCGTGGGAATATCAATCCCTCTTCCGGTTCTTTTTTGGCGAGTCATGATTTCCGGTAGGCCCTGAGAACGAGAGGTGATGTAATCGAAATTGTTGTCACAATAAAACGGCAATTTCATCACTTTGCCGAGGTACTCATGCTAAAAAAAAAAGAGTTTGCCATGAATGTCAAAAGTGAGAAGAATATTTTATCCACCAGGAACTACTCCAGTGAATTGGAAGATACTTGCAAATGTATTTCTCTCGATGGTAGGCGCCATTTTATAGTAAGACTTAACGTTGTGCCTTTGCGCCTTCCAGGATGCCATGCTGCATATGTTCAGTTATTGTGTGCGAATCAAAAGTGACTCCGTATTTGTACGAAATAGGTAAATTAGCGTTTAAATGGTTCTTCTTCGTTGTGAAAGCACAGTCCTTGCGCCAAAGTTGAACGAGGTGTTAGGGGCCGATTACATGAGAAGGGCTATAGCCTGGTCAGCCGGGCCACCAAAGCTGAAACAACACAAAACTTTACTAATGCTAACATTAGGCCTAAAAAAACAATGTTAGCCTAAGGTTAGCATTTTTGTAAAGGTTTCAATCCTAACCTGTACTTTACAACCTCCGATCTTATACATCTTTTATTTAAACATAAAAAAACGACTATTCCGTGGGCCATTTTGCTCTAAAGTGGAGTAATGAGGTTAGAAATCGCTGGCCCGGCTAACCGGCCTGTCCAGGTGAAGGAGATTACATAGAAAAATCTCAGCCTCAGGTTAGCCGGGATTCCGGCATTGTAATGCCAGGATCTCGGCTAACAGAGCTGAAATTTTTCCATGTAATCGCAAACCTGATTTTTTTTTTTCTCAGACGTGCCGGACCTCGGCTTAACGAGCCAGCCAGCCTAAACGGGCCAGCCCAGCTCATGTAATCGGCTTCTTAGTTGTTCCAGTGTATGAACAGAGGAACACTATAATCACAGCAGATGCAAACAAATGCAAAACAGACCAGTTGGAATTCGAAGCATTTTCTTAAATAACACAGGAAAACGTGCATAAAGAAAAAAAGGAGCAAAGGTTTTTAGGACAAGTGAAGCCATTGCAATCATTTGAGAATGCCACTTGATTGGAAACACCAAATTAAAACGATAAGCCAGCATTGGAGGAGTACCTCGCGTTAGTGGAATGGAGCTAGAAAAAACAAAATGTTCTACCTGAACTATCCCAGGGAAGTCAGTCAGGAAGTGTTGTTATTGTACCACCACTGTGGGTGGTTTCGCATGTAATTACATCGATTAACTGCAGGCCTAATTTTGAGCTGCCTACCAGAAGAAAGGCTTATGCAAGAAGGAGGGGAGGGGGGGGGAGGAAAGAGGTGGCGATTTGACAATTCTTAACTTAAAGATGTTTTACAAATTCCCCAGGGCAGGAAACTTATGTCAATCCAAAGTGTCAAAAAGCCACACCCTGGGGCAAAGAATCTAGTAAACAAACAATATTATAATACTGGTTAATTAATTTTAGCAAGTCTGTCACTGACTTGTGATAAAAGCTGTTGTTTAAGACGTTTCAGCTGAATCTTAAGCCTTCATCAGTTATAAGAGGGATTGATGTTAGTAGTACGTATGATTTAAAGTGGAAAAATGAAACGTTGCACAAGCCTCTGCCTTTTGCCTGCAAGTGTTCAATATCCAGTGCGATGCAAGACAAAATTTTAAACAGTCAGGTGTTCCAGTATTCTTGATCATCATCAACACTGTTCTCAAATTTCCTGGGCACCACCATCTTGGATGATAATTTTGATGCATTACAGTTACCCTAAAATCAATATTTTTCTGAATCAAACACTTATTTGTAAACAATCAGATTGTTTCACTGCCAAGTAGGCTGCTGTATTTTGATAAAACTCATGCAAATACTCTGAGATGCCTCATACTGTACCAAAATATTTAATACATGTAAAATATAAACATGTATTTTATTTCTTGTGTAAATGATTACCAAAATAAATGCAGTATCATGTAGCTGACTAATTTTTGCCCTTTATTGTTGTGTGATTGCAGTTATCCTTTTCAATGTCAGTAACACTGTTGTTTCCATTTTTGCCGGCTATGATTAAGGTATGAATTTCTGATGTTAAAAGAATTAAAAATTGCTAGTGCTAAAAAATGTTAAGTTGCAAAAGTGCATGCCTTGGGTATTTTTAAGAACACTCAAGGGCAAAACAAAACAGCCAAGAGCAAAGAAATAATTTTGTTTACCTTGTCCTCTTTCCTGTTGCACAAAGTAAGTGTTTGTTATCAAATGGCATTGTACTTCATAACTGAATGGTAAGTAATTTGAAAACAAAATAAGAGATTCTACTTTTGATATGCCCGTTTGATAGTTAGGACATAGTTAAGAAAGAAAGGCTAAAGAAATTAAAGAAAGGCTAAAGAAAGGCTGCAGCAAGCTTTCAAAGAAGATTCACTTTCAAATTCCCATCTCCCCATAAAAATTCCTTGTCGTGTGACTACTTTAGAGGAAACTAAAAGAAGGGACTGGTGAATTGTGAAATTATACATGGAAAAACGTGCTAGGATAAACATGCTTTGTACACTCTCGAGCAATTCAGGAGCGTACTTTATCAAAGCTAAGCTGAAGTCTTTCTATTAACCCTTCTATCTCATGCCAGACAATCTCAATGGGGTGCTTTGGGAGTCAATGAGTTGACAACCTCTACATGTAGACTCCACTCAAAAATGTATACTAAATATTATAATATTTAATTATTATTATTATTATGTCCCCTTAAACCTTTGGGAAATAACAAGATGACAGTGCAGTGCAGATTCTTGGCATTTTACAACATGTATTATATTCACATACTAAGTCTTATAAAATTAATTAAATTAATTAATGTTCTAAAGAAAATGCTTAATGTTGGTTGGAGGTTATGGTAATTTTGATTGGTTGAGTCGATTGGATCACAGACATCCAATTCAAGTTAGAACAAGATGCCCTCTCAATACCATAGCCTGAACCAGTATGATAGTCCTGTCTTCTACACTGGGTGGCTCATCTAAAGTGTAGCCTAATGCTTTAATTAATATACGTAACAATAATATTATCATAATGTTTATTTTATTTTATGACACCGTATAAATTGCTACCTCCAATGCAATAATAAATAAAAATTATTTTCATAACTCATAATGTCGTGACATTGATGTTGTACATGATTATTTTCTTGACTAGTGACTCCTGTGTATGTTTTCGTTATGTTTTTATCTTTCTTCTTATTTCATAGAGTTTTGGAATATCAGTTGAAGATACAGGTTGGGACCATTTTATTTGTTTTCCCTTTGACTGAAAGAGCATTTTATGTAAGAGATATTATTTTTCTTTTCTAAGCAACCTGTAACTTAAAGGCTGTGAATGTGAAGCAATTTTTCTGCTTTCTATTGAATTTTCACAAATTGCAAAGAACAATTTTGCAAAAACAACTTGAAACAAATACAGTTATGCATAGTAACTGTAGCTGGTGCGATAATCTAATATTTAGCAATTATTGAATGAGGCTGAGTAGGATATGAAGAAATCTGCAGATCAAGGAGGGTCTTTATAATTATGATTTTTTCAAACTCGTAAAACTGCCGCTTAAACTCGGACCACTGCAGTTGTAGAATTTCTGATGTTTTTGACCTTGAGGTAAAACTCAAAAATTGTTTTGTTTCGTCAACTTTTTGGTATTTTCCCGGCTTTTTTTAGTAGGTAACTGGGTATTTATATTTTCTTCGCTCAAACTTGAAAACCTAGTCGCATAATTCGCCCTTTGTTTTTCTACTCACTAAAAATAACACAACCTCGTCCCCAGGTTTTCTCGGTCAACGGTTCAATAATCTGCAGTGTTCTGGACTTTTGACGTCCTCCGTTCAATATGACAAAATTTTTAAGTTTCCAAATTTGGTCAACAGCAGCTGGTTAGGGAGAATTATGCATGTCGTCTTAACGAATCAGAAACGGGGAAATATTTTGAATGAATAATATTTAGTAATTATTGTATGAAACGTTATGAGAGGGGAATGTTGAAGATGTACAGTGCAGTACTGTG
>NC_090879.1:44493852-44498852 GCF_036669935.1 Montipora foliosa
TATTATTATTATTATTAGTATTATTATTATTATTATTATTATTATTGTAACTGTTATTATTATTATTATTATTATTATTATAAAATATTTATTATTATTAATTATTATTATTATTATTATTATTATGATTGTTATTATTATTATCATCAAGAATTATTCTGACTGTGACGTTGTGATGTCTCAATCCAATTTTTAGAAACCGAAACGTTCTTGTTTCCATTGCTGCATACTGTATCTTATCCTTTAAAGTAATTGGATTTGATGAGCTGTTTTCACTATGGGCTGCCACTCCACCTCACCTTGGTAAGCGGACAGTGACTTAACTTTAAATTTTGAACTTACAGCAATAGACCATTTTACAGTTCTGTGCTCAAACCAGGCCTTTGAATAAAAGTGAGGCTTGAGTTGACCTTGCTTTGATGCAAACCTTGTTGCCTTTCTTATGTAAACAGTGCTCAAAATTAGCGATGGTCCGGTCATCCCAGACCACCAGAAAGTTTACCGGGCAACCAGTTTTTGGTAAAATGAAAAGCCTGGTTGCCCAAGGAAAACAGTGGACAACCTAGTCAATAGTAGAAAATTTATAATCATAAGCAGCAGTCACATACATGTAGCATACTTGTGGGTTTTAGTAGTGTGAAGTTAATAATAATCAATTTGCCGCAGCTGAGCATTTTCCTGTGTTTTCAGAACAACTGTATTTTAAGTCTCTGCTTATGAGCCAGAAAGCCCATCAGGCCGGCACTTATCTCCGGTTTCATTAGCATGAAGCGATTAGGAGTATTTCTTCTCCCCCCTGGATGGGATGCTAGTCCATCGCAGGGTTACTCCCAGCATTTTCGCCAGTACCCATTTATACATCTGGGTGGAGAGAGGCACTGTGAGAGTGAAGTGTCTTGCCCAAGAACACAACACATTATGTCCCCAGCCAGGACCCGAACCCAGACCACTCGATCGGGAGTCGAGCACTCTAACCATGAGGCCACCGCGCCTCACCAACTGAACAACGGTAGCCTTTACAAAAAATTGTCAGATTGGGAAATGCAAAAAATGGAGATCGAAGACGCCAGTTTGAAAATATACCAAAACTTGAACCCAGACTTCTGCGCAAAACCACAGGCCCACAACATCACTTGCCATGTGATTGCGTGCAAAATAAAGGTACAAGTGTTTTGTCCTCGCGTTCTTTACAGCCCACAGTGTAAATTTCGACTTTAATTTTTTGTCTTCAATTACATGTAGGAGTACAGACTACTAGTTATCTCTTTCACAGAGTTTAAATGTGGCATTTTTTGATTGGAGTTCAGTCTCCTCCACAGAAACGAGAAGAAAGAGAAAGCAAATTAAAGGGACAAGGACAACAGCATTTAATCGTACATAGGGAATTTCCTAATGGGCAACCATAGATTTATCAGGGCAACCAAAGTCATGGGTTTGGTTGCCTGGCGTTTGAAACGGGGGCAACCCCGATTATTTTGTAAATCATGTTGTTGTTAAGTGCTAACGAGTTTCTGTTGTGAGGTTTGTATCAAAACAAAGTCAACTAATTAATTCTATGGTACATACAGCCACGCTTTAGACATTCAAACTTCTTTCAATAACATTCTTTTTTTTTTCACCAAATACTATGGGAAAAGAGATCTGTTGACTATTACAACAGCAGATGACTGAAACTGTACAGTTGTATTCTGCCAATATCAGCCTGAAAAGGTGTTGTTCGACATGACTTTGTCGGCTGATAGAGGCGAATGACAGATGATTTTAGTGCACACGGTCTCAATGTTAATTTCCTATTTTTGCATCAAGGATCTTAAGCTGCTTCCTACAGAAAAATAATAATTGCATTACAGGTTCAGCCTTCACACAAACAGGAAATCGAGATAGCTACACTGTGATGCACAAACTTGCCTGATGAGTGCTACAGTGTAATAATTCCTGTGACTTTCCTTCTGCATCTGCACTTTTTTTCTGGTAGGATCGTACTGCTGTTTTGTGCTACATTCAATTTCAATTCTGTGGTAGTGGAGTTATGCTCAAAGTCATCAACATTGTGTACTGAATTGCATTCTTCAAATTCTCTCCTCAACAGGTCTTTCAATTAGCAAATGCTTTCATAGGACTAACCATACTGTCCTTATCATTGATATACACCGACTACAACAGGTTAGTGTGAAATATTGATGTGGAAACAAAAGGCAAAGCATGGTAAATTTTTGCCAGTCTTATTCCCAGCCTGGAAACGTTTCCACAGCTTCCATGCAGGTTAAAGTTACATTCTAAATGAGTTTCGACCTTTGAAAAAGACTAGTGTCTTGCACGTCCACATGACTAAGGCATATAAGCCAGGGCAAGAAAGCCCAGGGACTGTCGAGACATGGAAATAATAATAAATATAATTTATAGCAATTAGATTATCAGCTCGAGATTTTTATGAAGTGATAGTTGATGAGGCCGAAGCCCGAATCAACTATCACCTCATAGAAATTGAGAGCAAATAATTGTTTTAGGGGAATTCTTACTAAAATTTACTTCAAATAACGGTTTCCAATTATTTCTCGACGTATTATTAAACTTTGCGCCTGAAAAAGAGCGCTTGGATTGAATTGCCATTTAAAATCGAAGTTGTGCGCACGAGCGCGTCAGCTTTTTCAATAATTTCAACTTTTTTGAAAGTCAAGAAAGCGTAAAATTAATTTCCTTCGTTTAGACTTCTGAGAAATTTAATCATCCATTTACATCCAAATTTTCCTCCAAAACTTTGGAAAAACGAAAAAAAAAACGTTGTTATTTCCAAGACGACGTACAGCCACTGCACACTAATGGCTGATAGTGTTCAATGGCTCAGCCAATCAGATTACAGCATTTGCATTAATATACTAGTAGAATTGTACTAATTATGATTATTATCAGAAACTCATAAGGGTTGAAACGTGTAACGGCCCCTTGTGTGCTGCGAAATAAGCTTCTGAATATTCAATTTGCTAAGTACCATATTTGGAACAACCAGAGCTAGGGGTTTCCAAATATGGTACTTAGCACCGAAACATTCAACCAATCAGTTCGCACTGAATATTCGGAAGCTGTGAACGCGCGTTACACGTTTCAACCCTTATGGGTTTCTGTTATTATATAAATGCCACTGACAACAATGAAAGGCCTCCATTTGATTGCCCTGGCTTAACTATGTTGTTTTATAATACTGTACAGTACCTGCACATAAAATTCACTGTTTGATTGATTTCATAATTTCGCCTTCTTTTTAGATCAACGGTTCTTTGGACCTTGCTGATAGGAATTCTTCTGCTCATGAAGGTGAATGTTGGATTTTCATTTAGTTCAACTGGAATTATTGTAAATAATACGGTGAGAAGTGAAATGTTGGGCACCATAAATGGCCTTGCAATGACAGCTGCTTCAACATCCAGGTATAACGAGATTATAAAGTGTAATAATAATAATATTGAACCATGCATTTTGGTGATGGCATGTATCCCATGTAAACTGGGTTCATTCATTTTTTGTTTGTATGTGGTGAAAAATTAAAGAATTAGGTTTTTTATGTGAGAAACAAGCTAGTTTATGCTCAGATAGTACAAAAGTTACTAGGTTACCAGGATGGGATATTAGATGGTTGCATGATGTACAGTCAAAGCTCAATTAACCGGACTTTTTCTGTGGTCCCAATTTTTTTTATGAATATTTATTAGTCATGATCAAGATCCGCAGTCATAATTCTTTTTAGAACTACAGCGTCAAAAAACAATCCATTCTTTCGATAAAAGATAAACAGCCTATAATTTTGCGATTCAATTAAGAGAAAGGAGAAAAAGCAGCAGATATCTGATATCCACAAGAACAAGGAAAATTAAATGATCAACATGAAGTTTGCTGACACGTGTACAGGTATATTCACATCTGATAGTGAAGACGTAGACCCTATTGTTTTCCAAATGATTTGTAAATGTTTGTTTCATGATTGAATGTCGCTTTCTTAAGTTGATTAGTATTTGTTCCTCATTAATATTCATATTCTCAATTATCCGGACTATTTTGTCTAGTCCCAACAAGTCTGGATAATCGAGGTTCAACGGTACATTCATTATTGTAATATGGCCCCAGTGTATGACGAACCTGGATCCATTGAAGAAGCTTATAATAGTCACTCTTAAGGGACATTTTGGACAAATTTAACTCCTGGGGGTTCCCCATTGACGAGTAAAATCATCTGGCATTAGACAGAGTAAAATACTCTGGCGTTAGCCATACTAAGTATGGCTGGTTTAGGCCGGTTTTAGGGGTGAAAGGGTTTTTTGGATATGTGGTGTAATGGATCTGCCAAAGAAACCCACAGGCTGGAGAATTGGTAAATAATGCAATTTGTTGCAGTGTTTTGCAAATTTGGTGACCTATCTGGGTGTCTGCTCAAGAAGACAAGCACATATCAAATGATTGCTTATGGAACTGGAGAACAATGTGAGGGTTGTTTTGTCAGATTTTCAAAATCAAAAACGCTTAAAGGTGCCACATTAATAACTTGTTGTAGTTGATTGCAATTTACAATTAGTAACCCTAGGCATGTGCCAATCACCCACGCTGTTGGTCTTTTACTTGTTTAATTTGGTTGAATTGCACTTACCTTCATGAAATGTGCATTACAAAACCATCAGATAGATTAATTATTTTACACTGAATGATTTTTCAGTATGGCTGAGGAATTTACACATAAAGATACATGATTAGCAGGCAAATAGTTATGTTTAATAGCTGCAGCCTTGTAGGTTCATCTTTAGAACCTGGATCCAATGTTGGAAGTACTGTACTTTGTACACACACTTCCCTACGGCATCACTATTCTGGGGAGGGGGGGGTGATTTAACCCTAACCCCCACTTAATCACCACTCACCCCAAGCACACCCGGAATAGTCATGCCGCTTCCCTAAATTCAATGTTGTCAATGATGTGAAGCAGAAACTGACAAAGAATCATTAGAGAGTTTATA
>NC_090879.1:44538852-44543852 GCF_036669935.1 Montipora foliosa
AAACTGTCCAAAATAAAATATCATCGATCATTGTGCTGATTTTACACGCGTTTGTCTTTCCCGAGTGTCAACACCGGGCAAAAAAAATTGTTATTTAAGGCCCAAACTGGACTAAAACCATTTGAACCTTAAATCTTATTGCTGCGAGCCACCAGGCGAGCCGTAACACTAACACGTAACACTTGACCGTCTCTCTGTGTGCTGTAAGCCAGGAAAAATCTCGATGTCTCAACTTTGTGTCTTTCCCGATGATTTCGACGTCATTCTGTGATATGCCAGAGATCGCCTCCTGCGAGACAAAAATGGCGTCTACAGTGGAGGAAGAAAAAACCGTGAGAAAATTTTAGTCGAAATCACGGAAAAAAAATACACATAAAGCTTCTTTAGAGCCTAGCAAAGGCATCTGGATGGTTTTTATGGCAAAACAGGACAATCGTAAACATTCACGTGAAATAAAGGTGAGCTTCTGACTCTGTTGCGTAAACATCATGCATTAGTATTCCTCGTGGCTTGTTTATATCTTCGGCCGTTAACTTGTTTTCCACTCTCAACACTCTCTCCAGAACTTACTTTATGCATAGAATAAGCTTTTACAATGATTTTCTCTGCTTGATTCTAGAATACCCCTTCGAATTTCAGATCAGTGGCTTAACAACTGGAGTTTTGTATTTTATTTCAGTTTACATTTCCTCCACTTCATCACGGTCTGGAGAGGGGACGGTCCGGGTTAAATTTCGGGACATCGACTATATGTCATTCCCTCAACAAACTAAAATAAGGCCCATTTACTTCGATGCTGTGGCTATCAATGATAAATGCTGTCACCATCAACGAAATGTCTCGGCACAGCACTATTATCTATTAGATACACCAGTTTATCATCTTAGGTTGTTCGTGGCGCAGTGCATTCTCCCAAAAAGTGGCAAATTCGAGAATTCGTGGCAGATTACATTCGATTACATTACTTTTCCTTAAATCCAGATTATGTTGTCTCTCGCTTACGTTTGCTTTCGTACCGGTGGGAATGCGTCATCAGTTGTGAGGAAATACATAAGAAGCGAAATCAACCGTTAGTAATTCAAATCTCAATATAGTCCGGTTTTCCACCAAGACATGGAAATTTCGCCTGGATAAAAATGGCATCAGTACTCGGACAATAGACAAAACAATAAAAAATTCAAAGTGGAAAAGAAAGGAGAGTAAAGGAAAGGAACTTTATTTAACTGTCTAGTCGTTCTAGCGCTGGAGCACTAATAGTCCCTTTCCGAGTTGCTGCTTGCCTCGGTTTCGAAGTGAGTGTTGGTGCTCAACTATTGTAAGGGAAATGATAGAGTGGGGTCAACAATTTACGATGAGTGATCTCCTCCATTTTTCTAAAGGACATTCCCAGTACATCTTACAGAAAATGGAGAACATAAATAAAGAAATAAGGAATATTCAACAAATAAGAGTATTGTTTGCAGCTGTTTCCAGTCAATATCATCAGCAAAAGGGTTCCAGCTATTGTAGCAAATTCTGGGTTTACTTGTGACAAGCTCTCCAAAGTTGTAAAGGTTTTGTTGCACTGGATAGTGAATGCCCTCAACTGTGTTGCCCATTATGTCAGCACTGTAAAGGAAATGAACATGGTTAAGTCCAGACAAGAACGTTGAGGAGACAACATGGCAGGTGCTTGGTATTTCCGAAAATGGTATGGATTAAAGATGTTTTTCTTTTTCACAAATTCCAAATTCTAGAAAAAATTAACTACAAGAGCTTTCTTGTTACATATCTGACTCCAAATTCAATGAATGACTGAACTGGAAGACAGAAGCCTAAAATCCTTTCAAGGCAGGGGCTGCGGAGAGGGAGAACATTTAGGAATGCGCTGACGGAATGTTTGAACAAGAGAGAAAACGCAGTACTTCCAGACGTGGTTCTGGAGCGTCGTACCAAACGAGTCATCCCGGGATTTAGGCCCGTACGATCGCTTTTGGACGCAGTTGGCCCTTTGCTGCTTTCTGCTACCGATCTCGCCTCCCGGTACGGCATTGAGGGAGAGATATGTCGGCCCGTAAACCATATGTGACAAATCCCACGCCTACTCACAGCTCCAAGCCGCCCTTGTCAATTTAGCATAAGAATTCGCTGGCTTAAATATTCAAGGGAAAAGTCAAATTTTTTACCTGTCATACGGTAAACACTGAAGTCGCAGATTACAAAGTGTGCGCACGCGCTCTACTAAAGGTAACATAAATACAAGCATGCATAACCTTTAATTCATCTCGAATTTCAGAATAACTACAAGCGATACATATCATATACAGATACATACTAAATACATCATAATTAAAGAAATATTAATTAAAAAGAAAGCCGCTATACAAAATGCAGCCCTGGATTCTCTTTGGAAACCAGTAAACTCAGTGGTACGGATAAAATTAGCTAGCGCATTCCGCAACTTAGCCGACACGTAAGAAAAAAGAACTAAGACCATAACTGGTTGTTCTACGTTTATTGGGGGACAGAATGTAATTTCCGCGAAGATCGTGCCTAAGAAGAGGACGGGAGAGAAAAGGGATTTTTTTAAACCGACTCTTATACAGTAATATGAGGAAGTTTTTAAATGCGCATATTGCATAGAGATGTAAAGTTTGACTTTAGTGGTAAGAGGAAGGGTAATTTGCAAATATATATCAATGGCCGATTTTATACTAGAGACGCATAATCCGTCCATACGAGTTATGCGTCTCTCATGTTATCCCGTCTAGTGTAAAGACGGGACGAACTATATGAGACGCATAATTCGTCTACGACGAACTTGGGCAAACATTTTTTCTGCGGCTGTTAAATTCGTCCTGGTATAAAGACGGTCACTAAACTGGATACTTCGTCCAGACGCATAATATGTCTTGTGCCCGTCTTTATACTATACTAAACCCAAGTTCGTTCCCAGACGAATAATGCGTCTCTAGTATAAAGCCAGCCAATCTCAGTATTCTCCTATTTACATCATACCTTTGCTTTGACAAGAAATTACGAAAGGCCACTTTTTTGTTACGAGGATAACTTTGTCGCGAATTTTCCATGATAAAAACTTGGCTACGTTAACAGCACACACCAGGGTTACTCCTTAGTGTCTGGCTAGAAATCTTTTTCTTACTAGTTTTTCCTCCTGCCGCGCTTCAGTCATTTGATGAGGGTCAGTGTCGTGCATCTCAAGTTGACGTAATACTGGAAAATGTGATAAAACATGGCAGTTACAACGAATTTGAATTGAATACTAAGAGTAACGGAAAGAACGGAAATGACTCTAAATAATAAACTGAAATCTAATACGTTTCTTCGCGGATATTAAGACCGTTGGGATCAATGGTCCTTCCTTTTGAAATTAAAAACGCTTCTCTGGCCTTACGGATCGAGTCTCGGTTAGAAATATTTTTCCATAGGAATTAATTGCATGTCCTTAGAGATGTTGTGGGGAGAGGAGAGGAAATGTTCTGCGACTGTAGTAGGTTTGGATTTGGTGTTAGCGTTATCTAAAGCGCGGCGCGTGTTCATTAAAACGGTCTTTTAAACGTCGTTTAGTTTCTCCTATGTGCATGGCATTTGGCATCATCTATGTAGACGGCATATGTTGCATTTAATCACGTAGATAAGGTTTTTAGTTTCGAAAGTTATGTGGGAATTATTGCCGGAAGCGTATTTCGCCAGTAGAGAAGAATGTGTAGTTGGTTAGTCCATGGAAAATGTAAGAAGAACATGTAGCGCAGTTTTTGCCACAGCGAAAAGAACCGGAAGGAAGTGCGGAATTAGAATGAGTTACATTAGGGGACAGTTTAGCTGTTGCCAGCAGGTCTCGAAGGTTAGGGGGCGCCGGAAAGCCACAACAGGTAGATGTAGGAAAGCATTTTTGCAGCTGTCAGAAGAAAGAAGTAGATTGTAGTGTTTTTTATTATGCTGAAGATGGAAGGAAGTGATGCCGGGATTATAGGTCGTTATGACAGGTATGCGTTCGGGTTTGTTTATCTGTTTAGGTTGTAGGGTATGTATGCCGGGAATGTCTGCGGCGCGTTTGTAACCTCGTTTCAGAAGGTATGTCGTTAGTTCAGTGGTGCGAATCTTGAACGTTTCGTCGGTAGGACAAATTCGTCGTAGGCGGAGTGCTAGGCTGAAAGGAATGGCCTTTTTCTGTGTAGAGGATGACAAGAGGAATAAAGTAAATGTTGGTGTTTGTCCGTAGGTTTCACATTTGTCTGTAAATTTGGCTGGGTAGACAAAAGTTTAGACGCGGTTCGCGGGAAAAAAATTTAAAGACAAATGTATGAAAAATTTAAAAAAATTAGCTCAGCGACTTATAGGAAAGCTACATCCTTCAAACTTGGTGAATACAATCTTCTACCTAGTATTTTAACGTTTTGATTCACAAATTGTGTAAAATTCAATTTTGGAAGAAGTTATTTGCTATCGGATTCCCATACAAATACTGTAATTTCTGACCGCTTTGCCTACCCATCAAGATGGCGTCGAAAACCGTGATAAGGCCTGTTCCGCACTTCCTTCCGGTTCTTTTCGCTATGGCAAAAACTGCGCTACCTGTCCTTACATTTTCCATGGACTGCCTAACTACACATTCTTCTCTACTGGCGAAACACGCTCCAATAATTCCCACATAACTTGCGAAACTAAAAACCTGATGATTCAATGCTATAGATACCACCTACAGTACATAGGAGAAACTAAACGACGTTTAAAAGACCGTTTTAATGAACACCGCCGCGCTTTAGATAACGCTAACACCAAATCCAAACCTACTACAGTCGCAGAACATTTCCTCTCCTCTCCCCACAACATCTCCAGGACATGCAATTAATTCCTATGGAAAAATATTTTCTAACAGAGACTCGATCCGTAAGGCCAGGAAGCTTTTTTAATTTCAAAAGGCAGGACCATTGATCCCAACGGCCCTAATATCCGCGAAGAAACGTATTAGATTTCAGTTTATTATTTATAGTCATTTC
>NC_090879.1:44548852-44566352 GCF_036669935.1 Montipora foliosa
ATCAATTTTTATAGGAAGATCGAAGGGTCTCTGCTCGCAGGGTAAGATTCTTTTTAGCATTCACTTTTAATGATAGGGAAATACCTGGAACAAAATGTTTTATTCCTAAAGGATTTGAATGGGGTAAATTTTCCAATTTGTGTCATTCTTATTACTCTTGGATGATGGATTCTTGATCGAATTCATCTCTTAAGAATAGGGATATGCCTACGCTCTCAAAAGCAGAAAGCTCTTGAGAGGCAAGAAAGGTCTCAAGTTCCTCGAGCTCTGTATACTGTCTCATAGCCGGAGGATTCATAGCAGAGCTCACCGCGCGCCGAAGGCTGAGGTTAAAGTGCCAGATCTTTCGTAATTATCTGTTCTATTCTATCAAACTAAAAGGTAAGTATATTATAACACAGAATACTGAATGAATCGTAGCACTTGAAGTATATATCTCTTGTTTTACCAAGAGATCAAAAACTTTGGTGCTCACGGGCCCTTGCGCATAACATTGTAAAAACTGTCCAAAATAAAATATCATCGATCATTGTGCTGATTTTACACGCGTTTGTCTTTCCCGAGTGTCAACACCGGGCAAAAAAATTGTTATTTAAGGCCCAAACTGGACTAAAACCATTTGAACCTTAAATCTTATTGCTGCGAGCCACCAGGCGAGCCGTAACACTAACACGTAACACTTGACCGTCTCTCTGTGTGCTGTAAGCCAGGAAAAATCTCGATGTCTCAACTTTGTGTCTTTCCCGATGATTTCGACGTCATTCTGTGATATGCCAAAGATCGCCTCCTGCGAGACAAAAATGGCGTCTACAGTGGAGGAAGAAAAAACCGTGAGAAAATTTTAGTCGAAATCACGGAAAAAAAATACACATAAAGCTTCTTTAGAGCCTAGCAAAGGCATCTGGATGGTTTTTATGGCAAAACAGGACAATCGTAAACATTCACGTGAAATAAAGGTGAGCTTCTGACTCTGTTGCGTAAACATCATGCATTAGTATTCCTCGTGGCTTGTTTATATCTTCGGCCGTTAACTTGTTTTCCACTCTCAACACTCTCTCCAGAACCTACTTTATGCATAGAATAAGCTTTTACAATGATTTTCTCTGCTTGATTCTAGAATACCCCTTCGAATTTCAGATCAGTGGCTTAACAACTGGAGTTTTGTATTTTATTTCAGTTTACATTTCCTCCACTTCATCACGGTCTGGAGAGGGGACGGTCCGGGTTAAATTTCGGGACATCGACTATATGTCATTCCCTCAACAAACTAAAATAAGGCCCATTTACTTCGATGCTGTGGCTATCAATGATAAATGCTGTCACCATCAACGAAATGTCTCGGCACAGCACTATTATCTATTAGATACACCAGTTTATCATCTTAGGTTGTTCGTGGCGCAGTGCATTCTGCCAAAAAGTGGCAAATTCGAGAATTCGTGGCAGATTACATTCGATTACATTACTTTTCCTTAAATCCAGATTATGTTGTCTCTCGCTTACGTTTGCTTTCGTACCGGTGGGAATGCGTCATCAGTTGTGAGAAAATACATAGGAAGTGAAATCAACCGTTAGTAATTCAAATCTCAATATAGTCCGGTTTTTTCACCAAGACATGGAAATCTCGCCTCGATAAAAATGGCATCAGTACTCGGATAATAGACAAAACAATAAAAAATTCAAAGTGGGAAAGAAAGGAAAGTAAAGGAAAGGAACTTTATTTAACTGTCTAGTCGTTCTAGCGCTGGAGCACTAATACGCCATTTCCGAGTTGCTGTTTGCCTCGGTTTCGAAGTGAGTGTTGGTGCTCAACTATTGTAAGGGAAATGATAGAGTGGGGTCAACAATTTACGATGAGTGATCTCCTCCATTTTTCTAAAGGACATTCCCAGTACATCTTACAGAAAATGGAGAACATAAATAAAGAAATAAGGAATATTCAACAAATAAGAGTATTGTTTGCAGCTGTTTCCAGTCAATATCATCAGCAAAAGGGTTCCAGCTATTGTAGCAAATTCTGGGTTTACTTGTGACAAGCTCTCCGAAGTTGTAAAGGTTTTGTTGCACTGGATAGTGAATGCCCTCAACTGTGTTGCCCATTATGTCAGCACTGTAAAGGAAATGAACATGGTTAAGTCCAGACAAGAACGTTGAGGAGACAACATGGCAGGTGCTTGGTATTTCCGAAAATGGTATGGATTAAAGATGTTTTTCTTTTTCACAAATTCCAAATTCTAGAAAAATTAACTACAAGAGCTTTCTTGTTACATATCTGACTCCAAATTCAATGAATCACTGAACTGGAAGACAGAAGCCTAAAATCCTTTCAAGGCAGGGGCTGCGGAGAGGGAGAACATTTAGGAATGCGCTGACGGAATGTTTGAACAAGAGAGAAAAACGCAGTACTTCCAGACGTGGTTCTGGAGCGTCGTACCAAACGAGTCATCCCGGGATTTAGGCCCGTACGATCGCTTTTGGACGCAGTTGGCCCTTTGCTGCTTTCTGCTACCGATCTCGCCTCCCGGTACGGCATTGAGGGAGAGATATGTCGGCCCGTAAACCATATGTGACAAATCCCACGCCTACTCACAGCTCCAAGCCGCCCTTGTCAATTTAGCATAAGAATTCGCTGGCTTAAATATTCAAGGGAAAAGTCAAAATTTTTACCTGTCATACGGTGAACACTGAAGTCGCAGATTACAAAGTGTGCGCACGCGCTCTACTAAAGGTAACATAAATACAAGCATGCATAACCTTTAATTCATCTCGAATTTCAGAATAACTACAAGCGATACATAGCATATACAGATACATACTAAATACATCATAATTAAAGAAATATTAATTAAAAAGAAAAGCCGCTATACAAAATGCAGCCCTGGATTCTCTTTGGAAACCAGTAAACTCAGTGGTACGGATAAAATTAGCTAGCGCATTCCGCAACTTAGCCGACACGTAAGAAAAAAGAACTAAGACCATAACTGGTTGTTCTACGTTTATTGGGGGACAGAATGTAATTTCCGCGAAGATCGTGCCTAAGAAGAGGACGGGAGAGAAAAGGGATTTTTTTAAACCGACTCTTATACAGTAATATGAGGAAGTTTTTAAATGCGCATATTGCATAGAGATGTAAAGTTTGACTTTAGTGGTAAGAGGAAGGGTAATTTGCAAATATATATCAATGGCCGATTTTATACTAGAGACGCATAATCCGTCCATACGAGTTATGCGTCTCTCATGTTATCCCGTCTAGTGTAAAGACGGGACGAACTATATGAGACGCATAATTCGTCTACGACGAACTTGGGCAAACATTTTTTCTGCGGCTGTTAAATTCGTCTGGTATAAAGACGGGCACTAAACTGGATACTTCGTCCAGACGCATAATATGTCTTGTGCCCGTCTTTATACTAGACGAATTTAACAGACCCAGAAAAAATATTTGCCCAAGTTCGTCCCAGACGAATAATGCGTCTCTAGTATAAAGCCAGCCAATCTCAGTATTCTCCTATTTACATCATACCTTTGCTTTGACAAGAAATTACGAAAGGCCAAATTTTTGTTACGAGGATAACTTTGTCGCGAATTTTCCATGATAAAAACTTGGCTACGTTAACAGCACACACCAGGGTTACTCCTTAGTGTCTGGCTAGAAATCTTTTTCTTACTAGTTTTTCCTCCTGCCGCGCTTCAGTCATTTGATGAGGGCCAGTGTCGTGCATCTCAAGTTGACGTAATACTGGAAAAATGTGATAAAACATGGCAGTTACAACGAATTTGAATTGAAATACTAAGAGTAACGGAAAGAACGGAAATGACTCTAAATAATAAACTGAAATCTAATACGTTTCTTCGCGGATATTAAGACCGTTGAGATCAATGGTCCTTCCTTTTGAAATTAAAAACGCTTCTCTGGCCTTACGGATCGAGTCTCGGTTAGAAAACATTTTTTCCATAGGAGTTAATTGCATGTCCTTAGAGATGTTGTGGGGAGAGGAGAGGAAATGTTCTGCGACTGTAGTAGGTTTGGATTTGGTGTTAGCGTTATCTAAAGCGCGGCGGTGTTCATTAAAACGGTCTTTTAAACGTCGTTTAGTTTTTCCTATGAACATGACATCTGGCATCATCTCCTATGTAGACGGCATCTGTTGCATTGAATCATGTAGATAAGGTTTTTAGTTTCGAAAGTTATGTGGGAATTATTGCCGGGAGCGTGTTTCGCCTGTAGAGAAGAATGTGTAGTTGGTTAGTAGTCCATGGAAAATGTAAGGCCAGGTAGCGCAGTTTTTGCCACAGCGAAAAGAACCGGAAGGAAGTGCGGAATTAGAATGAGTTACATTAGGGGACAGTTAAGCTGTTGCCAGCAGGTCTCGAAGACTAGGGGAGCGCCGGAAAGCCACAACAGGTAGATGTAGGAAAGCATTTTTGCAGCGGTCAGAAGATAGAAGTAGATTGTAGTGTTTTTTATTATGCTGAAGATGGAAGGAAGTGATGCCGGGATTATAGGTCGTTATGACAGGTATGCGTTCGGGTTTGTTTATCTGTTTAGGTTGTAGGGTATGTATGCCGGGAATGTCTGCGGCGCGTTGTATTTGTTTAGTAACAAAGTCGCGTTTGTAACCTCGTTTCAGAAGGTATGTCGTTAGTTCAGTGGTGCGAATCTTGAACGTTTCGTCGGTAGGACAAATTCGTCGTAGGCGGAGTGCTAGGCTGAAAGGAATGGCCTTTTTCTGTGTAGAGGATGACAAGAGGAATAAAGTAAATGTTGGTGTTTGTCCGTAGGTTTCACATTTGTCTGTAAATTTGGCTGGGTAGACAAAAGTTTAGACGCGGTTCGCGGGAAAAAAATTTAAAGACAAATGTATGAAAAATTAAAAAAATTAGCTCAGCGACTTATAGGAAAGCTACATCCTTCAAACTTGGTGAATACAATCTTCTACCTAGTATTTTAACGTTTTGATTCACAAATTGTGTAAAATTCAATTTTGGAAGAAGTTATTTGCTATCGGATTCCCATACAAACACTGTAATTTCTGACCGCTTTGCCTACCCATCAAGATGGCGTCGAAAACCGTGATAAGGCCTGTTCCACACTTCCATCCGGTTCTTTTCGCTGTGGCAAAAACTGCGCTACCTCCTTACATTTTCCATGGACTGACCAACTACACAGTCTTCTCTACTGGCGAAACACGCTCCAATAATTCCCACATAACTTGCGAAACTAAAAACCTGATGATTCAATGCTATAGATACCACCTACAGTACATAGGAGAAACTAAACGACGTTTAAAAGATCGTTTTAATGAACACCGCTGCGCTTTAGATAACGCTAACACCAAATCCAAACCTACTACAGTCGCAGAACATTTCCTCTCCTCTCCCCACAACATCTCCAAGGACATGCAATTAATTCCTATGGAAAAAATATTTTCTAACAGAGACTCGATCCGTAAGGTCAGGGAAGCTTTTTTAATTTCAAAAGGCAGGACCATTGATCCCAACGGCCTTAATATCCGCGAAGAAACGTATTAGATTTCAGTTTATTATTTATAGTCATTTCCGTTCTTTTTCCGTTACTCTTAGTATTTCAATTCAAATTTGTTGTAACTGCCATGTTTTATCACATTTTTCCAGTATTACGTCAACATCCATTTACTATATATATATATGTACATAGAAGCAATTTAATGTAAACTCTCATTGTACCTGAAGAAGGCTGGTTTGACCAGCCGAAATATAGTACACCACTAAACATGATCAAATCTACGTTGTACCGGCTCTTGCTTAAAATATTTAGTTTCTCTACTTGTAATTACGCCGATCAGATCAAGGCACTCATCCAACGTACACCGACAGGAAGATTGTCCACGGTTGCTTGCTTCAAAACTCTGGAATCTCAAGTTGCCTTCTTCAAGGCCAAAAAGAGTTCTGGGTAAGTCTGCCATTCCATGACAATTGAAGACCCCCTTTTCTCATTTCCTAGATTTTTTTTATAATAAGTGTCGGGCCACCCAGTCCTACGAGCGAAATACAGCATTGATTGAATATTTTTGCTTTCAAAACTTGCCCAAATTGTAGAGATGGGCCTTGCAATTCGTCCACAGAAAGGCCAGAGAGACAACTTCACTCGTGAACCGCCATGTTTATAAGAAAGCATTTTAGGCATCCCCGCAATCTACATGAAATCATCTCTCACCCCTGTTTCGAGAAGACTAGAAAGGTGTGGTTCTTACGTTACAAGTGCGTTTATGCCTGTACAATCAACTGAAATGCCAATTCCGTGTAAAAAGCAGCTTCTTTTGTGGTATGGTACGTATCGAAGAGCCAGAACATTTAGGCATGCGCTGACGAAATGTTGAACAGTACCTCCAGACATCGCGCCAGAGTGTCGTGCCTGACGATTCAGCCAGGGATTTCGACCTGCGCATGCGCATGCGCGTGCCTTTTAAACGCGGTTGGTCCTTCGCTTCTTAATTTCAGATACTTAACCTTCCTCTCGGTAGGCAGTGCTTGAGGAAAGAAATGTCGGCCCGTAAACTATATGAGATAGGTCCCTTTCTTAAACACAGCTCAGTCCCGCCCTTGTCAATTTGACGTAAGATTTCGATCGCCGAAAAGGGTACAGACCCATAAATTATGCTATCATGCAACACTCAGGTCATCGGATCAGCTTTGCCACAGAAACGTCAGTACGTTGTTGTCGTGACCTTTGGGTTGTGAATGATATCGCTATTTTGTACAATGCGTATTGCAAAGAAGGAACGTGATTTGAGAAACATTTGCAACAATGAGCTGTCCTATTAGTCAGAAGACTAAAGTATGACTGGAAAAAAAAAAAATTGATACTATTTCTAACGTCTTGGTTTGTAGAAAAAAAATTAAACGAAGAGTCTGGCCTGCATACGGAATTGGAAGTGTTTACATTTTGGTCAATGTTGTAGATAAAATTTGATAATTTAAAATGTAATACAAATCTGGGTAGTATTTCACAAAGCTACAGATACCTGGTAGTCCTAAATAGATAGCGCTCGTTTGAATGGTTACCTGTAAGCACGAGGCAGTATGACAAAAGGCCGGGAGCGCTCGTTTAGAGATTTGTAAAACCCTTTTGATAGTACTCTGTCACTACCACGCTGAGCCAGAATTTTGTAAACAGTCGAGAACCTTGTGTACACGAGCTCGAAAAAATCGTTCACTGCACTGAATAGCTTTGTGTTTTTAAAGGAAGGAGATGTTTTCTAAGAGCAATGAAATAAGAGATTTGTTGAAAATTATCTTTCATACATGCAGTTACTTATCAAAGGTTTTGAACTAAAATATTTACCAGCTACCAGATCAAAAAGATCTTACGAGATCTTGTTTAGAAGGCAAAAGGCAATTAGGATACTAGTCAGAGTACAAGGATCTTAAGATTGTAAAATTTGCAGAAAAGTGGAGAGAAATGTTACGAGTCAAGGAAAACAATGCAACGTAGTTTACAAGTAATACATACTTTATTCGAGTAGGTTAAGAAAGAGGCAGCCAAAGGCTGTTGTGGACCTACTTACAAATAATTTGGAATACAAAGAGAGGCAAACGTAATAGGTAAAAAGTATTTACAAAGTACAAATAAGGCAAGCTTAAAAATACTAAAAGTAAATAAAATGTTCACAATTCATCGATTTGTAAGTTAGCCTTAAAATAATTTTTAAAATAGGTAATTGCCTAGGCTTTCTTTGTAGTAATGGCAACTCAGTTCTTTATAAACTGCAAACGGCTGGAAAAAAGTTGTCGGGAACATTTTAATTTGAACTACTATTCCGACAAACCTTCCTTTATTTTCACTTTTTATTCAGTATTATTTTCGAGTTCTTCATTTAAGTTCTGGGAATATCGGGAAAGAAACTTGTGGAGGACGTGGTTTCCTCCCATGTCAGCATAACGGCCAGCATGTCGTTCGCATCGCCATCGCAAGGCCAAGGGATGTCACCAAAGGAAATGAAGTCTGGTGATCGGTGTGTAAATCTTTGGACTCCGACGTCGTGTGTGTTTCTTTCCCCTACGCCTGTCATTAATGGACGCGTTTTTTTGCGGATTGAGAAGCTCTTGCCATCATCGTACAGAGTTCCTATAGGTGTTCGAGTTCCTCTGGCGAGGCCTGTAGCTGTCACACATGTAGTCACACCCCTCCAGCTCCATAATAAGGAATGTAATCGGCTCCTCCGCGAGAACATTGTTTATATAACTGCAGAAAAGAGAAAGATCTATCTAGCAAAACTAATATCTAATATGTTTACATACTTCGGTTAATTCTTTTTTAAAATTCGTTGTTGCTTTGCGCTTCTTTGTCTTCTGCTGATTTACTTATAAGTATCTTCTGTGAAACCAATATTGAGGTGTACCGTTCGATGCCAAAAGGATCCATGCACAGGGGCAAATCAGTAAACATCCTGGGAGGCAACGGCAGTAATCTGCAATAACCCATGGAAATTATACGACATTTACTTGAGTTCTGTTGAAATTTAAACCTTATGGCGCATACCAAATGTCAGAACTCGCCAGCCGGACAGGGCATTTGGATAATGAAACAGACTTCTTTCGAAAGTTTTCGCTAAAACCCCATCACTGCCAAGCATACTATGTAGAAAGAATCTGATTTATGTGGACAGTTCTGATTGATAGAGGTATTCTCTTTACAAATGGTATGGTATGGTCTGACTGGCTAGTTCTGACTAATGGTACGCGCCCTTATTTTTCAGGATATAATCTCTAATACATCTTAACATAGGACTAAAATTATACTCAGGTTTTCGCGTGGTTGGCTTCGTGAACATCTTGTTCAGTTCTTCTCCAACACTAGCTATAAGCTGTAATATAAAGTAAATGAAGACGAAAGCTCCGTTTTAATTTCCAAGGGTAAAATTCAGAGTATTCTATTTTTCGAAAGGTTATTTTGGCTGAGTTTATTAACTTTTGTTGTGTTGTTGCCCAAGATTAACACAAGAAAGATGAGCCAGGGCTATCTTATGTTACGAATCCAAAAGAGAATTCTAATTGTTGGTTCTCGCCAACAACTATAAACCTGAAAAATACATTGACACGGTCTCCACAAGTTTCCGTAATTTGGGTTCCTGGTTTGACTCCAACATGTTCACGTTGCCAAGAGATGTATCAAGGCCTTCTGTGGGTTGTATAAAATCCGCCACATTCAAAAATTACTCAGTTCTGAGTTAACGCACACAACTCGTCTGCCTTACTTCACATACATTTGCCTTCCATGTGCATTTCGTGTTCAGTTTTGGGCGGCTCTAACCAGGTTCAACACTTTCAAGAGACCTTGTTATTACAAGGATTGGCAATACAACACTTGATCATGTAACAGCAAAGTTGTGGTAACCATGTGAAGTATCAATCGCTAAACAAGATGCAGTCTTTTTTTTTTTTTTTTGTGGCGTACAAGTTACCATGGCAACAGGAAAGCCTTGCAAAAAGAACACCCTATATTTTGGCTTTAGTTGCTCATATCTAAAAAACGAACTCCGTGAGACCATTTTTTCATTGCACAAAAATGATCAGAAGGCCAAGATGAAACTCTCTGCAAAGTTTAAAACAGTTCTGTGAGGAGGATTTAGCGCTACCTTAAACTTTCCATTATTTAAGGTGGCCCTGAATCCTCTCCACGGAATTTTGCAGAAAGTTTCATTCTGCATGGCATGCTGATTACATTTCAGAAATCAAAAATGGGGGTCACCGAGTTCGTTTTTGAGATATAATCAATCAATCAATCAATCATTGATTTGATATATTAAAGAACTCCGGTTACCACATTCCATTTCAGCTTATCACCTACCGTGTCTTCCTAACAGGGTTTTCTTTTGTTGCCGAAACTTTGATCCAGTGCGAATTAAAGGAGGTTTCTTGAATATGTTTGCCAGCAATGGCAACGAATAAAACTCCAGTTGCGAGTCGGCATAGCTTGAAGATTTGACACTGCTGGGCTGTATTTTGTGACAAATGTTAAAATTTTCTCGCTGGTCTTACCTTTTTGTTTAAGTGCCGACTGTCTTCCAGAAAAATTGGTCTCAGATAGAGTTCTCTCGTTAAGTTGCTCATGGTAGCCTCGCTCTGCAAGGCGGGCTCTGAATCGAGACATTGCCTCCTCAAATGGCGTTTATCAGGAGTTTGTACGGAGGAACTTACTACAATCAGCGACAAAATTAGTTGACACATTGTGTTCAAACAGTTCCTTTTAAGTGTTAAATAACACTAAAATTTGAATCATGCTCCAAAATATTGATAAGACCCCCCCTCCCCCATTCAATGTTGTCTATTTGTACTTAAATATCTCGGGAATCTCGCTACAACATTGTCTGGGGGGAAGGGGGTGAATTGGGCTACCTATAAAGGCTAGAAGATAGACGAAATGTGGCATAGGGGATAGAAATGGTCAATGTGTCAACAATTTTGTCGCTGATTGTCCGAACTATACTACCGCACATTTCTTGAAAATAAAGTATATTTAGAACTCTTTTGTAACATTAAATTGAGTACACCGTAAGTACTTCCCATTAATTTATTTGGCGTATGGGCCTCACTCACCACGCGCTAATTAGGGTTGATTATGTAATTTTCTGGTGACGTTGCAATGGGGTGGTTGGGCTTTAAAAGTGTTCACAACATGGTTAATCAAGCCAAAATACCGTATCAAACTCGTGCACTAGTGCGCATTGCAGAAAAGTACGAAGGACTGAAACAAATTGAAATTATGCGAATGTTTACACTTTCCCCTTCCACTGTTTATAGAATATTAAACGGGGAAAAAAAGAAGGAAAACTTTTCATGAGCAGCAGAAAGGGAGAGGGGCCGGTCGTCTAAGAAAGTTGGGCAAACGTCAGGAACGAGTCATTTTGCGATGCATCACCAATTAGCGGAAGGAAGATGGCAATTTTACTTTGAAGCGACTGATGGAAAGTGCGCTGGAAAATATTCCTTTTTCACGCGCAAATTCCTAGGGGAAAACTAAAACGAACTGCAAGCCTGTGGCAAGTGCTTTGCCACTTTGATTTTGGGTGAAGAAGGAGAATAATTTCAATAATCCTTATAGATTCACCACGGTTAACCACGGTTAACCACGGTTAACCATAAGCGTAAAATGACACTACAAGTAGTATCTTGTTCATAATCGTGGTTAACCGTGGTTAACCGTGGTTAACCGTGGCTGATTGTTGATTCTTCCACTTTTTCCAACTTTTTCAACGCATTTTCCATTTCAAAGAAATGCTATTGATACATTGTGCAATGTAAATGAGCATTTTAGTGAAAATATGTAAGAGAAAGGAGATGAAGTTAAAAAAAAACTGTAGACTTAGTGAAAATATAGAAGAGAAACAAGATGAAACCAAAGAGATCATTGTAGATCAAGTGATATTGTTTACATGTCACGTAAGGCAATCTCTTTTACTTGCCTTTCTAAAATCTCCTTGTCGCTTTCGTCTGATGACAATTCATCAGTATCATACCCTTTCAGGATTTCCATGTTTTTCAGACGCTTCGAAAAGGACGCTGATATTTGTTTACTAGGCAACTACAAGATAATGTGGTTACTCGTAGCGTCACGTTTAATAGTGGCTCAAGTTACTTCATGCATGTTGATCCTCCCTAACTTATTTCGAATAAGCAGAAAAAGGTTTCTTTACAATGACGAGAGGAAATAAATGTAACCCAATAAGACGGTAAAAACATTTCTTTTCCTCCGAATAATAACCTAGGTAAGGTTTTTCGCATTACATCAACGACTAATGGCAATATCGGAGGAAATCTGCCTCAGACAATCAGCGACAAAATTA
This sequence comes from Montipora foliosa, assembly GCF_036669935.1. NCBI lineage: Eukaryota > Metazoa > Cnidaria > Anthozoa > Scleractinia > Acroporidae > Montipora > Montipora foliosa. The sequence continues at coordinate 44,560,675 of NC_090879.1, forward strand.
GTTGACACATTGTGTTCAAACAGTTCCTTTTAAGTGTTAAATAACACTAAAATTTGAATCATGCTCCAAAATATTGATAAGACCCCCCCTCCCCCATTCAATGTTGTCTATTTGTACTTAAATATCTCGGGAATCTCGCTACAACATTGTCTGGGGGGAAGGGGGTGAATTGGGCTACCTATAAAGGCTAGAAGATAGACGAAATGTGGCATAGGGGATAGAAATGGTCAATGTGTCAACAATTTTGTCGCTGATTTCAGCTTATCACCTACCGTGTCTTCCTAACAGGGTTTTCTTTTGTTGCCGAAACTTTGATCCAGTGCGAATTAAAGGAGGTTTCTTGAATATGTTTGCCAGCAATGGCAACGAATAAAACTCCAGTTGCGAGTCGGCATAGCTTGAAGATTTGACACTGCTGGGCTGTATTTTGTGACAAATGTTAAAATTTTCTCGCTGGTCTTACCTTTTTGTTTAAGTGCCGACTGTCTTCCAGAAAAATTGGTCTCAGATAGAGTTCTCTCGTTAAGTTGCTCATGGTAGCCTCGCTCTGCAAGGCGGGCTCTGAATCGAGACATTGCCTCCTCAAATGGCGTTTATCAGGAGTTTGTACGGAGGAACTTACTAGCTTCTTCTTTTATAAAACCCTTCTTGGCACTGGGTGGGTAACAAGAGGTAAAATGCGCGCATTGGAAGGTTTCAGTCGGCTTGTGATATGTTCTGATTTTGAGAATGGATTCTTTTTCGAATCGTTCTCCTTTGTATACTGTTGTGTCTAGGAAAGTGATCTCCTTCTCTAAAATTTCAGCTGTAAACTTTTTAGGTTGGGTGGAACTTGTTAACTTGTGCAATGAACAGGTTGATCTCCTATTTATTTACATCCCATAGTGAGAAAACGTCATTAATGAAACGTTTCCATACTGTCAGTTTAACTTTGTTATGGCTTAGCATTTCTGCCATGAAAATGTTGGCAAAAGATACTGCCATTTGTGTTCGCGTGGCTGTCCCGTGGACTTGCAGTTAGTTTTCTCCGCTAAAATCGAAAGAGTTTTCTTGGACAATGATGCTAAGCATTTGTTCCAGAAAACGTGTGGGGATAGGAGGATTACCATTATAGAAGTCGTCGTATGTTGTACATAATGTTCTTATATATGCCCTCCTCTGGTGGGATATTTGCGCACAAGCTGGTTAAATCAGTAGAAACCAAATTGGTGTTATGTGACACCTTTGTTTGTTGCTATGATTGATAAAATCAGTGGTATATTTGAGAAACGATTTTGCCTTTTGAGCAATGGGCTGTAATAATGGATCCAGAAACGATGATATGATTTCTTTTGGGCCATCGCAGTCCGAGATTATAGGTCTCCCGACAGGCCTTGGTTTATGGATTTGGTTAGAGTGTAGAAGATTAGAGCCCGATTCGGGTTATAGGGGTTTGCTGAAACCACTATCGTCAATGTGTTTTCCTTAATAGAATTCAAAGATGATATCATTGACTCTCTGAAGTGTTTCTTTGAGTTGGACCTTTGCCTCCTGTATTTTGTCAGTTTTATTAAAAAAATGTAATAATGTACTCTCATTTGCCCAATTTTTCTATACTTGCATTTACTTTGAGTTGTGTTCCATCAGTGCTTTTCTCGCACCCTTTTCGGCACGCATTAAAATACGCTCTCATTTGTCCAATTTTTGTATAATTCCATTTACTTTAAGTTGTATTACATCATTGCTGTTCTCGCAATCTTTTCGGGACGCCTAAAAATACGCCCTCATTTACCCAATTTTTGTATAATTCCATTTACTTTGAGATGTGTTAGATCATTGCTGTTCTCGCACCCTTTTCGGCACGCCTTAAAAAATGCTCTCATTTGTCCAGTTTCTGTATGATTCCATTTACTTTGAGTTGCGTTACATCAGCGCTGTTCTCGCGCCCTTTTCGGCACACTTTAAAGCACGCTCTTATTTGTCCCCTTTTTTTATCATTCCATTTACTTTAAGTTGTGTTACATCAGCACTCTTCTAGCACCCTTTTCGGCACGTCTTAAAATACCCTCTCATTTATCCAATTTTTGTATAATTACTGGGTTGCCAAACCCAGTCGGAATCTGCGTTTCATTTCTTGGTTTTTCTATTTATTACATTTCTCTTTTATATTTTTTTCCGTGTCGGTAAAAGTCTTGCCTGTCACTCCCCTGCTAAGTGGTGTCTTTGTGCATAGTCTTCTGTGCGTATTTTGTTAGGTTTGAGGGGGCTGGAGTAATGCGTAGATTTCCCTGGTGCACACAGGAGAACATTTAATGATTAAACCTGCAATGGCGTCGAGAGTCATTGTATCGCGCATGGCGTTTTAGTGCATCTTTAATCAAATATACCCTTATGGAGCTCAAGAATGGAAGGTCAATTAGATAAATAAGACAGGCGGTGAAAAATAAATATCTGGAATCCTAAAAGCGGGGAGTAATGGACTTCGACAACAACTATCGCCCGTCGAGCCGAAATCAAAGTGAGCTGTATTTCTAATATTTTATTAAGTGTGCTGCTATGTAGGACACTGAAACCAAATGGAAAATCCTCCGGTAACTTATGGGTTCAACAAAGACAAAAAAGGAATCGAACACCTTAAGTGGATCTGTGCTCTCTGTTTTCTGCAAAGTCTTCAGGTAAAAAAAAAATTGGAAATGTGACAGCTAAGGATTTTTTGAAAAAAAGATTGCCTCTAATAGCAAATATCTTGTTTGTTTCATAAAATATTTCGCTGGAAAAGGTGGCCTTTATGATTTCATCATGTTTTGTAGTATACGAGCTTAACTGGATAGTTTTTATGGCAATAGTGAAGCATTTTCGTGTCAAAATGAGGTTAGCGTCTTTCTGTTGTGTTAACGTAATTAAATATACCATGCCTGGTGAGTTTGTATTTATCGTCTGCCGTAGACGTGATCTCCACTCAGAAAATCCATTTGTGCCTGCCTAGAATAAGCTTTTAGAATAATGTTCTTGTCCTCTGTGGTGATACTTGACGATTCGGGAACATTTTGTGAAAAAATATTTATAACGGGTCACACGCGCAACTTGATCGCCCGAACTTGCCCAGCAAGTTATGCATAACATCCACTTGGCCTTTTGACATCCCATTGAAAAAAAACTCATAAAATGTTCGCAGAGTGGTCGATTTCTCTGAAATTTGAAAGGGTGATTGCTAACGAATACAGAGAGATTTTTGCAATAACTAAAAATTCCTTTGAGAGGTAAATGGGACTAAATTTGTTGCCTGCATTTCTATTTTCGTGTTTTGATTTTTGTGCAAATTTTGACAGAGAATATTAATTTATGAAAAAATATCAAATGATACATCGTTAAAAAATCTTTATTTTTAGCGGTTATTTGAACATAAAAAAAGCAACGCTTGACGAGAAATAATATTTTTGTTAATATTTGAAAGAAGAAAAATTTCGCGGGAATCAGGACGTGGTGAAAATGAGTTAACAAATTTGCATACGTGGGTTGAAATGTGATACCCTAGGAGACAGGAATTCTCTGACAAATGATTTTGTCATTGTAGTGTAAAATGAAGTTTATTTGGGAAGGAAACAATATTTCTTTAACTTCCTGGTTAATCCAATTTATTGCTACGACTTACTAGTGCGAAGATTGTTTACATGAAACTCATACTTTTTGCGAATTCTGAGTGTCATGAAATTACATCATTTGCGTGACAATATATCCCTTTACTCCACCACAAAAACATTCAGTAACCCAAACTTCACATTTATGAACCATTTCTTCTGCTTTTGTTTGTCAGAATTGTGATTTGTGATAATTCGCAAGTCTGTTTTTGTATCTCATAGATGTTCAGATTTTCAATTACATGGCCGCTTAACCTTGCCATTGTGTAAATAGTTCACCTTAAAGTCAAAATAGATACGTTTCTCAGGAACCCGACAAAGAAGGCTTCCTGACCCGACAGATGAAATGTAAATATTTAGTTAAGGTGATTCCTTAGTAATAGAAGTTGTCGTAAGATTTTCTTTAAACTTTTCGCGATTGTTCCCTACATTATGGTGGCTCGAAATGTGCGATTAAAAAAATAGGTCACTAAGCTCGTTTGCGAGATATAACTTGCTCAAGTTACTCGTTTAATCAGCGCAACTTCATCTGTCAAGGACAAGTTTGTTCCATTGGTTCACGCTATGTTTTGCAGGAACAGTAAGCACAGCTTTGACGTAATTTTTGAAATAACAAAACAGTTTTTTTTATTATTGTTCAAAAGAAATAATTTAATGTTTGTTTGTGGCACAGTCACACGTCTTGAAAAGGCACTGACTACAAATATTCCTCGGGCGCGTGATCTCGAGGAGTCAATTTTGCGTCCACGAGTGATGGCTACGAATACTTTTTCCCTGTAACTTTTTCTTCTGACGTAAATGTTTTACAATTTTTTTACAGGATAAAGAGGATGAGTAAGAGTATAAAATTATGCCAAGAAAAAGGCAGGTCACTAACTTCGTTTAGGAGAAAACAGAAAGCAAACCAAGCTCGACCCCTCGACAATACGTCTCCCCGATAGCGCGGTTTCACTTTCACTGTCGGACTGAAATGACACTTTGGCATCATCAAGGCTATCACTCAACTTTTGCTTTGCGAGAGTCTAAAAAGTTTCTTGTTTTTCTCGTTACTGGTCTGCTCTGAAAACGACCATTCTTCTTTCTAGCGAGCTTTCCCGCGTGAAAGGTCGCCATTTTGAAATGTTTTTGGCCACGTTCGATATATCAATATTCACACATGGCTACGAGTCTATGGTTAAATGTAAACATGTTTTGTTTAGAAATATCCGTTGAGACTTGTGAGACAAAAAAAATATAACTGAGCCGTGAAATTTGACCATAAAGCCTCTTAGCCATTCCTGAATGGGAACGTGGCCTACGCTGTGTTATGCGCAGAACAGGATGCGCAGTGCAATACTAGGGAATCACCTTTTTTTCTTCAGATTTTCAAAGCGTGTTTGCTTAACACCTAACTGGCAAAATTTTGAGCTTTGAGTTTTATCCAAAGGCTGTTTATTTTGAGTGTAAGTTTTGGATTTCACGGTCCGCCATTACTCACGTTCAAAACTGGCCGATTGGACCTCATAGGGTTGGATCTAGAGAAAATGACGTCATTTACTCAGTAGCTTAAAATTTCAGCGTGTAAACGCAATTTATTACATATGCAAAACACGGGTTTAAAAGTCTGAAAGCCCGAAACTTCCATGCTGCATATTAATTCGGCCGCGTACACACGCATTGCATTCTTAAACTAGTGAGTATTTGACGTCATTTTCTCCTCGACCCAGCTCTCTCAAGATTTTAAAGTAATGGCGGACCAATAAATACGAAAATTCCAGTTAAAATAAACAGGTGTCTTTTTAAAATCAGAACTTAAAACTTGGGTCAGTTAATGTTTAGTTAACATAGTTTTGAAATCCAAAGAAAAAAAAATGTTTTTTTGGTCGTAGTACCACTTTAAATATTACAACAAAATTCAAAAACCAAAGACGGACGTTTCTTAGCTAAAAAGTACGTTGTTTTACTCTGAAAACGACGTACGAATAACATTCTTTCCCGTAGTTCATTCAGTTGACACAAGGTGATCACGTACATTTTTATGGTTGTCTAGCACGTGATCAACTTCTTCCTTTTGACAAAACA
>NC_090879.1:44571352-44581352 GCF_036669935.1 Montipora foliosa
TTAGGAGAGAGAGGAGGGGTTAAGCTAGGCTGAGTGCATAATTCCATTAATTTAGCCTAGGTTTAAACGGATTCAACCAGAAAGCGGATTTTACCTGCAACATATACCGGTATACGGGTACGGGTAGTGTACCCGTTTAAGTAAAATTTCCATGCAGCCATACCCGTAGAGTTAATTAACGGGCGGGGATTGGTAACGATAGTTTACAAATTGAAGATGGCCGGCTGGGCAGCAATGTTGCTCTTCTTCTTCTTCAGAAATAAGTTCACTGAATTCTTTAAGAAAGGCTATCAAATATATCCAAAATTCGTCCTTACGAATGTTCTCTGTTTAGAAAGTACTCCGATGATAAAAACTTACTCGTTTCTCCATCATGCCTCCTCTGTCGCTACTCGTAACTCTTCTAAGGGTAAAATGGTTTCTAACCCAGAAAAACGGCTGGGTCTACCGGATAAGATCGATTTCGTGCAAATTGAAAAAGATATGGCGCTACCCGTTACCCGTAAACCGATTTCGGGGTATCTTAATGTCTTAATTATCATTCATATTTTCCCTTAATTTTTATCTTTGCCTTTTTAATCAAGCCTGGAGGCATACTACCAAGGATTCCCTAACCCGCTCTATCCCATTTTTTTTTTTACCTTAATGCCTAAGTTTCAACTTCCCCATCTCACATGGTATTATTATTGAGAACTCCAGGAAATGAAAAATCTCGCTCAAGGCCTTTGAAATATAAGATGATTTGTTTTAAGTTAAAGAAAATTATCTTTCTTACTTCAATGAATCAGGCATTCTTTTATTGAGACAAAACAGCTACCTGGCAACATCACAAGATACAAACTAAACTACTAAAATATATAGCAATTTTAGAAACAAAAGTATGGGGTATAGACTATCATGCATTCAGTCACTACCAAAGTCTTTTAAGTATTATAAAGCTACATTTTGGCAGCTTACCAGCTTAAAAAGCTTTTAATTGTAAGTTCCAAAGGTCTTCAACGATAAGGTTAAGTAAAGTTAAGAAGGCATAACCATGCATAGCCATAAATTGTGCAAATCATTGTGTTTGATATTTGAACAAGTTAGCAGTCCATAATCAGGAGAGTCCATCTTGTTCATACAATGAAATTACTTAAATAATTTTTTTAGATGACATGGTGCTGCACACGCATTGTTTTCCCTTTCATTTACTAAACTAAACTGCTGACCTTGTCTACTCCTGAGCTTGTTCATTGATCAGAACATAACAACTGAATGCTCCAGATTATTGGATTCTTTTAAAGTACGATATTCTCCAGATTAGTATACATCATAGTTGTGACTATATATGCAAGGCAAAGCGAAGTCGCTCTCAAGCCCCGAGGGTTCACACTGTTGGAGCTTATCCCGATTTCTGTAGTTTGAAGCGACTGAGACTATTGCTTGACGGAACACTAAACCGAAGTACTCTCGTCCCCTGCAATATGTCTCAGGCGACCATCTGTACACCTGAGTGAGAATAGACAGTGCGGAGCAAAGTTTCCTGTCTTGGAAAACAGCAAAGCGACAACGCTGAGCCTTCAACCAGTCTGACACACTGACTGGGCCTCCAGGAACAACTGGTCGCACAGGAGATCAAACACTTTTACTTCTTTCAAAAAATTCCTTTGCTTATAAAATCTGAAACTATTTACGTTTAATTATTTTAACATGTAAATGAACTCAATAAAAGACTCTTGAACCTCGTTCATTACTTGTCTCAAGGCTATGCTCACAGTTATACTGTGGGTTTATGTTGTCGACTAGCTGTGTATAAGGATAAGTTGCACACGGCAGGTTGGTGATCGGTTCATGTCAATCCTTTGGTGATTGTTTTTGGAAGAATGCGATCCGTGTCATTCACAGTGACTTTTTTTCCCGCGATCTGCCTCCCGTGACAACTTTATGTTGTCATCAGTTGAATGTTCATTTCAAACCTTGAGACTTACGATGAGGTAATCTTTTATGTTCTATTCCTGATAACGATTTCACGATCAAATAAGATAATCATATGCTGCCAGGTTACATTATTGAAAGACTTAAGGTTCTATATTTCTACTAAAGAATGCCGTTGTCAGCGATAATCTTCGGTCAGTCCAGTTAATACTCCAAACAAGCCAGTCAGAAATGAGTATCGAATGTCGCTCTCGGGTTTGCGTGATGATCCAGCTTCTTTCTTGTGTCAAATGCCACTTTGTCAGCATCTCCTTCTTCAAGGCCACCGTTGTCGCTTTCTTCAAAGCCAAAGTTGACTGATCGACGTTCAGTTGACTCTTTTAGCTGCTTAGGAATAGTAGCAAGTGTAAAGGTTACTGCTCCACTCTTCTTTCTTGCGTCAAATGCCACTTTGTCAGCATCGTCTTCCTCAAGGCCACCGTTGTCGCTTTCTTCAAAGCTAAAGTTGACTGATCGACGTTCAGCTGACTCTTTCGGCTGCTCATGAATAGTAGCAAGTGTAAAGGTTACTGCTCCACTCTCCTTTCTTGTGTCAAATGCCACTTTGTCAGCATCTTCTTCTTCAAGGCCACCGTTATCGCTTTTTTCAAAGCCAAAGTTGACTGATTGAGGTTCAGCTGACTCTTCCGGCTGCTCATGAATAGTAACAAGTTCAAAGCTTACTGCTCCACTCTCCTTTAACGTGCTAGATACTGATGGCACGTTAAAGTTACCAGTTTGCACTTGTTCGTTCAGCAAATTTTTCCCTGTCATTCCTCGTATTTCGGTCTGGAGTTCATTAAGAGGCAAAAGCAACGCCAGGCAACACGAAAGAGACCATTGTGGATTTTTGCGCCACTCTTTGATAAAGCGGAAAAAATACCTGCCGTACTGGACTAAAAAAAAGAAGAAAAAAAAGGAAGTGAATATGTTTGTATGGTATCGCAAGTGAACGAGAAGCCCAACAACGGAGCTTGGTACTTTGCAAAATGCGTATTTCGCCCGATTGTTTTTTCCCAGTGGTTGTAAAGGCCCGGACGTTTGTTCGTGTCACTGTATTCCAATCACATTGTAAGATGCTGAAGTGTTTTCGATCGAAATTGAGTGAAAATTTTCAGAAGAACTTACTTTGTTTCAGTAAACACAACTCGTATGATGGTTTAAAAAAGAACACTAAGCATAGTTGAGCTTTGCCACCTAGCTAACCTCTTTGATTCAGTTTGCTAAATTTTAGGAAGGTGTCTACTAATTCAAAGGTATTTTTGCCCGGTTTAATGAATATGCGGGACGAAGATCTTGACAAGTGTTATTGAAATCCAAAGAGAAAATTGGGGGTGACCACGCATTTTTCGAAGATAATTTTATCAAGAATATTTGTAAAAAGCTTGAAATGTAAAGCAATGTATGACGTTTTTCTTTCCAAATTAAAGCTTGATTGTCTCTGAAAAATGCGTGGTTACCCCCAATTTTCTTTTTGGATACCAAGAGCATTTGCTAAGTTCTGCTTTTTCCGCATAGTTTTGAACTGCGCAAAAATATCCCTGTATTAATAGACACCACCCATGCGAAATCCGAGTATCTCGAGATGCGTAGAACGTATGCGCGATAACAATAGTTGTCACCGTCCATAAGTTGAAAATTTCACTTTGACATTGCAACTCAATCAATCTTTGTTATACCACAAGATGGAAAGTAATGAGCAAACAGATATTTCTGATGCTAAATAAGAGGAAATTAGATAAGAGTGTCGTTATAGCATGAATGGGCTCCCCGGCACAGTCACAAATAAGTTTATTTTTAGAATACCCTTTCCCGGGAAAATCAGTTGTCATGTCCCTGAAAAAAACATGGCAGAATCAGTCACGAACTCTAACCTTAGCCCTTACCCTAACATACAGCAGTACACTTTATTTGGAAGATACCACGCACGATTAAGACATAGAATCGGTTTGTACTTTGCGGTCCCAATTCCTTTTTTTTTTTTTTTTTTTTTTATTTTATCTCCGAGAGGGCGGGGAGTGGCACTATTTACTTTGCCCAATGATGTGCACACCATGAAAAGAAAGTTCTTTATTACAATATAGTGACCTAGTTGAGAGGATGGTTGTTCATTGCAGAAAAGTCAAAGGCAACCATAGAGGTCCGAGTTTCTGGCACAAGATTGAATTAGAAAATAATGTTGATCTATCACTTTGTGGTCTTGCCCCAGCACTGTCACAAATTGATTTATTTTAGATTCACTTTGCGCGCGAAACAAACAAAGGGCCACCATTTTTAACCAATCAGATGAAGTCATGCCACGCGTTCCCAACTCTCTTTGATTTAAGTTTAAATACGAACAAAATACTTACCCACAAGAATTGCAATAACGAGAAAATTTGCTCCAAATACCAATGCATTGAACATGATATGGTCCACGTATGACTCCAGCGAGGATTTTGTGGTCTCTGCTGGTATTCTACTGACAGCACCTATTGCGAGATTGACGAATGTGACGGCAAGGGAAGAAAGCATCAGGCTGTTTTCAAATGGATCCGCTATTGGCCGCTTGTACGCAAAGAACATACCATAGAGACCTGACATAACACATGCTAACCCAACGTAGGCTCTGCTCTCACCTCCTATCAGGATAATGCCTGAAGTTAATGTCACCTTTCGAGCCGTTTCAACAAGTTCCCAATACCACGTGTGAGTGTTGTAATTTGCGAATAAAAAGTGTAATCCTGTGACAATTTCTGGAATTGAATGCTGGGAATGTGTGGATTCATCGTCGGCTCTGTCGCCATGTTTCTTCAATGACCTTTGGTGCCTCCACAGAACTACCAAGACAGCCAGAGGTAGAAACATGATGTACAAAACACTACAATATGCAACAATCACAGACCGTCGGAATTCTTGGCTGGAACACTTGACATTAAAGTCAACTTTTAGAAACGTATCGCACTTTTCATGTTTTTCGTCAAGGCACAGTGTTCGACAGGCAAGGGGAAGAACATTTGCTGTCTTGGAGCAGGTGCTTAGATAGGTTAGGTAAAGGAAAAAAAAGACTGTTCTGTAGACCAACTGCTTTGTTTCCGAAATTTTCCTCACTTTTTCCACTTGACGCGGGAAGGTCTTTCTGCTTAATAAGACCTTCCTAATGCCATAAATAATAAATGCTAAAATGATGACTGCAGCATTGATACCGAGAACAGTAAACAATCTTACAAAAGCATTGACTTTTAGATCTGGAAAGAGACAGTGGATAGGAGCAATCTGGATAATATTTAGCTGTAATATCTCAGAATATTTCCCAATAAACTCGAGAGAGTCTGGCCATTTGATGTATGCAAATGCATCGAGAACTCCAAATGTTACCTGGTAGAAATCGATAACAATTTTTACTTTTCCAAGAATTATGTCAACTAAGAAGCGATCTTGTTTCTTCTTGGCTTGTTTCCTGCTTCTCCAAACCACAACCACAGCGATTATAATAACTACTGCTGCTATGACGGAAAGCTGTGCTATCATCCATGCTGTTGAGGGGCACTCTTTGCATGTCTTGAACTGTTTGTAATATCCAGAGCTACACACTTCACACAATGGTCCTTTATATCCAGCAAAACATGTGGAGTTCATGCCTCCCAGACATGATTCCGGTCTTGGACATCTATATTCTTGAGGAAGAGGGTATCGGTACTCGATGATGGATTGGCTTCCAACAGAAGAATTCCGCTGTAAGAAGTCGCTGAAGGATTTGTAAAGTTCTTTGTTTGTATCGTTCTCCCATTTCCACCAGTAACCCGGTTTAAGACTAACCGTGCCATTTTCGCATTTGAATCCCTGTCGTTGTTCACATGACTCACAGCCTTCAAACATGTGCCTTCGAAAATATCCATTCAGACAGTAACATGCCCGAAATCCAGCAAACGAATATGTATCCGTCCCTGAGAAAAATCATACAGCGCAATTAACTTATTTATTCATTTATTATTAAAAGAATGGCGAAAGATAGTTTCATTTTGTTATCTAATCTTTTCCGTGGTGTCTATAAAGGGTTATTATAATTCATTCATATTAACAAATCTATATTTTGCACCAGGCCTCTAATGCTGTTCACATCTGAAAAAACTGAAAAATTTGTACTGAAAGGGAGTAAAACTGAAATAATTTGTAAGTAGACCAGTGTAAGTCTTTTTTCGAAAAACAGAAGTGATACAAGAACATTCATTGTTACTTAATGTTCTTGTATCACTTCTGTTTTTCGAAAAAAGACTTACACTGGTCTACTTACAAATTATTTCAGTTTTACTCCCTTTCAGTACAAATTAGGGTTAATTAAAACTCTCATCGACAGGGCATATAAAATTAACAACACTACTCAGGGTTTTCAAAACGATATCAATACTCTAACTACTATTTTGAAACGTAATATGTTTCCCAGTTGGCTAATTGACAAGTCCGTTCAAGGTTATCTTAGAAATGTTACTACAAAAGAAGCCCCTAAACATGATGTATCCAACTACCATTTTTACAAACTACCTTGCATCGGTTTCTATTCAACTTATACCAGAAAGAAAATTTCATCTATTATTAACAAGTATTGCAAGGATTTAAATTTTAAAGTAATTTTCTCTCCATTCAAACTGTGCAACATTTTTTAGTCCAAAGGATTTCATTCCGGATTCTCTCAAATCACGTCTTGTATACAAATTTACTTGTGCGGGCTGTGGTGCTCGCTACGTTGGTGAAACCAACAGGCATCTCTACACAAGTGTAAATGAGCACCTTTTCCGGGACAAAAATTCTCATATTTTCAAGCATCTTAGTTTTTCTAAAAATTGTCACGATAATTGTGATGTTTCTTGCTTCAAAATTATTGATAATGCTATTTCTTTCTATCAACTCAAAATCAAGGAGAGCTTCCATATTGAGCGGTTGAAACCCGAACTCAACAAACAAGTTGATCATGTCAGTTTAGCATTACACTTTTAAACTTTTACCGTTATGTCAGTTGTGTTCTCTATAATATTGTTGGTTCGTTTGAATTTTACGTACTTGTAACGAACATTTAATCTACAAAGAATCATTGTATTGATAGTTATATATATATATACGAATTATCTTGTAAAAATTTTAATGTTACACTCACTATGGCTGAAGATGATGTTTGAAACATCGAAACATGTTCCGAAAATTCAAAAGTGTGGTTGTATTTTTTGGCAGAACTCAACCATTGACCATGATGTGTTCATTTGAAAACGAAAGCGAAAAGATCGCATCTTATTGGCCTCTTGATAATGTTTAGAGAAATGATCTCCGGTAAACCGTTTCGAGAAGCATACAAGAGAATCTCTAAAAACAATTCTTCTTTTGTTAGAGCGTCTGAATGGTGTTAACTGATTAGCGACCAACGGCGATAAATAAAACAGACGGCCGACAATTACCGATTACTGACAGGAAAACCGACAACTGACATGGTCTGGCAGTGTGGGGATGTCTGTATTTGGAAATAATGCGCACTGATTTTTTTAAACATGTCAATAGTATTAATTTTGTACGCTTTGCTTCTAGTCTATGAAATGTTAATCCTTTGGTAGGCTCTATCTCACCAGAGATAACCTGAGGTGCTTGCCATTTTTATCGAAACGACCGGAAATTTCTGTACCATTTGTTTGTACACTAGAACCAAGCTCCGATGCGAGGATTCGGGCATTGGCCGCCACATTTATTTGTACCAAGACTATTACGGCCTTCGCATTTAGATTCACAACTGGAACGGCTCATTCCGTTTCTCATTTCTTCGGTAGGGAATGTCCAGTGCCATCTGTCAAAATAATCTCACCAAAAGTTCCGCTTAAATGGTAAGCGCCACTGTTTCTTCTCCTTTTCAAGGAGGAACGCAGGCTTGTAATCGAGGGCTGCAGTTGTACTGCAGTCTTTTCACTGCCTGTTCCGACTGTTGTGCCTGTACGTTGTATTTCCATGTGGCCGAGTCAGGAGCGGAATCATAAAAGTGATCTTAAGTTTCTTTCGAAAAGGTGAAGAAGTGGCAATCGTTCCAGTGGACATATTAAAACATCAAGGAGTCCTTGATTGAAAAAAATAAATAAATAAAATAATAATAATAATAATAATAAAACATCTAACAGAAATTTTTAGGAGTGAAGGAACAAGCCTTTCAGCAATGAATTGGCGGGTTCTTATTGAAGCTAGTTCGCCTGGCATAATCCTCTGCTGGTAAATGCGAGAAATGTTCTATATAAATAGTCACAGATGGACAGTGGCAACTTGCCAAATTTGATATCCGCTGAAGGCAGCAGTGAGCTTAACGGTACGTGTTGAATTTGGTTGTTTTTATGTGCTGCAGAGTTTGGTGATGTATTCAGAGTAAAGTTCAGGGCCCGGTTGCTCAAAAGCGGGTTAAACTATAACCTCAGGTCAGGCGTTACCAAGAGGTCAAATTTCGTAACCGTGGATTTGTTAATCCGAAGTTGAAATAGCGTTGTTCAAATCACAAGATACATGTTCATTCAAACAAATCGAGGGGATATGCTGCGTAGACAAGACTTTGTTTGTTACAGGTTTTTCCAATGGAAAACTGAAGATAGTGACGAGCCTCTCAGAAACGATATCCATCTTTTCTTCAGATTCTCGTTTCCCTATAGGTTACCTTTGGAATTCATTCTAAGGGTATGAAACTTGAAGGAGTGTCTTTGAAGCAAGCAAGCGTCGACGTTATAAAGATTGACAACTATGTAAAAGATACTGTGAATAAGGTGAAGGAACACTACCAGTTGAGACCGGAGAGTCTGCAGGCAGTGGTCCACAAGGGACTGTACCTCGGAAGACGCAAGTATCTGTGCCTTTGCTTTAAAAAGGGATGAGCAGGCTATACGACAATTAACCACGTATGAGACATTCACTGTTCTTCGGTATGCGCAGGAGTTTGGGACAAAAGGGAAGTGCACATCCAGATGGCCAGGAAAGTACTACACGCAAAACCGGTCGTACTCTCCTGTCCCTCAATTTGCCATGTGCCTTAATCTTTCTCCTATAGCACCTATAGATACCACCTTTACCAAGTAAGGACATAACATCATGTATGGAAGAACAGATTAAAGAGTGGTTAGTGAGTTATAGGCCAGTACGCCAACAGACTGTTAGGAGCGAGACCACAAAAGGTAAATATGGGGCCTTGCCACCGCCTGTTTACACTGTTCAACTCACAAGCAACAAGTCTGAAGAGAGACTTCCATTCCATGAAGAAAAAACAAAGGTATCATTAGCGAATGCGAGTTGTTAGCAAACAATTTGTGGACGACGGGGATGTTACTGAGGTGTTTGAGGATCACAGACAAGAACAAATTGATGAGTCTGACCAGGAACCCATGACCCGGAGCCTACAACTCTACTGTGTTCGTGTAACGGTGTTTTCACAGACCGATATATTTTAAGATTGAATTTCCCGCAAATGAGACTCCCACAGGAGCCCGATGACCAATTACAAGACATTAAGCTGACGTCATAGGGTCACTGAACCGGAACTACCTTTGTTTTTCCCGGAAAAGATAGTCTAAAAATAGATCGGTCTGTAAAGATGCCATTACATAGGCTCAGTATGGGAGCTGTAGGCTCCGGGTCATGGGTTCCTGGTATGACACAGATTCGGATGATGACGAATCAGATTTGGAAGAGGATTCAAAGCTTGCCAACAGAGCGTGTGTTACACAATCCGGCAGGGCTGTTCGTGCATTTGTGCGTCTCAACTTGTGACGGTAAGTAGTCTAAGTAGTATTATAACATAACTTGGATAAAACGCGCGCTCTGATTGGCCAATTGGTCATTTACCATTTGCCCATGCGTGCACGCTCGCTGACGACAGCTGACGTGCGATTTCACTTTCAGAGATTGTGGAAAGAAGAAAATACTGTCACTAGCGCATCAGTCCTAATTTTCCAAGACATATTTTCCTCCTCTTAGAATAGGGGTAAACCTCTACAGAGCTCAAAATAGGAAGATATAGCCCCTAAAAGATTAATCAGCAGTGGAAAAGGTGGATTGAAGG
>NC_090879.1:44591352-44593852 GCF_036669935.1 Montipora foliosa
TTTGTATTGCTGTCTGTGTGGAAATAAAGAAACCTATAGAACCTTTTTAAACCTATTGGTTTGTGAAACAGCTGAGAAGCAAATATCAGGAGTGGTATGCTCTCAGTCTCTGGCTCCTGACTGTGTACATTATAAGAGTGACGTAGTGTTGCAGCTTCTCTGTTGCGTCAGATATAATTACAATCGTACTGAGGTGGAAGTTTGAAATTCCGCAAAACTATGTTCAATCTCTAGTGTACTAAGTAGTCGAGTAAGGCTCATGATTGCCTTGATGGCTGTGATTTTGCAAGAAAAAGAAGTACTTAATTTGTTCACTGAAAGATTATGGTTGGCCATTTGTTTTAAAATTACGATAGCGTATACGCGGGTTTTTCTGCCGCGTATATACTTGTTTAAATACCATACGTATGGGCTTTGAGCCCATATATACGACTATTAAGATCGCTTATATACGCGTTTTTAAATGGCCACATATTTGCGTAAACTTAAGCGCGGGGATATGCGAAATAAATACCCAAATATACGCGTCCTACAAGGGCCCATATATGTGCTTATGCGCGTATATGCGGGTCTCGCAAATCACGTTGTATATGCCGGCACGAGAAGTGCCTTTTGACTGCATGTCTGTTCGTGTATGATAACAATGAAAATTACTTTAACTAGAAATCGTCAATATGGCGGCAGCAGTAAAATGCCTTGTCTTCTATCTGCTATTTACTGTCTGTTACTGCTCTCCAACAACTGAGCTTTTAGAAACAGTTATGCCCCTTTTGAATGACTGTGCAAGATTCTATCCCCACGTTTAGTTGACCTTAATATGGCGGAGAACTTGATCGTTCGCCTTAAAGTTGCGGTGGACTCTGTCCAACGTTTATTTGATTCATCGGACAGAGGTACCCAAGCGAATGCTGGAAGAATACCGCCTCTTGAATCGCTGGTAAGACAACTTTAACATTGACTACATAGATGGGAAATGCTAGCATTAAGAGTAGTTTCATGCACCTCAGTACGCCCCATTAGGACTTTGCCACCTCAAGTGGAGTTTTCAAGAAACAGAACGAGATTTACTTGGCCCCAGATATCAAGAATGCTATTAGTCTCTAGAGCTACTCTTTGGCGTAGAGTTAGAAACATTTAGTCATTCTCCGGTCGATGTTATTATACAAGCCTCACAGATTCTGATTTATATGAACTAATTGGAGAAATAAGACATGGGTTTCCCAATTCTGGTATCAATATTATGCTGGGACATTTGCGAAGTAGAAATATCTATGTTCATCGTCAGCGTGTAAGGGAAAGTTTAGTTTTAACTGACCCAGCAGGGTCTGCTATGAGGTGGTTCAACACCATCACAAGGCGGGTTTACAGCGTCAGGGGACCTAATTCTATCTGGCACATTGATGTACTACACTGCCTTATCCGTTGGAGATTTTTTCATACATGATGGCATTGACGGGTTTTCCAGACAATTCAGCTGCGACTGTACTCGCTCTCTTCTTAGCTGCTGTGCAAAGTTATGGATGGCCCTCTAGGGTGCGTTCAGACAAAGGGGGTGAAAATGAAGAGGTAGGAAGAGCTATGCTACAGCACAGAGGTTTAAACAGGGGAAGCACAATTGCTGGGTTGTCTGTACACAACCAACGAATTGAACGTCTCTGGAGAGATGTCTTCATTGGAGTGGGTCATTTTTCTACACCCTGGTCTACCAGATGGAAGGAAACGGCATCCTGGAATCGACCAGCATAATCGGTCTATTCTGTTTGCATTACATATTTCTTCCCAGAATTAACGACCAGTTAAACCTCCTAGTTGAAGCATGGAATAATCATCCTGTACACACAGAGGGTCACTGGACTCCTCAACAAATTTGTGTAAACGGTATGATTTCACAGGATAATGCTCGAAATACTGCTGTCAAGGACATATTTGATGATAACAACCGACCAGCTGAGTTATATGGTGAGGACCCAACAAGACCTACATCAAATGACGTAACCATAAAACTCTTTGATCATGATAAAAATTCCTTAATTTTTCTAGAGAGGAAGGACTATGTTAAATACCTTGGTGTTCTCATCGATTCAAAACTCACTTGGAAGCAACATACATTATTTATCTCCTAAAAGATCAGCAAAGCTCTTGGAATTATTTCAAGCGCACCGGTGGCTCAGTTGGTTGAGCGCCGGGCTGTCACGCGGGAGGTCGTGAGTTCAACTCCGGACGAACCAACACTCAGGTTCTTTAAATAACTGAGAAGAAAGTGCTGCCTTTGTAATTACATCTGCAAATGGTTAGACTCTCTAGTCTTCTCGGATAAGGACGATAAACCGTAGGCCCTGTCTCACAACCCTTCAATGTTCATAATCCTGTGGGACGTAAAAGAACCCGCACACTTGTCACAAAGAGTAGGGCATGTAGTTCCCGGTGTTGTGGTCTGTCTTCTGTTCTGTATCATGGTTGGGAGGGTAAAAGAGCGCACTTAATTTGGAGCCTCGCTCTG
>NC_090879.1:44596352-44616352 GCF_036669935.1 Montipora foliosa
TTAAAGTATACACGAACAGACATGCGGTCAAAAGGCACTTCTCGTGCCGGCATATACAACGTGATTTGCGAGACCCGCATATACGCGCATTTTAGCACCAGTGTATATGGGCCCTTGTAGGACGCGTATATTTGGGCATTTATTTCGCATATCCCCGCGCTTAAGTTTACGCAAATATGTGGCCATTTAAAAACACATATATACGCGATCTTGATGATCGTATATATGGGCTCAAAGCCCATACGTATAGTATTTAAACAAGTATACGCGGCAGAAAAGCCCACGAATACCCTGTCGTAAATTTGAAACGAATAGCCAACCATAAAAGATTACTGTCCGCCTTAGTCTTAAACGTTTGGAGCCGATTGCTCGAAGCCTGGTTAGCGCTAACCGTTGGTTAAGAGGTATCAAAACCAATAGGTTTTCTACGCAGAAGTTAACACTGGTTAACGCTAACCATACTTCGAGCAACCCAGGCCTGACTAATTGCATTGAAAGAGTGACGTGATATTGGGAATTCTTTGTTGCTTAATCATAGGGAGATTTAAAATTAATGACTTTAATTCGTTGTAAGTCACTTCAAACACGACCCAGAATAAACTACAATCGTGGAGGGACAATAGAAGTGGATTTTTTTCGAAGATTTTGTCACAACAATGTTGCAAGCCTCGTCATGGTGTTCACTTCAAATGTTCCGTTTCTGCAATTGAGATAGTTGTCATTAAATTTCTGTCGGTGTAAAGTTATATTGAAATCCCACAGTCTGGCTGCACAGGTTAATTAACTTTTAAAGTACTCACAGGTGGACAACGCAGTATTCCTTAAACTTGATGGTGCTAATTTTGCCTCCTTGCAAAGTTCTAAACGCAGCACAGTTAAAACAACATGGCACAGTTTTAGGGGAGACATAACCAGATCGATTACGTTTAGTGTCTAGCTAAAGACCTTTCATTTATAATAGAGATCAGCAATCAAGCGGAAAACTAAGTATATATTGATAAGTGGTAAATTGTCACTGAAAAATTACACAACTGCCAAGTCAACACAATTTTAATATCTAGTAGCTTTACGTACAGAGCTTCGGTGCTGTCAAACAGTCTACCTGAGGCAAATATTTTCATAACCTTCCAAGAAACATCCTGTGTTTCGATGCCTCGGTTTGTTTTGACGGACGTCAACTTGTGTTAACATGGTTATCTGTTATTGGCTAATTTGTTAATAAAACGTCAATCAGCTTGAGTCAAGTGAACCATTAAAAAGGTGGGCGCTTTTCAAAAATAGGGGGTCTTCTTGCAAGCGATCCCTCAGTCTCTTGCCCCAACTTTTGCGCGGCCAGTTTGCGGAAAATCGGGAACGCTTGCTACGCAAGCTATTCTCTGCATTGCGCAGAATGGCCGGGCATCATGAATTATTCATAAGGATATTATCGGACCTCCAATTAAAAAGGAAGAACGCCATTTTGCCGAAATGGTCGAAGAGGTTTACCATCTCTTTGCTTTCCCAAGCGCGAAGTATAAAGACTCAGCGAGGTTTTGAAGAAGAAAGATACCTTTACATACTCCTTATTCCCTTGTCGATTCGACCAACGGCAAGCTGTGTCCTTTTTAACTCGAAATTTTAGACACTACGACATTTTCAGTCTAGGAAGAGCTACATTAGTATTCAGAGGCATTTCATTGCTTCTGGAAAATTTTGGTTAAAAGATTAAACTACCATAAAATTGTCGTTTAATCGTTGACTTAGGTTCCGTGAAAAACGATCAACATAAAGCCCATAGAAACGGTCGATAAATAAGGCATGGATTTAAATTGTAACAGTTCAAGCTTATCCACAGGAAATTACTCAAATGTCTTTGCATTAATACTTACATAACAGGCTTGATATTTTTGCTATTGTCAAACGATCTCAGGTTCAATGTCCTTAGCTTCGTCCGAATGATTAATCTGCCGAAGATATAATTACTTTTCGAGTGAAATTCTGTCAAAGCTTCTGATTTTGAATTAGCAAGATAAAATCTTTATCGTGATATCCATGGTATTGTCCCACAACTGAGTTTTAAGCTCACGTATTTGATTCTGTTTAAGCGGTTACAGCATATCTTTGAAGTTGTGAAAAGTCGCTCAATTCTCAGTTAAAGGTAAAGAAGAATTATCTATTCATTTATTACAGGTGAAAGGTAAAAAATAACAGGACTCCGCCTACCCACGTGGTATTCTCAATTTAATTGGGCAAACCACCCCTCCGAGAATTCAGTGTCCTATTTTTTCGTTTATGTGTCGGTTCTTTAACTTCCCAGAACAGGCGTTGTGAGGCATGGCCTACCGTTTACAGTTTTGAAAATGCCCATAACGTGGAAATTTTTATTTTCCTATTTGAAAGTCCATATCACAATGAACTTTTGCGAAAGAATTCATGCAGTCTCGATTCATCATCATCATTATCATCATGATCATCATCATCATCATCATCATCATTTTATTTCAATGTTAAATTTAACAAATTGAAAAAAAAATACACAACTCGCATATGGCAAAGTTAATCGAGGCGGGCTGTGTATCCTAAAATCAAATTTGGCAAATTAGATCAATAGTAAATCAGGTAATAAATAAAATGAAAATAAAATAAAATAAATAGGTATACATAGGTATACGTAATGTTTAAAAAACGAGCAGCAGTGTTTTATCTGGGTTTTAAAGCACGAGGCCTAGCCGAGTGTTTTTAGACCCGATAAAACACGTGCTGTGAGTTTTTTGAACGGCTTCAAAAACATTCCACAAAGAGCGAGTCCCTCTGGACTCAAAACAATGGTTCAAATTGTGAGAGGTGAATATTAGCATACACGAAAAACAAGCTATGCCTTATTGAGGAGTGTTTTATCCGGGATATAAAGCTCATACACGTGCCGTTTTATCGGTGTTTTGATAGGCTCTTAGGCTCATCAATCATTAATGAGTTTTTTAAATAAGTATAAAAATTAGATTAATAGTAAATCAGGTAAAGAAATAAATAAATATAATAAAAATAAAGTTAAATAAATAGGTATACACATACATTCCCAGAAAGATATCATTTACATAGATAGAGCAAAAATCTATAAGAAGACATGAAACATAAGGAAGTAATAATGATAGCTAGGGTGTGGTTTATGATAACTAGTAATTTTTAAGATTAACGTTGAGACATCAACATAATCATCCTCATCACCAAGCACCGCAAGTAAAAATTGGTGAATTTTCTTTTTAAAAGGTTTTTTCCTAAGTTTGCGCAAGTTCAATTCCATAGCTTAGCTCCGAAAACGGAAAGCGAATTAATTCGAATACTCAGTCTTGATTTATTAACATATAAGTTACCAACATCAGAAAATCTAGTGTTATATGAATGAACGTCGGATGCACGGGTAAAAAGATCAGAGATATTCTAAGGCGCAGAATTGGTAGATGTGTCGTGCACGAGAGTACATTCTGTTTCAAAACGAGACACGAATTTTGCACGATGTTTAAAATCCTATTTTTGTTTGATATACTCCTTCAGCTGGTCAGGATTTCACAGGATCGCTCTGACGTAGATTAAGGAATGCTTGTTGGGGTAGGTCCTATGTTTTCTAGGTGATCAACGCAAAGGTATCGCTCTGCGATAGTTTTCAGTATTTTTTTTCAATTAATGTCTATGTCTATCATCGACGAAGGTGCTCTAAATCCGGAAGCGAATACAGCAGCAAAACGAAGAATTTTCAGATTGGTCATATGTCCAGAGAAGACTTGAGCGAGCTGTGTCAGGAACCCATGAAGTGGGCTCCTGCTGTGTGCCAATTTTTAAATTGGCGGACAATTTGAGCCCTTTTAAAAAATTATAGAAAATTCGCCTGTCGTTCGAATGGAAAGAGAGTTTCACAAAAGTTCATTTTTTAATATGGACTTTCAAATAGGAAAATAAAAATTTTCACGTTGTGGGCATTTTAACCGCGAAAACTTAAGTTCTATCCACTCTCAGATGTTGGTCCGACAGAGTGTTGAACCCGGGAGTGGCCTAAAGCCTGAGTAACTTCAGGTGTGCTGACATATAAACAGTATGTCATCTTGTATGACTTACATTATGAGGCTGTTGTTTTGGATAGTGAACACCCGCTCTCCAATTGTGTTGACAGGGTTGTCAAAAAGCAGTCTGTTGGGGAATGAAAAAATTATCAAGTAAGTCGGTTTTCCACAGATTTAAAGTTACGCATGTGACATGGAATCTGAGATTAAAGCAAAGGTAAAACATAATCTAACGTTTCTTTATTTCACGCACGAGAGGCCGGGTATGGTCGCTTCTGGCTTGATTTAACTGACTGACATACATTACTCGAAGATACTTTGAATTTCTGAACGTCCCTAGAAATCGGGGACATTTTGAGCCCACATTACGTTATGCGGATATATAGTGTAAGAGTGATTTATCGCCTGAAAAGTTTCTTTTTAAGTGAGCATTTAACTGCTTTTGACTTGTAAGGTTTTCAGACATAGGAAAGATGACATGAATGCTTAAAAAAAAGTTCGTGTAAAGCTAAAAGCTCCCGCAAAAAATGGTCGTAACCGCTGATCGAAAAGTTTAGCCTTGGGCTCATAATCCGCCGACAAAAAATAAATGAGACCAAAATACAACCTCGAATCCAGGCTTTCTTTCTTCCGGGAGAAGAAGAGGGAGAGAGCCTGGGTTCACCAAAGTGAAGAAGAATATTGTTAGTAGGAAAACCACTGTGAAACAAAGTCGCATGATTGCAAAACTACAGAAAACTAGCTTTCAATCCATGGGTTGTGGAGAAAAATCGAGCCAACGAAAGCAAAAATATCGCCAGCGTCCTACATTTCTTAGTTGTTTTTGCACTCCCTTTCCTGACCAATTTGCCACAGGATTTATCAAACGCGGGCTCAAAATGTCCCCGATTTCTAGCGATGGGCCCCGTCTGGGATTTCTTGAAGTTTGTTTCCACTCAATAATCTAAAACACAACAAGTTCCTGATTAAAACATTAAATTACCTATACACATTACGTTTCTGAAGAATTTTAGAGCTAAAGGGGATATTGCAATTAGTTTTCAACAAGACGTTCACCCAAGGCTGTTACATCAGATAGCTAAAACGGTAAGGCATGGTCAAACTATGGTAGCTGTGATTTGAAATATGTTTCACTGGTCTTACTTACAAATATCTAAGATTCTCAAGTTTGGCAAAAATTCCACTCGCCAAAAAAGTAATGTTGTTATTCTGTAGGAGTCTGAGGAAAAAAGTAAGATTATGTCAACCAGTTTTCATGAGTAAAGTAGTTAACCTCATGGTAAATGGTTACCCTTTCCACCTATTGGTGTAAATAACAGAGAGCGTATTGAGTTCATAGCAGTGCAGTTTTGAAATAAATTGAATCGATTATTTTAAAAAATGCAACCACTTTTAAATTAAAGTAACATGTTTCGATGTTTCAAATATCACCAGCCATAGTGAGTATAACAGTTAAATTTTTACATGATCATCAGTATATATAGTTATCAATACAATGATTCTTTAGAGATTAAATGTTCGTTACAAGCGGATAAATTCACCTAATCAACAATATTATAGAAAACACAACTGACATAAGGGTAAAGTTTAAAATTGTAACGCTAAACTGACAGGATCAACTCGTTTGTTGAGTTCGAGTTTCAACCGCCTTCATCCCGAGCGGCTCAAACCCGAACCCAACAAGAGTGCTATGCGAGGACATTGATAATGTGATGAAAAGCGTTACTTCTACCATATCCGCGGGGTCGCCTTTCACATTCAAGTTCCTTTGTTTGACTAAGACTTTTCCCCTGCATTTTCTGTGGATTAAAGGTCTTGAAGGCGAAATAATACCGCCTTTTTCAGCAAATAGCTAATAAGTAAGAGCTACTCATAGGGCCACAGGCATGATTTAGTTCTGACGTCTCTTGTGCATTGGAAAGCATAGTGGTGGTGGTATAGCTGTCATTGGCCGCAGAAAACGTTTTAGACGTACCAATACCAGCTTTCAGTGTCACGTGACGCATACATAAAAAAAATTAAAAAAAACAATTTTAAGGCACTGAGAAGTGCGGAAGTTACTCAATCAATGACAGAAGCTCAGGTAAAAATGAAGAACTTAAAACCGTGGACAACTGTTTGAAAGAAGCCAGTAATAATGATCAGCACGAAAAAAAATGGTGAAGTGGATACTTAATAAAGAGAGAAAAACAACCGAAATAGACAGAAAGGATTAAATCAAAAGAGTTTTGACTGGATAAATGTGGCAATGGTTTTTCGTGGATTTCGACTCAGACCGTACCCATCTAGTAAATATGATTCGATTGGGACTTGTTGAGGTTTTGGATTTTTCAAATTGGTTTATCACGGTTTTTAACCCGGGGGGTGGGGGGGACTCATCTAGCAATTACGATTTTTTGACACGATTGGGACTTCTTGAGCCACGGACTTCTCATTTATTTTGCTTATGGATCTAGACTTGGATAGGCCAGGGTTGGTTATAGAGCCTTTCATGAATTTGCTTTAGTTGTGAGGCGGGACTCGACTCCCCGGTGTGCTTGGCGGGCTAACCCTTAGGAGTTTTATTGCACTTGGTCGTTGCAATTCGCCCTCAAGACCAACTGAAGTATAAATATAGAACACTCACTTGTGGTACAAAGTCACATTCCTTTTGTTCTAGATTTTACCATCTTGAATACACTGTGGCCAATCAACAGAATTGACTTGTTAAACAGAGCAACCTTTACAATATTTTTACCAAATATACACATACAACGCTCTCATGAAAGTCACCACGAAAATAATTAAGGACGTTCGCGCCGAAATCTTCCTACGGTTAGATTTACTTCATTTCTCGCCTAGAGTTAGGTCATAAAGTACTTACTCCAAAAATATAAAAAAAAATTGGGGGTCACCGTCTGTGTTTCGGAGAAAATGGCAGTGGAAAAATGCCTTAATTTCGATAAATCTGTCATAATAACGAAAGGTAGCCTCATCTGCTCATCCATCGAAAATCCTAAAAATAAACTGTTAGAGTGAAGGTTTCCGTGCATAGGTTTTTAGGGGTGGGATTTTAAGATAATTTCATGCCGCTAGGGATGTCGTAAACAGTAGAGTTCATCCTGGACGAGCGTTTTCGTAACCTCTATCCGTTGCAACCACTACCGGAATTCTATGGCACTAGGAAAGAAAATTTAAAAAAAAGATAACTTCTTACGGGGAGAATTTTTTCATTTTATCATATTTTGTAGATAGTAAGTAGAGTAAGTGATTCATGATTAAAAAAATAGGGGTCACCGATGATCCAAGGGAGTAAAATCGATGTGATTTTACGAAACTCTTGGAAAACTTCGTTTGTCACGTTTATGCGTGACCTGTGGGGGAAGGACTGGAACCCAAGAGAGGATCGATCGTTGAAGGGATAAAAGGTTTTTACCCCAAAACAAAGCTTTCTCGAGCACAGCAACGAACTTTTAAGCAGTCGTCATCCTCATTTGGTTAGTGTTTTGTATAATATTTCTCCATTGCCGTCACGCTCGTCTTCTGGAGTGTGGTTTTTGTGAAATTTAATCGCTGGTTTTTTCCACGCAGGTCCGCAATATTCAATACGAAAGTAAAGGAAAAGAACTTAACAAACATACATTCATCTTAAACTTAAGTTCGTAGGGTAATAAAAACATTAAAAAAAGAAACTGCTCCATTAAATTTACGCATGCAACGGTTCGTCCTCGAGTTTTCCAAACTTTCAGCCACTACTCGATCAGCAGCCACCATTTAAAGAGCTTTTCCATCCTCCCGCTCATTTCTCTTTAACGTTTCATGATGATTCGGAAATAAATGTGCCATTCTTTTGCCGGTCTGGAATGTTTTTCCCCGGCGTTTTTGTCGCCATGTTATTTTAACTAATGCTTGAACAATGTTTATGAAAGTCAAGTGCACGACTGATAAAAACAACGCGAACATCAGTCGTGCAGTAGTCTACTTGACTTTCCTAAATATTTTTAATCAATTTTGACTGATCACCATCTTCTCTTACCCAACGCTGTGCAAGACTTATCGACCACGGTTTCTGCAAAGGTTTTCAAACCTCAACTTCACTAATGCTCGAAGTAATGCGTGACATATTACAGTCGCGTTACCTGCGCAGTTACGTTGCGCACAAACAATTAGCGCGAACGTCCTTAAGAAATTAATTAGTACACTTACAAAATAAGTAATTTAAGAAAAACAATAACGCTTAGAGAGCTCTGCATTCAGCAAGCCTGTGTCCACAACAGTCTAAAAGCTTAAGCAGCTTCATAATCCTAGCGTAGGTGTTCTTCACGGGTGGAGGTCCAGGTCAAGGCTCTGGTACCGGTTCTAACACAGAGTTGGGTGCAGGATTAGGAGCACTTGAACTGGTAATTGCTTGGATTTGCACTTTAGGAACACTCTCACTAGTAAGACCTACTACTTTGGCAGTGCTGTCTGGGACTGCTTTTGTTGCTGACTGTTCCTGAGCTTGGGAAACTGCCTGCTCCAACGCATGGTTTCTGTCCCAGTCTTCACCAGACAACTGATAGACAAGAGACCCCGTTTGCCAACTCTTTCCTTTCGGCACTTCAGCGACCCTGAGATCTTGCCAAATTTCTAATTACGGCAAAGGCTTTGCATACTGGTCATGATAAAGCCTTGATTTCCGTCTCTTCTGCTTTATTTTACTTTCTACTTCTTCATCGATGGGAAAATAGAGAAGGGTTGCATGCAGCTGTCGGCATACGGGTCTTAGTTCGACGAGTCATCATTCGCTGTGCTGGACTTGATGCAATGCTTTCCTCGGGTGTGTTTCTTTCACCCAGTAAGACAAGCCGGGGTGTTATGTCGTTGCGGAGTGCTTTCTTGAACAGGTTCTTGCTAATTTTCATGGCAAAGTTGGGTCACTGAGTTCCGACGAAAATCTGACCTGTGGTCTACTAGAAAAATGTACTCTTTCCTCTGAAGAGTAAACATATCAATGCAATTTTCGGCGTCTGCAACGGCTCTTTTGGGCTCCTTGCTTCAAACTCTGCGCATGCAGAACAATAGGTGATTGCTTGGCATGCTTTTGGTTGCTGTTCATTCCAGGCCAGAAGGCGACGTCTCTAGCGTTTCGCAAACATCCCACAACTCCGAGATGAATAGCATGGCTTCTTGCAATGATTTCCGTTCTCAATGGTAATGATGTGCTGACTCTTGAACATGCAGGAGACCGTTACGGCGAACATAAATTTCTTCTCTGAAGGTCCAATATTCTAGGACTGCAATGGGCACATCACGCCTCAACTCTGGCCACCCTACTACGGCTTTTCACCCAAAAGACTGGAGAGCCAGGCCTATTGCCTCTTGTAACTGTTTGTAACTTACAGGACACATTGAAGACCTTTCAGAGGCTTCCAAGGCGTCTGTTTCCAAGGAAAAGTGTGGGAATTCTTTATCTTGTTTTCCTGGGCCAGCCAAATAGGCTTTAGACACACTATCAGCTATGTACATTCGTGGACCGTGTTTGTACTTAATGTTCAAAGCTGAAACCCTGTAGTCTGTGCAGCGACCGCTGCAGTCTACATGGAGTGAATAAGACCGGCTTCTGAAAGACTGATTAAAGTGGCTTATTATCGGTCTCCACTGTGACCATCTCTCGGCGTGAAACGTACTGGCTGAGTGTCTGTCAAACAAACGCTGTTACGAGACACCTTTTCTCGATTTGTACATACCTGTGTTCAGTGGAACGTTAAGCGATTTCGACAGGCGACAGGCTGCTCATTTTGAAGAGTGTGTCTCCTAGTCTGTTTTCACGTGCGTCATACTGTATCGAGACCTTTTTGTTGACATCATATTCACAAATTGCCAGAAGAGGGTGCTTGACCGCAGCCGTCCTCACTTGATTGTATATTACTTTTAAACTCTTCAGGCGCCATATTTATTTCGAAAGATATTCTTAGATAGCGATAACGCCCAAAATCATATCATATCATATCATAAATCTTTATTTACCCTCGGATGTTTAGAGTAGCTTTGTGTAGCTAATATCTTCGAGCATTTACCCTCCCAACCATGATACACCACAGAAGACTGACTACAACACCGGGAACTACATGCCCTACTCTTTGCGACAAGTGTGCGGGTTCTTTTACGTCCCACAGGATTATGAACATTGAAGGGTTGTGAGACGGGACCTCCGGCTTATCGTCCTTATCCCAGAAGATTAGAGAATCTAACCATTTGCAGATGTAATTACAAATGCAGCCCTTTCTCCTCAGTTATTTAAAGACCCTGAGTGTTGGTCTGGCCGGAGTTGAATTCACGACCTCCCGCGTGACAGCCCGGTGCTCAATCAACTGAGTCACCAACGTGTCAAGGCTGATCTGGTAAAACCCATTTTTGGCATCTAATCAGCTAAAGGCCTTTGTCATGATATGCATATTACCTCATTCGTTCACGTGTCTGAAGTCCTGGAATTCAAACAGTTTTAAGCAGGAAAATTTTGCTCAAAGAAAAAACCTGAGAAGCAAAAATCGCTCTATTTCTTTATCTCCGCGGAGAAGCACTGGAAATTTACAACACATCGACCGCGGGTCCAAACCTTGGCGTCTTCCTCCAGAAATTTAAAAATTATTGCAATCCGAGGCGGAACATCACATTTGAACGTCACAAATTCTTTACTTGTATTCAGGAACCGACCGAGAGCATCGATCAGTACGTAACCCAGCTGCGTACAAAAGCAAGCACGTGCGAATTTGGTGAACTGTGTAAGAGCTACATTCGAGACAGACTCGTCTGTGGAATATTCTTCAACACCTTGAGAGAATAGTTGTTGCAAGAAACCGACTTAAGTCATTACTGACGTTCCAAACTGACCGATTGGATTTCAGAGGGTTGGATCCAGAGAAAGGTAACGTCATTTACTCAGTATCTTCAAGTTCCAGCGTGTAAACGCAGCTTATTATATATGCAAAACAGATTTTGAAAGTCTGAAAACCCAAAACTCCCGTGCTGCACATTAATTTATCCGCGTACACACGCAATGCATTCTTCAATTATTGAGTCATTGACGTCATTTTCTCCTCGATCCAGCTCCCTCAAGATTTTAAAGTTAGTAATGGCGGACCATTAAACAGCAAATTCCAGTTAAAATAAACACGTGCATTTTTGAAATCGAGGCTTAAAACTTGGGTCACTTACTGATTATTTAACATAGTTTTGAAATCCAAAGAAAAAAATAAAAATTGATTTTCAGGACATTGTAGCTCTTTAAGCACACAACTACAAGTCCCAAGCACTCACAAGCTAATGGACAATTAGAAAAGGCCATTGGAACAGCCAAATCTGTACTAAAAAAGACGTAAAGATGTATGAAGACGGCACTAACCCATACATTGCCTTCCTCGAAAGCAGAAATACCTTTATAACTGGCCTGAGCTATACCCCAGTTCAAGTTTTCTTTAACAGAAGGCTAAGAATCGAACTTCTCACTACAACACAATTACTGGCTGCAAGAATTCCAACAGATGCCAAGTCCCAGCTCCTGGCTCAACAGAAAACAGAAGCTGTACTTTGACAGAGGCGCCAAGTCACTACCTCTCGTCAAAACTGGAGAGTGACACTGTTCGACTAAAAACAAAGACTGTCTGGAAACCTGCTACAGTTACCAATCATGCTAACACCCCAAGATCAGTGGTTGCCACCACAAAAGGCACTCCCAACAGACGAGACAGGAGAGACATCATCAAGACCCCTGATAGTAACACAAGCACCATCCACGAGTCCAATAAGTGGCAGCGGGATCACAAAGTGCTCAGAAAGTGACACCACCCAGTCCCCTGGTATTATCCGCACTAGATCTGGTAGAACTGTACAACCACTCAGGTTAAATGACTCTGTATATAATAAGTTGATTAAGCGCTATTAATCATTTAGTATACAAAAATTCGGTTTTATCAACGGAGTTGATAATGTAAATTGGCCACCGTACAGAGATTCTAAAAGCTGACGTTTCGAGCGTTAGCCCTTCGTCAGAGCGAATCGAGGAATTATGGGTTACGTGTAGTTTTTATAGTAAAGTAGGAGCTACGCTATTGGTGATAACATGGCAACGTGAAAAATAGGAATATATTAGTTAAATGAAAAGCGTTCGTTAATACCGTGAGGATTAAGGGTGCCGATTTGGAAGATGAATTTTTATTCTAGATTCTTGCTGCTTTGCGTCGTACCTAGATGTAGGGAAAGGCCGCAGATTGCCATGTGTTTTTTGGAGTGGTTAGGCGGATTAAAATGACGAGCGACTGGCTTAGATGCATCTTTATCATTCTTCTCAGCATCGCGAAGGTGTTCGCGGAATCTTTCACCTAGTCGTCTACCTGTCTCGCCAATGTATAATTTATTCCATAACGTACAGGTTATGCAATAAATGACATTTGCGGAGGTACGTGTGAAACGATCGCTGATCTTAACAGATCGCTTAGGTCCCGATATCTTGCTAGTGTTAACAATGAAAAGACAAGTTTTGCATCGTGAGCGCGCGCATTTGAAAGTACCTCCGCAAATGTCATTTATTGCATAACCTGTACGTTATGCAATAAATTATACATTGGAGAGACAGGTAGACGACTAGGTGACCGATTCCGCGAACACCTTCGCGATGTTGAGAAGAATTACAAAGATGCATCTAAGTCAGTCACTCGTCATTTTAATCTGCCTAACCACTCCAAAAAACACATGGCAATCTGCGGCCTTTCCCTACAACTAGGTACGACGGAAAGCCGCAAGAATCTAGAACAAAAATTCATCTTCCAAATCGGCACCCTTAATCCTCACGGAATTAACGAACGCTTTTCATTTAACTAATATATTCCTATTTTTCATGTTGCCATGTTACCACCAATAGCGTAGCTCCTACTTTACTATAAAAACTACACGTAACCCATAATTCCTCGATTCGCTCTGACGAAGGGCTAACGCTCGAAACGTCAGCTTTTAGAATCTTTGTACGGTGGCCAATTTACATTATCAACTCCGTTGATAAAATCAAATTTTTGTATACTACTTCCCCACCGACGCAGCACCACAGCTTCTTTAGAAACTATCCCCTTTAATCATTTAGTACATCGCTAATCCGAGTTGTTGTTATCAGCTGAAACATTAACTTTGCATGACTGTGACAGATCTTGATCAATGAAAAGTGGACAATGTTGATATTTTTGATTGCATGTTTATTACTCCTTTCATTGGCTAGAGGGAAGATGTCATGATACGGTTTATTACGTCATTCGTTCACGTGGTCTTTTCTTAAAAATGGCAAACTTGACCTTGCATAGTTCTGGTAGCAGTTTTTCGATTGTAGAAATGTGATATTTGGAACGTTTGCAGACCTTATTCAGCTCTGGAGGATCAAGGCAAATCCTAATTTTGCCAGCCTTGGATACTACTACTACTGCTACTAAGTTACGTATCCTGTGTTGGACATTCCTCTTCACTGGTGCACGTTTCTTCTTTAGAACTGCAACTTTAGTTTTTGCTTCCTCTCGAAGGACTACGGGTGTACACCTACTAACATGCTGAACAGATACTGATGCCGGGTCGACTACAAAGCTGGTAAATACATCTAATGTGGCCCAGACCCTCATAGACGACCCTGTATTCCTGAACGACTTGTTGTGGGGTTAAGTGTATAATATTTCAGCTTGGGAGTGCATCTTCAGGAGTCCCAGCTATTGGGACAACATTACTTTGAACGGCCATCTTTTTTAGACTCAAGCTCTTCCATTCGACCACCGCAAGTGACTCTTAAGATCTATTAGTCCCAGAAAATTCATGAGAGAGCCATCAATCAGTTAAAGCTTTGTATTGCTGGCTTCCATTTGAGGATAGCCATCGTAGGTGCTAATCAATAAATCACGATTGCTTGATAAGTAGGAAGTTATATTAAGCCCATATACAGTTGGTATTTCAGAGGTTTTCTTGATATTGGACATCCATATTTTTGTCAATTGACATCTGTCAAAACAAGGTATCCGCTGACTAGTATCACGTAACCATATCGCGGGCTTAAGATTAGAGAGTTTTGAAGCAAGCAACCGTTGACAATTTTCCTGTCGGTGTACGTTGGATCAGTGGCTTGATCTGATCGGCGTTATTTCAAGTTGAGAAACTAAATATTTTAAGCAAGAGCCGATCCACTAAAATCAAATCTACGTTGTATCGGCTCTTGCTTAAAATATTAAGATTAGAGCTCACTGAGGTCAGCTTTTTTTTTTAACTTGACCGCTGACTGTAATGGTTTTCGATTGGATTGCAGGCTCAACCCAGGCTAACTCACCTAAACATAAACGAGGCTTCATTTTTAGCGCGCTTTCTGTGGTTCCATGCGGATACACGCCCATACTACGTCAACTATACTGCTTACACAGTCAACGCTTTTCATGTTCAGGTGGAAAACGGTTTGGAAAAATGTTTTCTTTCTGCATTTTTCCCTGGCTTCAATGCAGTTTGACATATCATGATAGCTGTGGTCCACACTGGTGGCTACGCAGTTATTCAAGTCAAGCATCGGAGACATAGAAAGGTTTATTTTTAATTTGCTTAGAGCTGCTTTTTTCGCTGTATTGCAATTTTTGGCATATCTTTAGAAGCTCTGATAAGGTTGCATGATGCCTGGAGGAGCTATGTCTAGAACAGAAACGAAAGGACTGAGCGAAAGAGAACGACAACGACAAAACAGAATACCAGTAATAGCTCATGCTTAGTGGAAGAAGTTACTCCAAAAATTCTTTCCTTGGGCACTAAACCATTTGTTATTTTTACGGATGCGTTATTTAAAGTGGATGCGTATTTTTAAAAAAGTAATAAGCCTTCTGCAGCTAACGATCACATGGTACAAAATCCGCCATGCTGGAGGGCAAACTCATTATATTCCCCCACTGGGACGTTAAAACAAAGGCAAGTCAAGCTTGACTGGTTCAGGTCTCTTTGTTTTAATGTCCCAGTGGGGGAATAATAATAAGCTTGCCCTCCAGCATGGCGGATTTTGCACCATGTGATCGTTAGTTGCAAAAGGCCTATTTAATCGGTTCTTCCTTTGTTCAGGAATGAAACTCGAATTTTTTCTTGTCAACTGGAATTAAATAACAATAATCTGCACTCTTTTGGACATAAAGAAAAAGTTGATTTGTTTCTTTGTTTTGCTCTAAAATGCGAGTGAACAAGTGCTTTTTTTAATCCGTTTCCCCAACTGGTTTTCGATGTGCCTCGACAATGACACGGAATTTTTGCCATTATGTTATGAACACCTAATAGCAATGAGTTCTCGTAAAATGAGGGGGATACTTCGCTAGCTTGTGTTTTCAGAAGTTTGTTTAAAGCACCTAAGGGTAATTTAGTGTTGGAGCGGATCTTGTTTGCAGTTCGTCCTTTCTTGGTTGCATTGCCGTATTTTACCAATTCTTTTTCCAGTCAACCTGGCGTGTTTCAGTAAAAAGCATCAGAATGTGAATGATCTTGTTTTCAGAGATAAAGGGTAATAAAGTACATCAGTAAAACACCTTTTTGACCTTGAACTTACAAAGTTCAAGTTTTTTTTAATTTTAGCGTGGTTGGTATTCGCTGCCTATTGACAGTTGACACTGAAATGGCTTTTTGCTTTTCCATTCGCTCGCTGAGGGTGTGCTTGTTTTCTTTTAAAACTCATGCGGTTCAAGAAAATTCATTGCCAAACTGGTGAATTCCAAAGTAAATTTCACTCGAAATACCGAGTTGAAGTTTCGATTTGATAGGCGCATTACTGCCTGTAGAGTTCGTGAAAATAAAAGGTTTTCGAATTGTCCGCGTTTTGGTGTTTCCTGTTAATTAAATCTTCTTCTTTGCTTTCTTCTGTACAAAAATTGATTGCCTAACTAGTGAATTCCACGGTAAATGTCACGAAAAAAAAACCGATATCCCATGAATCACGAAGCGATGAGTGCGATATCGGTTTTTTCATAAGTTCCCTGTGGGATGTTAAAGAACCCAAGCACTATTCGAGAAGAGTAGGGGATAAAGTCCCCAGTGCTGTGGCTGCCCTGTTCTCTCCAGCAGAAGTGGCCGGCTTGGCAGTGATGTCTCCAAAAAGCCTTGTGGTGTATGAGGCCACCTAAGCAGAAACAGCCACAAGTCAAAAAGTGCCGAGTGCTGGAACATGTAGATACATGTAGATGTAGAAGAATCCCGTGATCCGAGATCAGAAATTCGTTTTTGGATTTTCCAAAAAAAACGCACCTACTGATAAGCTCGGACATCTGTGCACTCGTTGAAATGTTCTGAATGGCTCGGGCTAACAGAATGCAGGTGGTTTTAGTTTCCAGTGAATACATTACTGCTTTTTCCATTCTTTGATTCTGTTTAAATATCACTGTTAAGTTTTAAACTTCAGTTTAACCGACTGCACTCATTAACTTGGATATTGACTATCAAAATGCGGACCTTTGTTTGGGGCCTGTTGGGAGGGGGGGGGGGGGGCTGCTGTCGAGGCACATCGAAAACCAGTTGGGCAAACGGATTAAAAAGCACTTGTTCGCTCGCATTTTTAGAACAAAACAAAGAAACAAATCATTTATTTCGTTATGTCCAAAAGTGTACAGATAATTGTTATTTAATTCCAGTTGACAATAAAAATTCGAGTTTCATTCCTGAACTAACGCAAAACCGATTTTAAAAATACGCATCCACTTTAAATACCGCATCCGTAAAAGTAACAAACTGTTTATTGCCCAAGAAAATAATTTGTGGAGTAACTTCTTCTACCAAGTTTGAGATATTAGGGTATTCTGTTTTGTGGTTGTCGTTCTCTTTCTCTCTTCTTTCGTTTCTGTTCTAGTCATAGGTCCGCCAGGCATCCTGCAACCTTATCAGAGCTTCTAAAGATATGTCAAAAATTGCAATACATTAAGTTTATATCCCTCCGATGGTTGACGTGAATAACTGAGTATACCTTCTCGCGTTTTTGTTTGTCACCACGGACGCCAAATAGCCACCCTTAAGGTTTGTGACTTGATCTCTGTGACATGTGACGTCACCTTCTTTGCAAACTCACTTCCGCTCGGTGTCCGTGTTGACAAAAACGTCGCGCGCTTAAGCTCTCTAATAAGGAGCTTAAGCACGCGCGTTTTTCAGACGCAGACAGCAAACGGAAGAGAACATTTCGCGTGCCAGGACAGTGGTGTCTCCCAGATTTTTATATTAATCATCTCTAATGGGAGGAAGATACTTAGAAATGCAAATGTGGTTGTTTGAAGACAAGTTAAAAGGGAAAACAGCTCACTTCCGGTTGCTGTCCACGTCTTAAAAACGCACATACTTAAGCTCCCTAATAAAGCAAGAGACAGACCATCATCAACTGGCTGGCGGGCGGCCGGAGAAAAAAAGTAAGAAGAATATTTCAAGCCAGATACTAAGGAGTACTGGCCCTGGTGTGTGCTCTTAACATAGACTTCTGATTTCCTAACAAGGATTTTAATGACCAAATCAGTGCAATTGAAACACATTCATTTTTCCGTGAGCATTAATGAAAAACTTTTTCTGTACGAATCATAAAGTAAAAAAATGAAGTTTTCGAGCTTAGTGTTCGGAAATAATCGAGTTTCATGATGTCCGTATTGTGCTAAATTTGAAGGACTTTTTGAGATAAGGCAATTAATTCCAATTGTCCTCCATAGGGTCTACGGGAATGATTTGCATTTATTCGAGATATTGTCATTTCCTCGACACCAAAACTAATGTTTCTCGGCAGCAATCAACTTGATTTTTTTTTATGTGCTCCTTTCTCTAATAAGGGGACCTCTCTCAAATGAAAAAAATAGAGGTTACAAAAAGAACCAACATGACATACTGGAATAACAGTTAGTATTAATCTTAGAAGGCTAGGGTCCAAATGCACCGTAATTTTAGACCCAAAAAGGGTTATTTATTACTATTGATTCTTTGTTTAAATCAGCTGTATGAGTCGCTTTGTATATAAGTCACACTGTACTCTGTTCAGTAACCAGGAAGATAGTTATGTCATATTTTGAAAGTTTATTTGGGTCAACAAACTTACAGGTATTGTAGCGCACTAAGTCCTGAGAAAACATTTTCTGGGAGGTGAGTTATTTCATTGTTAGCGAGCGATCTACAAATGAAATCATGAAACGTAATGTCTATGGAAACTTGTCCAAAACTAAGTAACGAAGTTTTAACTCATGTTAACACTACTTTTTAAAGTACACTCAGCAACAGTACAGCATTCGAACTAAACAAGAACAATTCCATGAACTCAATTTTAGCTTGGATGACAGTGGACAATTCTTTGAGGAGTATCCACGCGCAAACCTGTGTCATATACGGTGAATTCGAATTAAACAAGAACAATTCAATAAATTTCATTTTAGCTTATATTGCAGTTTCGTTCTCAGCATTTGCTGATCACGGCCTTACCCGATTCTACTTACTTAATAGATAAGAGCAATACAATTAATTCCAATTGTCCTCAATAGGGTCTACGGAAACGACTTAATGCGAACAAATCAAAACAAAAATGGATGACAGTAGATTTAATAGTTTCAAAGAAAAAAATTTAAAAAAACTAAAACAGAACACCAAAAAGCTGGAAAAATCATACAAAGTCAAAAGTATTTAAACAAAGGTAAACGTTTCTCAGCGAATAATAAGGCAAGAGACTGGCCCTTGCCAACTGGCTAATGCGCGGCCGGAGGAAAAAGTAAGGAGAATATTTCTAGCCAGATACTAAGGAGTACTGGCCCTGGTCTCTGCTGTGAACGTACAATTCTGATTTCTGAACAAGGATTTTCATGACCAAATCAGGAACATAGCTATGTCATATTTTGAAAGTTTATTTGGGTCAACAAACTTACAGGGATTGTAGCGCAATAAGTCCTGAGAAAACATTTTCTGCGAAGTGAGTTATTTCATTGTTATAAAGCCATCTAGAATGAAAAAAACATGAAAAGTAATGTCTATGGAAACTAGTCCAAAACTAAGAAACGAAGTTTTAACTCATGTTAACACTACTTTTTAAAGTACACTCAGCAACAGTACAGCATTCGAACTAAACAAGAACAATTCCATGAACTTAATTTTAGCTTTTATTGCAGTTTCGTTCTCAACATTCGCTGATCACAGCTTTACTCGATTCTACTTAGATAAGAGCAGTACAATTAAACCCAAATGAGCCCGCGCGATCGACTCAGAGCGATCAAATCAAAGGAAAAATGGATGACAGTGGACAATTCTTTGTGGAGTATCCACGCGCAAACTTGTGTCATATTGTGAATTCGAATTAAGCAAGAACAATTCAATGAGTTTCATTTTGGCTTATATTGCAGTTTCGTTCTCAGCCTTTGCAGATCACGGCCTTACTCAAAGGTAAACGTTTCTCAGCGAATAATAAGGCAAGAGACTGGCCCTCACCAACTAGCTACTGCTCCGCCGGAGGAAAAAGTAAGAAAAATATTGCTAGCCTGATAACAAGGAGTACTGGCCCTGGTTTCTGCTGTTAACGTAGACTTCTGATTTCTGAACAAGGATTTTCATAACCAAATCTGTTCAATTGAAACACGTACACTTTTTTGTGAGCTTTTATGAAAAACCTTCTCTTTACGGATCATAAAGTAAAAAATCGAAGTTTTCGCGCATAGTGTTCGGAAATAATCGAGTTTCATGATGTCCTGATTGTTCTAAATTTAAAGGACTTTTTGAGAACTATAAAATCTATATTTCTAAATAACAATAATAATAATAATAATATCGCTTTGATGATCCATACGATGTTTTCGAAATTCATCTTTAATCATCATAATAATAATAATGATTTTAAACTTGCAATATTTTACACTAAAATAAAAATCTTAGCCATACCTAATTAGACATTATAAAAAATTACAAATTTATAAAAAATATTATTCGTTATACCCGTGGTGTACAAAAAGTGTTCATTTCTATAATTCA
>NC_090879.1:44623852-44636352 GCF_036669935.1 Montipora foliosa
TCGAGCATAGTGTTCGGAAATAATAGAGTTTCATGATGTCCTGATTGTTCTAAATTTGGAGGACTTGTTGAGAGCTATAAAATTTATTTTTCTAAATTATAATAATAGAAATAATAATAATAATAATAATAATAATAACAATAATAATAATAATAATAATAATTTTAAACATACAATACATTACAATAAAATAATTATCTTAACCAAGCTTAATTAGACATTATAAAAAATTATAAATTTATAGAAAATATTATTCGTTATACCCGTGGTGTATAAAGAGTGTTCATTTCCATAATTCGTGCAATCATTTGGAGTAAACACTTATTAAAATATCATTGTTATGATTATCATTATTATTACCATTGCTTTAAAAATAGTAAAAATAGTAACAATAATAATCTTACGCATTTATTCGAGATATTGTCATTTCCTCGACACCAAAACTAATGTTTGTCGGTAGTAATCAACTTGATTTTTTTATGTGCTCCTTTCTTTCATAAGGGAACCTCGCTCAAATGAAAAAATAGTTGTTACAAAAAGAACCAACATGACATACTGGAACAGTTAGTATTAATCTTAGAAGGCTAGGATCCAAGTACACCTGAATGTTAGACCCGAGAACGGTTATTTATTACTAACGACTCTTTGTTTAAATCAGCTGTATGAGTCGCTTTGTATATAAGTCACACTGTACTCTGTTCAGTAACCAGGAACATAGTTATGTCATAGTTTGAAAGTTTATTTGGGTCAACAAACTTACAGGTATTGTAGCGCACTAAGTCCTGAGAAAACATTTTCTGCGAGGTGAGTTATTTCATTGTTATAAAGCCATCTAGAATTAACAAAAAACATGAAACGTATGTCTATGGAAGCTAGTCCAAAACTAAGTAACGAAGCTTTAATTCATGTTAACACTACTTTTTAACCCTTTCAGCCCCGATAGTGCCAAATGGCACTTACAGATTTTACTTTGTCTAACGCCAGACGATTTTACTCGTCAATGGGGAACCCCTCGGGGCTTAAAGGGTTAAAGTACACTCACTTCGCAGCAACAGTACAGCATTCGAACTAAACAAGAACAATTCCATGAACTCAATTTTAGCTTTTATTGCAGTTTCGTTCTTAGCATTCGCTAATCACAGCTTTACTCGATTCTGCTTAGATAAGAGCAGTACATGTAAACACAAATTATTTCTGATTACTGAACAAAGATTTCATGACCAAATCTGTTCACTTGAAACACATACATTTTTCTGTGAACGTTTATGAAAAACCTTCTCTTTACGGATCATAAAGTAAAAAATCGAAGTTTTCGCGCATAGTGGAATAACAGGTAGTAGTAATCTTAGAAGGTTAAGGTCCAAATCCACCTTAATTTTAGACCCAAAAAGTTATTACTATTGACACTTTGTTTAAATCAGCTGTATGAGTCGCTTTGTATATAAGTCACACTGTACTCTGTACAGTAACCAGGCACATCGCTATGTCATATTTTGAAAGTTTATTTGGGTCAACAAACTTACAGGTATTCTAGCCGTCTAAGTCCTGAGAAAACATTTTCTGGGAGGTGAGTTATGTTATTGTTAAAGAGCCATCTAGAAATTAAAAAACATAAAACGTAACTGATGTCTATGGAAACTAGTCCAAAACTAAGTAACCAAGTTTTAACTCATGTTAACACTACTTTTTAAAGTACACTCAGCAACAGTACAGCATTCGAACTAAACAAGAACAATTGCATGATCTCAATTTTAGCTTTTATTGCAGTTTCGTTCTTAGCATTCGCTGATCACAGCTTTACTTGATTCTACTTAGATAAGAGCAGTACAATTAAACTCAAATGGCCTCCATGGAGCCCGTGCAATCGACTCAGAGCGATCAAATCAAAGAAAAAATGGATGACAGTGGACAATTCTTTGTGGAGTATCCACGCACAAAGCTGTGTCATGTTGTGAATTCGAATTAAACAACAACAATTCAATGAATTTCGTTTTAGCTTATATTGCAGTTTCGTTCTCAGCATTTGCTGATCACGGCCTTACTCGATTCTACTTACTTAATAGATAAGAGCAATACAATTAATTCCAATTGTCCTCCATAGGCTGTACGGGAACGACTCAGCGCGAACAAATCAAAACAAAAATGGATGACAGTGGATTTGATAGTTTCAAAGAAATCAATGAAAAAAACTAAAGCAGAACTCCAAAAAGCTGGAAAAATCATACAAAATCAAAAGTATTTAAACAAAGGTAAACGTTTCTCAGCAAATAATAAGGCAAGAGACTGGCCCTCACCAGCTGGCTAAAGCGCGGCTGGAAGAAAAAGTAAGAAGAATATTTCTAGCCAGATACTAAGGAGTACTGGCCCTGGTTTCTGCTGTTAACGTAGACTTCTGATTTCTGAACAAGGATTTTCATGACCAAATCTGTTCGACTGAAACACATACATTTTTCCGTGAGCGTTTATGAAAAACCTTCTCTTTACGGATCATAACGTAAAAAGTCGAAGTTTTCGCACATAGTGTTTGGAAATAATAGAGTTTCATGATGTCCTGATTGTTCAAAATTTGGAGGACTTGTTGAGAACTATAAAATCTTTATCCCTAAATTACAATAATAGAAATAATAATAATAATAATAATAATAATAAGACGCTATGACTTTTTATAATTTAGATATTTATCTTGTTATTACGAATCGCTGGAATAGTTGAACTTGAGCTGCTTACTTCCCTGAAAACAATATTGTTTTAGCATAATAACAATAATAATAATAATGATAATAATAATAATACTAATAATAACTTTTTAAATTTTGTTGCTTACAAAAAATTTACAACTTTAAGAATTCCTAGGAAAATATATATGTCAAGGAAATATTAACTTACAAACGATTTACAAATACACTCTTTCCTTACAACCCTTATAAACTTGCCTATTGTCATAATAATAATAATAATAATAATAATAATAATAATAATAATTTTAAACATACAATATTTTACAATAAAATAAATATCTTGACCAAGCTTAACTAAACATTATAAAAATTTACAACTTTATAGAAAATAATATTCGTTATACCCGTGGTGTATAAAGATTGTTCATTTCCATAATTCGTTTAATCATTTGGAGTAAACACTTATTAAAGTATCATTATTATGATTCTCATTATTATTACCCTTGCTATAAAAATAGTAATAATATATTCGAGATATTGTCATTTCCTCGACACCAAAACTAATGTTTGTCGGTAGCAATAAACTTGATTTCTTTATGTGCTCCTTTCTTTAATAAGGGAACCTCGCTCAAATGAAAAAATAGTTGTTGCAAAAAGAACCAACATGACATACTGGAATAACAGTTAGTATTAATCTTAGAAGGCTAAGGTCAAAATACACCTTAATTTTAGACCCAAGAACAGTTATTTATTACCATTGACTCTGTTTAAATCAGCTGTATGAATCGCTTTGTATATAAGTCACACTGTACTCTGTAAAGTAACCAGGCACATAGCTATGTCATAATTTGAAAGTTTATTTGGGTCAACAAACTTACAGGTATTGTAGCCAACTAAGTCCTGAGAAAACATTTTCTGGGAGTTGAGTTATTTCATTATTATCAAGCCGTCTAGAAATAAAAACATGAAACGTAATGTCTAAGAAAACTGGTCCAAAACTAAGTAACGAAATTTTAACTCATGTTAACACTACTTTTTAAAGTACACTCAGCTACAGTACAGCATTCGAACTAAACAAGAACAATTCCATGAACTCAATTTTAGCTTTTATTGCAGTTTCGTTCTTAGCATTCGCTAATCACAGCTTTACTCGATTCTGCTTAGATAAGAGCAGTACATGTAAACACAAATTATTTCTGATTACTGAACAAAGATTTCATGACCAAATCTGTTCACTTGAAACACATACATTTTTCTG
Source organism: Montipora foliosa (assembly GCF_036669935.1). Classification (NCBI taxonomy): domain Eukaryota; kingdom Metazoa; phylum Cnidaria; class Anthozoa; order Scleractinia; family Acroporidae; genus Montipora; species Montipora foliosa. Next base: position 44,627,789 of record NC_090879.1, read on the forward strand.
TGAACGTTTATGAAAAACCTTCTCTTTACGGATCATAAAGTAAAAAATCGAAGTTTTCGCGCATAGTGGAATAACAGGTAGTAGTAATCTTAGAAGGTTAAGGTCCAAATCCACCTTAATTTTAGACCCAAAAAGTTATTACTATTGACACTTTGTTTAAATCAGCTGTATGAGTCGCTTTGTATATAAGTCACACTGTACTCTGTACAGTAACCAGGCACATCGCTATGTCATATTTTGAAAGTTTATTTGGGTCAACAAACTTACAGGTATTCTAGCCGTCTAAGTCCTGAGAAAACATTTTCTGGGAGGTGAGTTATGTTATTGTTAAAGAGCCATCTAGAAATTAAAAAACATAAAACGTAACTGATGTCTATGGAAACTAGTCCAAAACTAAGTAACCAAGTTTTAACTCATGTTAACACTACTTTTTAAAGTACACTCAGCAACAGTACAGCATTCGAACTAAACAAGAACAATTGCATGATCTCAATTTTAGCTTTTATTGCAGTTTCGTTCTTAGCATTCGCTGATCACAGCTTTACTTGATTCTACTTAGATAAGAGCAGTACAATTAAACTCAAATGGCCTCCATGGAGCCCGTGCAATCGACTCAGAGCGATCAAATCAAAGAAAAAATGGATGACAGTGGACAATTCTTTGTGGAGTATCCACGCACAAAGCTGTGTCATGTTGTGAATTCGAATTAAACAACAACAATTCAATGAATTTCGTTTTAGCTTATATTGCAGTTTCGTTCTCAGCATTTGCTGATCACGGCCTTACTCGATTCTACTTACTTAATAGATAAGAGCAATACAATTAATTCCAATTGTCCTCCATAGGCTGTACGGGAACGACTCAGCGCGAACAAATCAAAACAAAAATGGATGACAGTGGATTTGATAGTTTCAAAGAAATCAATGAAAAAAACTAAAGCAGAACTCCAAAAAGCTGGAAAAATCATACAAAATCAAAAGTATTTAAACAAAGGTAAACGTTTCTCAGCAAATAATAAGGCAAGAGACTGGCCCTCACCAGCTGGCTAAAGCGCGGCTGGAAGAAAAAGTAAGAAGAATATTTCTAGCCAGATACTAAGGAGTACTGGCCCTGGTTTCTGCTGTTAACGTAGACTTCTGATTTCTGAACAAGGATTTTCATGACCAAATCTGTTCGACTGAAACACATACATTTTTCCGTGAGCGTTTATGAAAAACCTTCTCTTTACGGATCATAACGTAAAAAGTCGAAGTTTTCGCACATAGTGTTTGGAAATAATAGAGTTTCATGATGTCCTGATTGTTCAAAATTTGGAGGACTTGTTGAGAACTATAAAATCTTTATCCCTAAATTACAATAATAGAAATAATAATAATAATAATAATAATAATAATAATAAGACGCTATGACTTTTTATAATTTAGATATTTATCTTGTTATTACGAATCGCTGGAATAGTTGAACTTGAGCTGCTTACTTCCCTGAAAACAATATTGTTTTAGCATAATAACAATAATAATAATAATGATAATAATAATAATACTAATAATAACTTTTTAAATTTTGTTGCTTACAAAAAATTTACAACTTTAAGAATTCCTAGGAAAATATATATGTCAAGGAAATATTAACTTACAAACGATTTACAAATACACTCTTTCCTTACAACCCTTATAAACTTGCCTATTGTCATAATAATAATAATAATAATAATAATAATAATAATAATAATAATAATAATAATTTTAAACATACAATATTTTACAATAAAATAAATATCTTGACCAAGCTTAACTAAACATTATAAAAATTTACAACTTTATAGAAAATAATATTCGTTATACCCGTGGTGTATAAAGATTGTTCATTTCCATAATTCGTTTAATCATTTGGAGTAAACACTTATTAAAGTATCATTATTATGATTCTCATTATTATTACCCTTGCTATAAAAATAGTAATAATATATTCGAGATATTGTCATTTCCTCGACACCAAAACTAATGTTTGTCGGTAGCAATAAACTTGATTTCTTTATGTGCTCCTTTCTTTAATAAGGGAACCTCGCTCAAATGAAAAAATAGTTGTTGCAAAAAGAACCAACATGACATACTGGAATAACAGTTAGTATTAATCTTAGAAGGCTAAGGTCAAAATACACCTTAATTTTAGACCCAAGAACAGTTATTTATTACCATTGACTCTGTTTAAATCAGCTGTATGAATCGCTTTGTATATAAGTCACACTGTACTCTGTAAAGTAACCAGGCACATAGCTATGTCATAATTTGAAAGTTTATTTGGGTCAACAAACTTACAGGTATTGTAGCCAACTAAGTCCTGAGAAAACATTTTCTGGGAGTTGAGTTATTTCATTATTATCAAGCCGTCTAGAAATAAAAACATGAAACGTAATGTCTAAGAAAACTGGTCCAAAACTAAGTAACGAAATTTTAACTCATGTTAACACTACTTTTTAAAGTACACTCAGCTACAGTACAGCATTCGAACTAAACAAGAACAATTCCATGAACTCAATTTTAGCTTTTATTGCAGTTTCGTTCTTAGCATTCGCTGATCACAGCTTTACTCGATTCTACTTAGATAAGAGCAGTACAATTAAACCCAAATGACCTCCTTGGAGCCCGCGCAATCGACTCAGAGGGATCAAATCAAAGAAAAAATGGATGACAGTGGACAATTCTTTGTGGAGTATCCAGGCGTAAAGCTGTGTCATATTGTGAATTCGAATTAAACAACAACAATTCAATGAATTTCATTTTTGCTTATATTGCAGTTTCGTTCTCAGCATTTGCTGATCACGGCCTTACTCGATTCTACTTACTTAATAGATGAGAGCAATACAATTAATTCCAATTGTCCTCCATAGGCTCTACGAGAATGACTCAGCGCAAACAAATCAAAACAAAAATGGATGACAGTGGATTTGATAGTTTTAAAGAAAACAATAAAAAAAACGAAAGCAGAACACCAAAAAGCTGGAAAAATCATACAAAATCAAAAGTATTTAAACAAAGGTAAACGTTTCTCAGCGAATAATAAGGCAAGAGACTGGCCCTACTAAGGAGTAGCCCTGGTGTGTGCTGTTAACTTTAGACAAAGTAAAAAATCGAAGTTTTTGCGCATACTGTTTGTTGCATACAGTTTTGTGATGTCCTGATTGTTTTAAATTTGGAGGACTTTTTGAGAACTATAAAATCCTTGTTTGTAAATAATATGTGTAATAATAATAATAAGAAGAAGAAGAATGATAAGAATAATTTTTAACTTACAATATTGTACAATAAAATAAAAATCGTAACCAATCCCAATCGGACCTTACAGAAAATTACAAATTTATAATTATAGAAAATATTATTCGTTATACCCGTGGTGTATAAAAAGTGCTTATTTCTATAATTCATGGGATCATTTGGACTAAAGAGTTATTAAAAAATTATTATTATGATTATCATTATAAAAATAAAAATAAAAATAGTAATGATTAACAATTGTTGCATGAGGTTGAGAATGAAAGCGATGATTATCAAGGCCAAAGTTTGTGTTATCTGCCGAAGCCAAAGGCTGAAGCAGATAACAGAAACTAAGGCCTTGATAATTATCACTACCATGCGAAAACCGAATCCAATAATTGTTTTATTATGCATATTCCTGAGCTGCACTTGTAAAGACAAGGAAACTGACCGATCCATTTATTTGGATAAGCGGCAAATCAAAGAATGTTTCTGCGGTTGACAGAGTCTTCTTTTCTCTTCTCTGCTGCTTAGTGTGTTAGGTGACCTCACTTTTGCATGCATAATACTATTGTCTGTAGATATGACGTCAATTATACCTATATAAAATCTATTGTCTGTAGGCAAGAATTAGGTGCGTGCTTACAGCCAATAAAAATTGAGCTGGTGACACCAATGTATTATACTACTAATAATAATATTAATATTAATATTTTGTTATTATAAACATTAATATCAATGTTAATATTAATATTTGTAATATTAATAATAATCATCATCATCATCATCATACGCGTTTATTCAACATATTATCATTTCCTCGACGCCAAAACGTATGTTTGTCGGTATCAATCAACTTGATTTTTTTATATTTGCTCCTTTCTTTAATAATTAAGGGGACCTGGCTCAAATAAGAAAATAGGTGTTACAAAAAGAATAACATGACATAATGCAATAACAGATAGTACTAATCTTAGAAGGCTTAGGTTCAAATGCGCGTTACTTTCAGACCCGAAAAGGGTTATTTATTACTATTGACACTTTGATTAAATCAGCTGTGTAAGTCGCTTTGTAAGTAAGTCAGACTGTTCTTTGTGCAGTGACCAGGCGCATAGCTATGTCATAGTTTGAAAGTTTATTTGGTCCAATATACTTACAGATCCCCTAGACGTCTGAGTCCTGAGAAAACATTTTCTAGGAGTTGAGTTATTCCATTGTTATGAAGATCCCTGGAAATAAAAACATGAAACGCAATGTATATGAAAACTAGTCCAAAACTGGGTAACGTGGTACTCATGTTAATAGAAAACGGTTTGAGACGCATGAGGTTGAGAATGATAGCGATAATTATTAAGGCCAAAGTTTGTGTTATCTGCCGAAGCCAAGGCTGAAGCAGATAACACAAACTGAGGCCTTGATAATTATCGCTACCATACGAAAACCGAATCCAATAATTGCTCGGAGTTATTATGCATATTCCTGAGCAGCACTTGTAAGGACAAGAAGACTGAACGATCCATTTCTTCGGATGAGCGGCAAATCAAAGAATGTTTCTGCGGTTGACAGAGTCTTTTTTCCTCTTCTCTGCTGGTTAGTGTGTTAGGTGACGTCACTTCTGCATGCATAATACTATTGTCTGTATAGGTATCACGTCAATTCTACATATATAAAAACTATTGTCTGTAGATATGACGTAAGAGAAAGAGAGCAAGCAAGAATTAGCTGCGTGCTTATAGCCAATCAAAATCGAGCTGGCATGGTGACACCAATGTATAATAATAATAATCATAATAATAATAATAATAATAATAATCATAATCATACTCGTTTATTAGAGATATTGTCATTTCCTCGACGCCAAAACTAATGTTTGTCGACACCAATCAACTTGATTTCTTTTATGTACTCCTTTCTTTAATACTTAAGGGGACCTGGCTCAAATGAAAAAATAGGTGTTACAAAAAGAATAACATGACATACTACAATAAAAGATAGCGTTAATCTTCGAAGGCTTAGGTCCAAATGCGCCTCAATTTTAGACCCAAAAAGGGTTATATATTACTATTGACACTTTGATTCAATCAGCTGTGTAAGTCGCTTTGTAAGTAAGTCAGACTGTTCTTCGTGCAGTGACCAGGCGCATAGCTATGTCATAGTTTGAAAGTTTATTTGGGCCAATATACTTACAGAATCCATAGACTTCTGAGTCCTGAGAAAACATTTTCTGGGAGTTGAGTTATTTCATTGTTATGAAGCAGTCTAGAAATAAAAACATGAAACGTAATGTCTATGAAAACTAGTCCAAAACTAAGTAACTAAGTTTTAACTCATGTTAACACTACTTTTTAAAGTACACTAAGCAACAGTACAGCATTCGAACTAAACAAGAACAATTCCATGAATTCAATTTTAGATTTTATTACTGTTTCGTTCTCAGCATTCGCTGATCACGGCTTAACTCAATTCTACTTAGATAAGAGCAATACAATTAAACGCAAATGACCTCCATGGGGTTCGCGTAAGCGACTTAGAGCGATCAAATCAAAGGAAAAATGGATGACAGTGGACAATTCTTTGTGGAGAATCCAGGCACAAAGCTGTTTCGTATTGTGTCTTCACGAGAATTGACCCCTTATATGTATTTTAGGAGGAATTCAACCTCATTTGTGAACAAGGTGGCTGTTATTTGCATAGTAATGTTTTAGGTTCCTTATGTTTGATCTTTTATTGTGAGCCATTCATTTTCACCAGCAGGGTTTCCATATCTCTTGCTATGTTTGCAAATTTCTCTCTAGTCATATGTAGTTATGATTGAATAATTTTGTGCTGGTCGCATGTAGTTATGCTGGCTTTTGCTAGTGGTATATGCACATGTATTTATGCTGGCTGGTGATTGGTTATATGTAGTTTTCCTAGCTTGATTTCTTTCATAGCCATGCATATGTAGGTATGCTGGCTGGTGGCTAGTGATATGTAGTTATCCTAGTGTTATTTCTTTCATAGCAATGCATATGTAGTTATGTTGGCTTGTGGCTTGTGATGTGTAAATATCTTAGCCTTGTTCTTCTATGGTCAGCCATATATAGTTATGCTGGCTTGTGGCTAGTCATATGTAGTTATGCTAGCTTTGTTTTTCTTTTCTGGCATCAAGGATCAACCAACGTGTCGACTTTGTGTCTTGACATGGTTTTGTGTGCCCGCCAGGTTAATTTTAAATGTCCTTGCCCACTTCACCCTTTCGATCTCATTTAGTATAATACTAGTCTTCCTGCTTTGGTTTTCGTTTGGTTCTGGGTCCTGTTTTGGTTTTGCAGATTGTCATCATGCCAAAAGCCAAGTCCAGTCGCTGTACATCTTAACTACTCTTACGAAACGTAGCAGCCCTCGATCTAGTGTCTATGCCAGCAGCGCGGCTGTGCGGGCTGTTCCTGCAAGGACAGAACGGTCAACACACTTTCAGTCTATCGCATTAGTGCCTGACCCTGATGTCTCTACCCATCCAAACGAGTCTGTGCTAGCAGAGTCAGTGCAATCCATGTTATCACCACAGTGTATGGAGACCTTGATAACCCCAGTTGCAGAGGAAGTTTCTTGTCGTTTCTTTCCAGCTGAGGCTTCCAGCAAGCCGTTTCCAGCAGCATTATCAACTTTACAAGAGGTTCCAGTCAGTTCCCCCGTTGGCCAGAATCCTAAGGAGGCTGCCTCCACTGTGGTTCAAAATACCTTGGCCAATGCTTCGGCTGCCTTGACAGGGCTGATCCCCCAAGTTTCAGCATACAACCCGGTGCCAGGTCAGTTGTTTCAATCCGTGAGTTTACCAGTGAATGCCCGTTTATCAGAAAAAATACGGACGAAAATTTGGAAGGTTGAATATGTAGACTTTGGTTCACTACTTGCCAACCCTGTGTTGGCCGATCAATATCAAATAACTCCCTCTCTTTGTCTTGAAACCATTGTCTAAAAACAAAAAAGTAATGGCAATTGAAACAAAGCTAAGCAGTTTTCGTGTTTTTGTGGGGACTCACACAAAACATATCCCTTATAAGGCCCCTGCCCTCATGAAATATAGGGAGATATTCCAGCACTTTGCAGGCAGGGGCCACAACTGGACATTTTACGACGAGAATTTTCGTTTTTTGAGGCAGGCACACCGTGCTGCTCTTGCCTGGGATCGAATCCATGGTGAGTTGTGGCTTGCGTCGCAAGGTTCCCTGCGACGACCACTCCAAAACCCAGCTCATCCACCAAAAGGAAAGGCAGATTTTGTCCCGAAAGGATATTGTTTTAAATTCCATAAGGATCGAAAGTGCGAGGGGTCACATCCAATTTCAAAATGCACTTTTCGTGGCTCATCAAGAATTGCCAGTTCTCATCTCCGACCTGCCAAGTCCTCACCCTCCCAGCCTCCCCACTCCAGTAAAAGTTAAGAGATAGCTACAACCCTTCCACTGTTGAATTTTTGTCATTTGGTTTTACTCAGGGTTTTCCGGTTCACTTTCAAGGGGAGCGTAAATCTCCAACAGCTACGAATTTAATGTCAGCTCTGGATAACCCTGAAGCTGTTGATGCTAAGCTCCAAAAAGAGCTGGAAGCCCATAGATTGGCAGGTCCTTTCCAGTCCCCTCCTCTGACTGCCTTCTGGATTCACCTCTCGGCTTAGTCCCAAAGAAGGTTCTGGGTGAATTTCGCTTAATCCATCATTTGTCGCTTCGTAACGGTTTCTTTGTTAACGACGGCATTTCCTCAGATCATACCAGTGTTAAATATGCTACAATTGATGAGACCATCCAACTGATTAAAAATGCTAGTTCAGGTTGTTTTTTGGGCTAGTCAGATGATGTTACAAATGCATTCCGGATTATCCCCATTCATCCTGATGATTACGGTCTCCTTGGGATGCAGTGGAGGGGGCTGTATTACTATGACCGATGCATGCCAATGGGCTGTTCCTCTTCCCGCTTAACTTTTGAAATGTTTAGCATTGCTGTGGAATCGATTGCTCGTAATAAGCTAAAAATGGATTACATTTTACAAATCCGGCTTGATGATTACCTCCTAGTTGCTCCTACTGATCCTACTGAGCAACTCTGTCAACAACAGTTGGATTTGTTAATGTCACTTTGCTCTTACCTGGATATTCCCATAGCACCAGAGAAGACGTGTGGCCCTTCCACTACCATGTCTTTTGCGGGTATTTTTTTGGAGGCTCGTTTACCTCGTTATAAGATCGCAAAGTGTATTTCCCAGATCTCAGTTTTATCCACCGCAAAAAGGTCACCTTAATAATACCTGACCTGCTAATATAAATAC
>NC_090879.1:44638852-44671352 GCF_036669935.1 Montipora foliosa
TTAAACAAGAACAATTCAATGAATTTCATTTTAGCTTATATTGCGGTTTCGTTCTCAGCATTTGCTGATTACGGCTTTACTCGATTCTACTTACTTAATAGATAAGAGCAGTACAATTAATTCCAATTGTCCTCCATAGGGTCTACGGGAACGACTCAGCGCGAACAAATCAAAACAAAAATGGATGACAGTGGATTTGATAGTTTCAAAGAAAACAATAACAAAAACGAAAACAAAACACCAAAAAACTCAAAAAATCATACAAAAAAGTATTCAAACAAAGGTAAAAGTTTCTCAGCGAATAATGAGACAAGACACTGGCCCTCACCAACTGGCTAATGCGCAGGCGGAGGAAAAAGTAAGAAGAATATTTTTAGCCAGATGCTAAGGAGTTGCCTTATTGTGTGCTGTTAACGTAGACTTCTGATTTCCGAACAAGGATTTTAATGACCAAATCAGTGCAATTGAAACACATACATTTTTCCGTGAGCATTAATGAAAAACTTTCTCTGTACGGATCATAAAGTAAAAAATCGAAGTTTTCGCGCATAGTGTTCGGAAATAAAGGAATTTTCCATGATGTCCTGATTGTTCTAAATTTAGAGGACTTTTTGAGAACTATAAAATCTTTATTTCTAAATAATAATAATAATAATATGATTATTGAGGTAACATGTCCTTTTTATACGAGAATCCTGGAAGCAGAAACAGAGAAAAGTAGCCGTTATCAAGACCTAAAATATGAATTGGAACGAACTTGGAACTGTCAAGGAGTTAAAGTTATACCTATTGTGATTGGATCGCTTGGGACAATCTCTAAAACATTCGAATCTTGGCTAACTCAAGTCAGCGAAACAATTCATTTCGGAACGCTACAAAAAGCTTGCCTCCTTGGAACTTCAACTTCAACTTATATCCGTGGTGTATAAAAAGTGTTCGTTTCTATAATTCATAGAACCATTTGGACAAAATACTTATTAAAATATCATTGTCATCATTATCATTATTACTAAAAAAAATTGTAATAATAGTAATAATCATACGAATTTATTCGATATATTGTCATTTCCTGGACCCCAAAACTAATGTTTGCTTCGGTTTGCTTACATGGCATTGGCGGACGAACTGTGCAGACGCTACGGGCGAATGACCTTCACGCGGTCAGGGACCTTGCTCCAGATATTGCTATCTTGGAAATAGGTTCTAACGACCTTTGGAAACTTCCACCGGAGACGGTCGTCTCTGCGATCGAAGATCTGGTGCGTCTGCCTAAGTGCGATTTTTCAGTAGCATTTTCTTTCCGCATGCTATATCGTTTTGGCGCAACGCAACGGTTCTGAACCAATATGTTAAAGTTGTTTTAGCTGATTTACCCAATGTTTTTTGTTGTCGTCATCCTTAGTTCAATAATCCCCATAAAGATTTCTATTTAGCGGACAGAGTTCACTCAAATCCATCCGGACAGTAAAGCTGTCGGTCTTCACGAGAATTGACCCATTCTTTTTCACGCTGGCTTTTAGTCATGTTTGATAATTTTCTTCGAAATGACTTTTGGCTCTTATTTTTGGCCTTTTTATTGGCCTTATATGTATTTCAGGAGGAATTCAACCGCATTTGTTAACAAATTGGCTGTTATTTGCATAGTAATGTTTTAGGTTCTCTATGGTTGATCCTTTATTGTGAGCCACTCATTTTCACCAGCAGGGTTTCATATCTCTTGCTATGTTCGGAAATTTCTCTCTAGTCGTATGTAGTTATGATTGAATAATTTTGTGCTGGTCGCATGTAGTTATGCTGGCTTCTACTAATAATATATGCACATGTAGTCATGCTGGCTGGTGATTGGTTATATGTAGTTATCCTAGCTTGACTTCTTTCATAGCCATGCATATGTAGGTATGCTGGCTGGTGGCTAGTGATATGTAGTTATCCCAGTGTTATTTCTTTCATAGCTATGCATATGTAGTTATGCTGGCTTGTGTCTTGTGATATGTAGATATCCTAGCCTTGTTCTTCTATGGTCAGCCATATATAGTTATGCTGGCTTGTGGCTAGTCATATGTAGTTATGCTAGCTTTGTTTTCCTTTTCTGGCATCAAGGGTCAACCAACGTGTCGACTTCGTGTCTTCACATGGTTTTGTGTGCCCGCCAGGTTAATTTTAAATGTCCTTGCCCACTTCACCCTTTCGATCTCATTTAGTATAATACTAGTCTTCCTGCTTTGGTTTTCGTTTGGTTCTGGGTCCTGTTTTGGTTTTGCAGATTGTCATCATGCCAAAAGCCAAGTCCAGTCGCTGTATATCTTAACTACCCTCACGAAACGTAGCAGCCCTCGATCTAGTGTCTATGCCAGCAGCGCGGTTGTGCGGGCTGTTCCTGCAAGGACAGAACGGTCAACACACTTTCAGTCTATCGCATTAGTGCCTGACCCTGATGTCTCTACCCACCCAAATGGGTCTGTGCTAGCAGAGTCGGTGCAATCCATGTTATCACCACAATGTATGGAGACCTTGATAACCCCAGTTGCAGAGGAAGTTTCTTGTCGTTTATCGCCTGCTGAGGCTTCCAGCAAGCCGTCTCCAGCAGCATTATCAACTTTACAAGAGGTTCCAGTCAGTTCCCCCGTTGGCCAGAATACTAAGGAGGCTGCCTCCACTGTTGTTCAAAATAGCTTGGTCAATGCCTTGGCTGCCTTGACGGGACTGATCTTCCAGGTTTCAGCATCCAACCCGGTGCCAGGTCAGTTGTTTCAATCCGTGAGTTTACCAGTGAATGCCCGTTTATCAGAAAAAATACGGGCGAAAATTTGGAAGGTTGAATATGTAGACTTTGGTTCACTACTTGCCAACCCTGTGTTGGCCGATCAATATCAAATAACCGTTAATAATTCAGAGAGTAGTTTAACTCCCTCTCTTTGCCTTGAACCATTGTCTAAAAACAAAAAAGTAATGACAATTGAAACAACTCTCAGCAGTTTTCGTGTTTTTGTGGGGGCTTACACAAAACAACTCCCTTATAAGGCCCCCCGCCCTCATGAAATATGGGGATATAATCAAGAACTTGGCAGGGAGGGGCCACAACTGGACATTTTACGACGAGAATTTTCGTTTTTTGAGGCAGGCACACCGTGCTGCTCTTGCCTGGGATCGAATCCATGGGGAGTTGTGGGTTAAGTCGCAAGTTTCCCTCTGACGACCACTCCAAAACCCAGCTCATTCACCAAAAGGAAAGGCAGATTTTGTCCCGAAAGGATATTGTTTTAAATTCCATAAGGATCGAAAGTGCGAGGGGTCACATCCAATTTCAAAATGCATTTTTCGTGGCTCATCAAGAAGGGCCAGTTCTCATCTCCGACCTGCCAAGTCCTCACCCTCCCAGCCCCCCCACTCCAGTAAAAGTTAAGAGATTAGGTTTTCTTTTAGATAGGTGCAACCCTTCCACTGTTGAATTTTTGTTATTTGGTTTTACTCAGGGTTTTCCGGTTCACTTTCACGGGGAGCATATATCTCGAACAGCTACGAATTTAATGTCAGCTCTGGATAACCCTGAAGCTGTTGATGCTAAGCTCCAAAAAGAGCTGGAAGCCCATAGATTGGCAGGTCCTTTCCAGTCCCCTCCTCTGACTGCCTTCTGGATTCACCTCTCGGCCTAGTCCCAAAGAAGATTCTGGGTGAATTTCGCCTAATCCATCATTTGTCTTTTCCTAACGGTTTCTTTGTTAACTACGACATTTCCTCAGATCATACCAGTGTTAAATGTGCTACAATTGATGGGACCATCCAACTGATTAAAAATGCTGGTCTAGGTTTTTTTTGGGCAAGACAGATGTTAAAAATGCATTCCGGATTATACCCATTCATCCTGATCTTTACAGTCTCCTTGGGATGCAGTGGAGGTGGCTGTATTACTATGACCGATGCATGCCAATGGCTTGTTCCTCTTTGTTTCGCACTGCTGTGGAATCGATTGCTCGTAATAAGCTAAAAATTGATTACATTTTACAAATCCGGCTTGATGATTACCGCCTAGTTGCTCCTACTGAGCAACTCTGTCAACAAGAGTTGGATTTGTTAATGTCACTTTGCTCTTACTTGGGTATTCCCATAGCACCAGAGAAGACGTGTGGCCCTTCCACTACCATGTCTTTTGCGGGTATTGAATTGGCCTCCCTTCTTTTGGAGGCTCGTTTACCTCGTGATAAGATCGCAACGTGTATTTCTCAGATCTCAGATTTTATCCACCGCAAAAAGATCACCTTAATAATACCTGACCTGCTAAACACACTTACTCGCAGTCGGAGACTGAATTGCTAAGGGACCGAAAGAGCTGTGCTGCGAGCTAGGCGCACGGCCCCTGAATACGACCCGTGTATGACCTCGGAGCACAGCACCTTAGCCAGATATAATAGGCTGCGAGTCGATTTTTCTGAGGGAGGAAAACCGGAGTACACGGAGAAAAACCCTTGGAGTGAGGTTGAGATCGACTGAAACTCAGCCCACATACGATATCGGGGTCGAGTGTTAAACCCGGCTCGCAGAGGTGGAAAGCACGGTTGCTAACCACTAAGCCATCCTGACTCCCCAAGAGAGTGCAGGTGCAGTCTCTCAACGGACTCTCAAATTTTGCTTGTTCAGTGATAAGGCCAGGTCAAGCCTTTTTAATACGTCTAATTGACTTGACGGTGGGTGTACGTTTCCGGATCATTACATTAGACTTAATCGCGAGGTAAAAGAGGATCTCAAAACATTGCTCTCCTTCTTCTTGGAAGACTTATGTCTCAATTCCTCCAAATTAAATCTATTCACCGATGCCTCTGGTGCACATGGTTTTGGTGCTATTTTTGGGCCCCACTGGACCAGAATATTGCGACTCTAGAGTTTTATCCTATTGTCTTAAGTCTGTACCTTTGGGGCGAAGCCATGGGTAATCAGTGCATATTGCTTTTTTTACTGATAATGAATCCCTGGTTCACTTGATCAACAGACAAAGATGCAAGGATAAATATTTTATGGCCTTTGTTCGGAAGCCTGTTTCAATATGTTTACATCACAATATTCTTTGCAAGGCTAGGCACATCCGGGGCTCTGTCTCGCTTGCAAGTGCAGACCCTCAGACAACTAGCTCCAGCTCACATGGACCCCTTGCCTACAGAGATTCCCCAGCATCGGCAGCCTCAGAATTGGGAATTGGAATTCAATAGTGTCCATGCTCGCTAGGTCCAGCCTCCAACCTTCCTCTATTCCAACTTATCGGTGTGCTTGGAAGCTTTTTTACCAATTCTTGAAAACAATTTTCCAGTTCGTTTCCAACTCCTTTCCCATTTCACCTCATACATTGGCTATTTTTATTGCTTTCATGTATAATAGAAATTACGCTTCATCAACACTAACTTCCTATGTGTCTGGTTTTGTTTACTCACACAAATTTCTCAGTTATTCAGATCCTACAAACTAAGGCCTTCTTCATCGTTCAAATGCTCAAGGGTTATAACAAACTTGGTTACCGTTTGGATGCTCGCTTGCTTATTAACCTCCCAGTTCTCCAAAAATTGATTGAGTCTTCCGCTGCACTTTCTATTTCTGGGTATCAATGCTGTCCGTTTAGAGCCATGTGTACAACAGCCTTCTTTGCCTTCCTTAGAATTGTTGATATGGCCTACAACTCAGCTAAGGATGCTAGCAACCTTATACTACAGGTTCATCATGTTTCTAAACTGGTTGATTTTTCCAAATATGTTGTCGCTCTTAAGATTACTTTTGGCAATTTCAAACACAGCTACAACCAACGTCTTGTTGGCCGGTGCGATTATTGCTGGAGGAAAAAGACCGGGCCCACCTTTCCTGAATCCAGATAATAATCCCTTCCCTAGAAAATTTTCTGCAGACCTTCTTTCTCTTTCATTAACGACTTGTGGACTGGACTCCACGCGTTATAAAGGTCCTAGCTTTCTCATTGGTGCCGCCTCATTTACAGCAGAGCGGGGAATGTCTGATGCTCAAATAAGGGCTTTGGGTCGCTTGAAGTCAAATGCTTTTTTTAAGTGTATTAGAATACCGTCGCTTTCCACATAATACAACATAATAATGTTTGTGAGTAATTCTTGCATAGCATGCGGGGGAGGCTGTGCAAGGGTTACTTGAAAATTATGGGACTAAATAGCGAGGGCAGCAGTCCCATCATTTTCCCGTACTTATATACAAAGGATTATGTGGTTCTGATTAGCATGGGCAGCAGTTCCCCATTGTCCTACGTCCAGGCTAAGGGCCTGATTTTTCTTTTCTTTTCATGGTTTTTAGAACTGATTTGCAAGGACGGCAGTTCTCTTTGTTCGTGCAGTTATTTTAATTCAAGGTTTCTTAGTATTTTAGGCAAAAACTGTGACTACTTTCTTGCCAATTTGCTACTTGAACTGATTGGCAAGGGCAGCAGCTCTTCTTTTCAGTTATATTGTCTCTTTTAAGACCTACTAGTCGTATTAGGCATACAATTGTAACTCTGAACACCTTCTTATCCGTAGCTACTTGAACTGATTTGTAAGGGCAGCTGTTCTACTTCCTAGTTGGAATAGATAAACTTTCGTCGAGGAGGCGCATGTGACCTCATATCTTTCAGACTTTTTGGCAAGTAAAGATGCTTTTGTCTTTGTCCAAATTTTTGGGGGCTGCATTTCTCTCGGGTGGGGCGGCAGTATGATATCCATCATTTTGCATGGCGAGTTTTGGGCCCTCGCCTTTACTGAGCTCATTACATTTTTTCGTGAACCAAGTAATTTTGTAATTAAATGGATAACTTTATTGATTAAACCGACTCTGGGCCCTTGTCCTGAGCCATTTCACTCCAATTGGTGGTTACTACCTTTTTCTGAATGCTCAGTAAACGAGCACAGCAACAGCAACATTCAAAGGTATTCCTTATTTGGAGAGGAAGAAGAGGTATAAAGAGATTATTTGTCTAACAAAGAGAATTGTTGTTTTTCTCCCTGGACCTTTGCTCTGAGCCATTTTACTCCACTTGGTGGTTACTATCTTTTTCTAAATGCCCAAGAAACGAGATCAGGTAATGCAGCCCAACATTTAAAGGTATTCCTCATTTGGAAAGGGAGAAAGCGCATAAATAGGTGTTACAAAAAGAATAAAATGACATACTGGAATAACAGTTAGCATTAATAATACAAGACTAAGGTCTACAGGCATCTTTTATTTTAGACCTAAAAAGGGTTATTTATTACCATTGAAACTTAGTTTAAATCAGCTGTGTGACTCGCTTTGTAAGTAAGTCCCACTGTTCTTTATGCAGTGACCAGGCACATAGCTATGTCATAATTATTGTGAAAGCCGAGTTTATTTGGGCCAATACAATTACAACCCAGTTAGCCTGTTAGTCCTGAGAAAACATTTTCTGGGAGTTGAGTTATTTCATTGCTATCAAGATATCTAGAGATGAAAATAAGACACCTAATGTATATTAAAACCAGTCCAAAACTAAGTAACGAAGTTTTAACTCATGTTAACACTACTCTTTTAAGTACATTCAGCAACCGTAGAGCTCTCGAACTAAACAAGAACAATTCCATTAATTCAATTTTTATTAGCTTTTATTGCAGGTTCGTTCTCAGCATTCGCTGATCACGGCTTTACTCAATTCTACTGAAATAAGAGCAGTACATTTAAACCCAAATGACCTCCATGGGGTTCGCGCAAACGAATCAAATCGATCAAATCAAAGGAAAAATGGATGACAGTGAACACTTCTTTGTGGAGTATCCAGGCGTAAACCTGTGTCATATCTTAAAAGTTTACTTAGGGTAATATACTTAAAGCCGAAATAGACGTGTGAGACCTGAGAAAACATTTTCTGAGAGTTGACTTATTCCATTGTTATGAAGTTTTCTAGAAATAAAAACATGAAACGCAATGTATATGAAAACTAGTCTAAAACTAAGTAACGAAGTTTTAACTCATGTTAAAACTACTTTTTAAAGTACACTCACCAACAGTACAGAATTCGAATTAAAAAAAAGCAATTCCTTGGAATTCAATTTTAGCTTTTATTGCAGTTTCGTTCCCAGCAGTCGCTGATCACGGCTCTACTCCATTCTACTTAGATCAGAGAAGAACAATTAAGCCCAAATGACCTCCATAGGGCCCGCACAATCGACTCAGCGCGAACAAATCAAAACAAAAATAGATGACAGTGGATTTGATAGTTTCAAAGAAAACAATAAAAAAAAAACTAAAACAGAACACCAAAAAATCATACAAAATCACAAGTATTTAAACAAAGGTAACCGTTTCTCAGCGAATAATAAGGCAAGAGACTAGCTGGCTAACGCGTGGAAGGAGGAAAAAGTAACCAGATACTAAGGAGTACTGGCCCTGGTTTCTGCTGTTAACATAGACTTATGATTTCTGAACAAGGATTTTCATGACCAAATCTCTTCAATTGAAACACATAGATTTTTCCGTGAGTGTTTATGAAAAACCTTCTCTTTACTTATCATAAAGTAAAAAATCAAAGTTTTTGCGCATAGTGTTTGGAAATAATAGAGGTTCATGATGTCCTGATTGTTCTAAATTTGGGGGACTTGTTGAGAACTATACAATCTTTATTTCTAAATAATAATAATAGAAATAATAATAATAATACTAATAATAATAATAATAATAATAATAATAATAATGATAATTATAAACATACAATATTTTACAATAAAATAAAAATCTTAACCAAGCTTAATTAGACATTATAAAAAATTACAAATTTATAGAAAATATTATTCGTTATACCCGTGGTGTATAAAGAGTGTTCATTTCCATAATTCGTGCAATCATTTGGAGTAAACACTTACTAAAATATCATCATTATGATTATCATTATTATTACCCTTGCTATAAAAATAGTTATAATATATTCGAGATATTGTCATTTCCTCGACACCAAAACTACTGTTTGTCGGTAGCAATAAACTTGATTTCTTTATGTGCTCCTTTCTTTAATAAGGGAACCTCGCTCGAATTAAAAAATAGGTGTTACAAAAAGAACCAACATGACATACTGGAATAACAGTTAGTATTATTGTTAGAAGGCTAAGGTCCAAGTACACCTGAATGTTAGACCCGAGAACGGTTATTTATTACTAATGACTCTTTGTTTAAATCAGCTGTATGAGTCGCTTTGTATATAAGTCACACTGTACTCTGTAAAGTAACCAGGCACATAGCTATGTCATATTTTGAAAGTTTATTTGGGTCAACAAACTTACAGGTTTTGTAGCCCACTAAGTCCTGAGAAAACATTTTCTGGGAGGTGAGTTATTTCATTGTTAGAGAGCGATCTAGAATAAAAAAAACATGAAACGTAATGTCTATGGAAACTAGTCCAAAACCAAGCAACGAAGTTTTAACTCATGTTAACACTACTTTTTAAAGTACACTCAGCAACAGTACAGCATTCGAACTAAACAAGAACAATTCCATGAACTCCATTTTAGCTTTTATTGCAGTTTTGTTCTTAGCATTCGCTGATGACAGCTTTACTCGATTCTACTTAGATAAGAGCAGTACAAGTAAACCCAAATGACCTCCATGGAGCCCGCGCAATCGACTCAGAGCGATCAAATCAAAGAAAAATGGATGACAGTGGACAATTCTTTGTGGAGTATCCACGTGCAAAGCTGTGTCATATTGTGAATTCGAATTAAACAAGAACACTTCAATGAATTTCATTTTAGCTTATATTGCAGTTTCGTTATCAGCATTTGCTGGTCACGGCCTTACTCGATTCTACTTACTTAATAGATAAGAGCAATACAATTAATTCCAATTGTCCTCCATAGGCTGTACGGGAACGACTCAGCGCGAACAAATCAAAACAAAAATGTATGACAGTGGATTTGAAAGTCTCAAAGAAAACAATAAAAGAAACTAAAACAGAACACCGAAAAGCTGGAAAAATGATACAAAATCAAAAGTATTTAAACAAAGGTAAACGTTTCTCAACGAATAATAAGGCAAGAGGCTGGCCCTCACAAGCTGGCTAACGCGCGACCGGAGGAAAAAGTAAGAAGAATATTTCTAGCCAGATACTAAGGAGTACTGGCCCTGGTTTCTGCTGTTAACGTAGACTTATGATTTCTGAACAAGGATTTCCATGACCAAATCTGTTCAATTGAAACACATAGATTTTTCCGTGAGCGTTTATGAAAAACCTTCTCTTTACGGATCATAAAGTAAGAATTCGAAGTGTTTGAGCATAGTGTTCGGGAATAATTGAGTTTCATGATATCCGGATTGTTCTAAATTTGGAGGACTTGTTGAGAACTATGAAATCTTTATTTCTAAATAATAATAATAATAAAAATAATAATAATAATAATATTAATAATAATATTAACGCGGCCGCCCGTGTCATCTGTAACATCAGCCGCTATGAGCATATTTCACCTTCGTTATACAATCTCCACTGGCTGCCTGTCAGCTACCGAATCCAGTTTAAGATATTATTGCTTGTATATAAAACTCTTAATGGCCTTGCACCCCTATACCTATCAGAACTCATAGAACTGAAAAAGCCTGGGAGATATAGCCTGAGAACCACTCTTATTGAAGTATCCTGCGTTCAAGAGTCTTACCACTCTTGGTGACCGCTCATTTACATGAGCGGCACCAAAACTCTGGAACAGTCTCCCCAAGGCAATACGAAATGCGAACAATGTAAACACCTTTAAGCACCTCCTGAAAACGCATCTTTTCCGCGATGCATTCAGCTGCTATGAGAAACAGTAACTATGCGACTCATTTTTATTTATATATAGATTATCTTTTGTAAATAGGTTTTGTAAATAAGTTTAAAGAGCTTTATATATTATAACAACTTGTAATTAAGGTATACTAAGTTTCTCTCGATATTGTAAATTTTTTCATTCGATATTGTAATGCGCCTGTGAGCATCTCTCTATGTAACAGGCGCACTATAAGTAATAAATTATTATTATTAAAATATTATTATTATTAATAATAATTTTAAACATGCAATATTTTACTATAAAATAAAAATCTTAACCAAGCTTAAATAGACATCATAAAAAATTTATAGAAAATATTATTCGTTATACCCGTGGTGTATAAAGAGTGTTCATTTCCATAATTCCTGCAATCATTTGGAGTAAACACTTATTAAAGTATCATTATTATGATTATCATTATTATTACCCATGCTATGAAAATACTAATAATATATTCGAGATATTGTCATTTCCTCGACACCAAAACTAATGCTTGTCGGTAGCAATAAACTTGATTTCTTTATGTGCTCCTTTCGTTAATAAGGGAACCTCGCTCAAATGAAAAAATAGGTGTTACAAAAAGAACCAACATGACATACTGGAATAACAGTTAGTATTATTGTTAGAAGGCTAAGGTCCAAGTACACCTGAATGTTAGACCCGAGAACGGTTATTTATTACTAATGACTCTTTGTTTAAATCAGCTGTATGAGTCGCTTTGTATATAAGTCACACTGTACACTGTAAAGTAACCAGGCACATAGCTATGTCATAATTTGAAAGTTTATTTGGGTCAACAAACTTACAGGAATTGTAGCGCGCTAAGTCCTGAGAAAACATTTTCTGGGAGGTGAGTTATTTGATTGTTAGAGAGCGATCTAGAAATAAAAAAAACATGAAACGTAATGTCTATGGAAACTAGTCCGAAACTAAGTAAGGAAGTTTTAACTCATGTTAACACTACTTTTTAAAGTACACTCAGCAACAGTACAGCATTCGAACTAAACAAGAGCAATTCCATGAACTTCGTTTCGAGTCTGTGCTAGGAGAGTCGGTGCAATCCATGTTATCACCACAGTGTATGGAGACCTTGATAACCCCAGTTGCAGAGGAAGTTTCTTGTCGTTTATCTCCTGCTGAGGCTTCCAGCAATCCGTCTCCAGCAGCATTATCAACTTTACAAGAGGTTCCAGTCAGTTCAGTTCCCCCGTTGGCCAGAATACTGAGGAGGCTGCCTCCACTGTGGTTCAAAATAGCTTGGCCAATGCTTCGGCTGCCTTGACAGGGCTGATCCCCCAAGTTTCCGCATACAACCCGGTGCCAGGTCAGTTGTTTCAATCCGTGAGTTTACCAGTGAATGCCCGTTTATCAAAAAAAAAAAAAAAGGACGAAAATTTGGAAGGTTGAATATGCAGACTTTGGTTCACTACTTGCCAACCCTGTGTTGGCCGATCAATATCAAATAACCGTTAATAATTCAGAGAGTAGTTTAACTCCCTCTCTTTGCCTTGAACCATTGTCTAAAAACAAAAAAGTAATGACAATTGAAACAAAGCTAAGCAGTTTTCGTGTTTTTGTGGGGACTCACACAAAACATATCCCTTATAAGGCCCCTGCCCTCATGAAATATGGGGAGATAATCCAGGACTTTGCAAGCAGGGGCCACAACTGGACATTTTACGACGAGAATTTTCGCTTTTTGAGGCAGGCACACCATGCTGCTCTTGCCTGGGATCGAATCCATGGTGAGTTGTGGCTTACGTCGCAAGTTTCCCTGCGACGACCACTCCAAACCCAGCTCATCCACCAAAAGGAAAGGCAGATTTTGTCCCGAAAGGATATTGTTTTAAATTCCATAAGGATCGAAAGTGCGAGGGGTCACATCCAATTTCAAAATGCACTTTTCGTGGCTCATCAAGAATTGCCAGTTCTCAGTTCCAACCTGCCAAGTCCTCACCCTCCCAGCCTCCCCACCCCAGTAAAAGTTAAGAGATAGCTACAACCCTTCCACTGTTGAATTTTTGTCATTTGGTTTTAATCAGGGTTTTCCGGTTCACTTTCAAGGGGAGCGTAAATCTCCAACAGCTACGAATTTAATGTCAGCTCTGGATAACCCTGAAGCTGTTGATGCTAAGCTCCAAAAAGAGCTGGAAGCCCATAGATTGGCAGGTCCTTTCCAGTCCCCTCCTCTGACTGCCTTCTGGTTTCACCTCTCGGCTTAGTCCCAAAGAAGGTTTTGGGTGAATTTCGCTTAATCCATCATTTGTCGCTTCGTAACGGTTTCTTTGTTAACGACGGCATTTCCTCAGATCATACCAGTGTTAAATATGCTACAATTGATGAGACCATCCAACTGATTAAAAATGCTAGTTCAGGTTGTTTTTTGGGCTAGTCAGATGATGTTAAAAATGCATTCCGGATTATACCCATTCACCCTGATGATTACGGTCTCCTTGGGATGCAGTGGAGAGGGCAGTATTACTATGACCGATGCATGCCAATGGGCTGTTCCTCTTCCCGCTTAACTTTTGAAATGTTTATCACTGCTGTGGAATCGATTGCTCGTAATAAGCTAAAAATTGATTACATTTTACAAATCCGGCTTGATGATTACCGCCTAGTTGCTCCTACTGAGCAACTCTGTCAACAACAGTTGGATTTGTTAATGTCACTTTGCTCCTACCTGGATATTCCCATAGCACCAGAGAAGACGTGTGGCCCTTCCACTACCATGTCTTTTGCGGGTATTGAATTGGCCTCCCTTCTTTTGGAGGCTCGTTTACCTCGTTATAAGATCGCAAAGTGTATTTCCCAGATCTCAGTTTTATCCACCGCAAAAAGGTCACCTTAATAATACCTGACCTGCTAATATAAAGACCCTTAGTCGGAGACTGAATTGCTAAGGGACCGAAAGAGCTCTGCTGCCGGCTAGGTGCACGGTCCCTGAATACGACCCGTGTATGACCTCGGAGCGCAGCACCACAGCCAGATAGAATAGGCTGCGAGTCGATTTTTCTGGGGGAGGAAAACCGGAGTACCCGGAGGAAAACCCTCGGACTCAGGTTGAAATAGACTGAAACTCAACCCACATACGATATCGGAGTCGAGAGTTGAATCCGGCTCGCAGAGGTGGAAAGCACAGTTGCTAACCACTAAGCCATCCTGACTCCCCAAGAGAGTGCAGGTGCAGTCCCTCAACGGACTCTCAAATTTTGCTTGTTCAGTGATAAGGCCAGATCGAGCCTTTTTAATACGTCTAATTGACTTGACGGTGAGTGTGTGTTTGCCGGATCATTACATTAGACTTAGTCGCGAGGTAAAAGAGGATCTCAAAACATTGCTGTCCTTTATCTTGGATTTCAATGGAAGGTCTTTTTTCTTAGAAGACTTATGTCTCAATTTCTCCAAATTAAATCTATTCACCGATGCCTCTGGTGCACATAGTTTTGGTGCTATATTTGGGCCCCACTGGACCAGAATATTGCGACTCTAGAGTTTTATCCTATTGTCTTAAGTCTGTACCTTTCGGACGAAGCCATGGGTAATCAGTGCATATTGCTTTTTTTACTGATAATGAATCCCTGGTTCACTTGATCAACAGACAAACATGCAAGGATAAATATTTGATAGCCTTTGTTCGGAGGCTTGTTTCAATATGTTTACGTCACAATATTCTTTGCAAGGCTAAGCACATCCGGGGAGTTCAAAACAAGCTAGCTGATGCTCTGTCTCGCCTGCAGATGCAGACCTTCAGACAACTAACTCCAGCTCACATGGACCCCTTGCCTACAGAGATTCCCCAGCATCGGCAGCCTCAGAATTGGGTTCAATAGTGTCCATGCTCGCTAGGTCCAGCCTCCAACCTTCCTCTATTGCAATTTATCGGTGTGCTTGGAAGCTTTTTTACCAATTCTTGACAACAATTTTCCATTTCGTTTCCAACTCCTTTCCCATCTCGCCTCATACATTGGCTATTTTTATTGCTGTCATGTATAACAGAAATTATGCTCCATCAACACTAAGTTCCTATGTGTCTGCTCTTGTTTACTCACACAAATTTCTCAGTTATTCAGTTCCTACAAAGGCCTTCTTCATCGTTCAAATGCTCAAGGGTTATAACAAACTTGGTTACCGTTTAGATACTCGCTTGCCTATTACCCTCCCAGTTCTCCAAAAATTGATTGAGTCTTCCGCTGCACTTTCTATTTCTGAGTATCAATGCTGTCAGTTTAGAGCCATGTGTACAACAGCCTTCTTTGTCTTCCTTAGAATTGTTGATATGGCCTACAACTCAGCTAAGGATGCTAGCAATCTTATACTACAGGTTCATCATGTTTCTAAACTGGTTGATTTTCCAAATGTGTTTTCGCTCTTAAGATTACTTTTGGCAATTTCAAACACAGCTACAACCAACGTCCCTTTAAAATCTTTTTGCATCACCAGAACTCTTGTTGGCCGGTGCGATTATTGCTGGAGGAAAAAGACCGGGCCCACCTTTCCTGAATCCAGATAATAATCCCTTCCTTAGAAAATTTTCTGCAGACCTTCTTTCTCTTTCATTAACGACTTGTGGACTGGACTCCACGCGTTATAAAGGTCCTAGCTTTCTCATTGGTGCCGCCTCATTTACTGCAGAGCGGGGAATGTCTGATGCTCAAATAAGGGCTTTGGGTCGCTTGAAGTCGAATGCCTTTTTTTTTAAGTGTATTAGAATACCGTCGCTTTTCACATAATACAACATAATAATATTTGTAAGTAATTCTTGCATAGCATGCGGGGGAGGCTGTGCAAGGGTTACTTGAAAATTATGGGACTAAATAGCAAGGGCAGCAATCCCATCATTTTCCCGTACTTATATACAAAGGATTATGTGGTTCTGATTAGCATGGGCAGCAGTTCCCCATTGTCCTACGTCCAGGCTAAGGGCCTGATTTTTCTCTTCTTTCATGGTTTTTAGAACTGACTTGCAAGGACGGCAGTTCTCTTTGTTCGTGCAGTTATTTTAATACAAGGTTTCTTAGTATTTTAGGCAAAAACTGTAACTACTTTCTTGCCAATTTGCTACTTGAACTGATTGGCAAGGGCAGCAGCTCTTCTTTTCAGTTATATTGCCTCTTTTAAGACCTACTAGACGTATTAGGCATACAATTCTAGCTCTGAACACCTTCTTATCCACAGCTACTTAAACTGATTTGCAAGGGCAGCTGTTCTACTTCCTAGTTGGAATAGATAAACTTTCGTCGAGGAGGCGCATGTGACCTCTTATATCTTTCAGATTTTTGGCAAGTAAAAATGCTTTTGTTTTTGTCCAAATTTTTGGGGGCTGCATTTCTCTCGGGTGGGGCGGCAGTATGATATCCATCATACTGCATAGCGAGTTTTGGGCCCTCGCCTTTACTGAGCTCATTACATTTTTTCGTGAACCAAATAATTTTGTAATTAAATGGATATTTTTATTGATTAATACTCAATTTCTACACAGGAATTTCCAAATATGGCCGCGCGAAGTCAGCCATCACAAAAAAATGTTTTTTTTCTCAAAAAGTATTTTCAGTTAGGAGGAAAGAAATACATCATGTTAAAGCTATGAAAATAAGCTTTCCAAAAACATATAACTTCTATACATAGAACTACAATATTTTATAAAAACGAAAGTTGAAAAAAAAAATTAACAAAAATAACATTAAAATGGTCTAAAATCAGTTTTCCACACAAATTTGGCCACTTCAAGGTCAATTACGAATTTTTTAATGACCTACAAAAATGTTCTTCATTTTATCAGCTTTCTTGGACATAAATTTGACCGAAAACTGATGAGGCACGAATATTTTTGGATTTTTTGAAATAATCGGATTGGCGATCAATGCGTAATGATGACAAGTCAAATTTGCGACCCGTTGCTAACGGCAACGGAAGCGATCGTATTACGAATAATTAACATCTGTTTGCCAAAAACCACCCAAATAACCGATTTTTCGACGGAAAATTTATCCCAGAGGATAAAACTATTCACTGGACATGTAATAAAGGTAAATATGTGCGAGCGAAAGCGAAAACAAGCGAATATTTTGAGGGAAAACACAATTCTGTGAGATCAAAAGACCATGTGCTCCAGACAAGGAAATGTATCGCTAAATAATTAATCTTACCTTTTCAGCGATTTTAACGCTTGAAATCCCATCCAATGAACCACAAATCCTTTTCTTTATCTATTCCGAAGCCTGTAGTGTAATTTTTTGGCTGAAAAACTTTAGAAAAACCGCTTCGCGAGAGCTCCGCGATCGTTTGGTCATCGCATCGGCTCAAATTTGCCTGAATTAGAATGGCCGTCATGTAGGCGTAATGAAAGCTAGAAAGCCGAGATTTTCAGGGAAACTGGGGATATATCTCCCCAGTAAACACGACAAATTTCAGCCCGATCGAAGAAAATGGCGGCGTTCTACGATCCTAGCAAAAATGATATGATTTCGAATCCGATTGAGGCCCCCCTGTGGAAATTGAGTTAATTAAACCGGCTCTGGGCCCTTGTCCTGAGCCATTTAACTCCACTTGGTGGTTACTACCTTTTTTCTGAATGCTCAGTGAACGAGCTCAGGTAATGCAGCAGCAACATTCAAAGGTATTCCTTATTTGGAGAGGGATAGGTGTTACAAAAAGAATAAAATGACATCCTGGAATAACCGTTAGTATTAATTTTACAAGACTACGGTCTAAATGCATCTTTAATTTTAGACCCAAAAATGGTTGTTTATTACTACTGACACTTAGTTTAAATCAGCTGTGTGAGTCGCTTTGTAAGTAAGTCACACTGTTCTTTATGCAGTGACCAGGCACATAGCTATGTCATATTGTGAAAGCCGAGTTTATTTGGGCCCATACAATTACAGCCCAGTGAGTCCTGAGAAAACATTTTCTGGGAGCTGGGTTATTTCTTTGCTATCAAGATATCTAGAAATGGAAATAAGAAACCTAATGTATATTAAAACTAGTCCAAAACTAAGTAACGAGGTTTTAACTTATGTTAACAATACGTTTTAAAGTACACTCAGCAACAGTAGAGCCCTCGAACTAAACAAGAAAATAACCATGAATTCAATTCTAGCTTTTATCGCAGTTTCGTTCTCAGCATTCGCTGATCACGGCCTTACTCAATTCTACTTAAATAAGAGTAGTACATTTAAACCCAAATGACCTCCATGGGGTTCGCGCAAACGACTCTGAGCGATCAAATCAAAGGAAAAATGGATGACAGTGGACATTTCTTTGTGGAGTATCCAGGCGTACAGCTGTGTCATATCTTAAAAGTTTACTTAGGGCAATATACTTACAGCCAAGATAGACGTGTGAGTCCTGAGAAAACATTTTCTGGGAGTTGAGTTATTTCATTGTCTTCAAGTCGTCTAGGAATGAAAACATGAAATGTAATGTACATGAAAACTAGTCCAAAACTAAGTAACGAAGTTTTAACTCATGTTAACACTACTTTTTAAAGTACACTCGGCAGCAGTACAGAATTTGAATTAAATAAAAACAATTCCTTGCAATTCAATTTTAGCTTTTATTGCAGTTTCGTTCTCAGCATTCCCTGATCACGGCCTTACTCAATTCTACTTAAATAAGAGTACTACATTTAAGCCCAAATGACCTCCATGGGGTTCGCCCAAACGACTCTGAGTGATCAAATCAAAGGAAAAATGGATGACAGTGGACAATTCTTTGTGGAGTATCCAGGCGTAAGGCTGTGTCATATCTTAAACGTTTACTTAGGGCAGGCAATATGCTTACAGCCAAGATAGACGAGTGAGTCCTGAGAAAACATTTTCTGGGAGTTGAGTTATTTCATTGTCTTCAAGTCGTCTAGAAATGAAAGCATGAAATGTAATGTACATGAAAACTAGTCCAAAACTAAGTAACGAAGTTTTAACTCATGTTAACACTGCTTTTTAAAGTACACTCGGCAGCAGTACAGAATTTGAATTAAATAAAAACAATTCCTTGCAATTCACTTTTAGCTTTTATTGCAGTTTCGTTCTCAGCATTCCCTGATCACGGCGTTACTCAATTCTACTTAAATAAGAGTACTACATTTAAGCCCAAATGACCTCCATGGGGTTCGCCCAAACGACTCTGAGTGATCAAATCAAAGGAAAAATGGATGACAGTGGACAATTCTTTGTGGAGTATCCAGGTGCAAAGCTGTGTCATATCTTAAACGTTTACTTAGGGCAATATACTTACAGCCAAGATAGACGTGTGAGTCCTGAGAAAACATTTTCTGGGAGTTGAGTTATTCCATTGTTATGAAGCTCTCTAGAAATATAAACATGAAACGCAATGTATATGAAAGTTTACTTAGTTCAAAACTAAGTAAAATTCATGTTGACACTACTTTTAAAAGTACACTTAGCAACAGTACTGAATTCGAATTAAACAAGAACAATTCCATGAATTCAATTTTAGCTTTTATTGCGGTTTCATTTTGAGCATTTGCTGGTTAAGGCTATACTAGATTCTACTCAGATAAGAGCAGTACAATTAATCCCAATTGTCCTTCACAGAATCCGCGGTAGCGGCTCAGAGCGATTAAAGCAAAGCAAAAATGGATGACCATAGACCCATATCATTCAATGTCCAAACTAAAGATTTTGCCCGTCGAACCTCTCATTCAGTGTGAGGCTGAAGGGGCAAAGACAATGCAAAGACAATGCAAAGACAAAGTCTTCATTCCCCACGGACTCCAAAATGGCCGCCGAGTGATAAAGGTGAATGGATTTAACAGATGAAAAGAAAACGAAAAGTGAAGAAAATTGTAAAATAGAAGAAAAAAGCGAGAAAAATGATACAAAATGAAAAGTATTTAACCTAAGGTAAACCTCAGCGAATATTGAAGGATTTCAATGAGAACTTACGGGTCATAAAGAAAAATATCGAATTTTTTACGCATATTGGAGGACTTTTTGAGAACTAAGAAATCCTTAATTTACGTAATATGTATAATAATATTACGAATTTATCCGAAATATTGCCATTTCCTCGACGCCAAAAGTAATATTTGTCGGTAGCAATCAACTTGATTTTTTATGTGCTTTTTCATAAATAAGGGGACCTGAATCAGATTAAATATGAGGTTGTACAACAACAACTAACATTACATACTGCAATAACAGTTATTATTAATCTTAGAAGGCCATGGTCCAAATGCACTTTAATTTTAGATTAATTAGCTGTGTGAGTCGCTTTGTAACTAAGTCAGACAATTCTTTGTGGAGTGACCATCCCCCAGGCGCGTAGCCTTGTCATATTATGAAAGTTTATTTAGGGCAATATACTTATAGGTATCGTAGAGTTGTGAGTGCTGAGAAAAAACCATTTTCTGGGAGTTGAGTTATTTCATGGTTAACAAGCCCTCTAGAAATGAAAGCATGAAACGCAATCTATATGAAAGTAGCCCAAATCTAAGTAACTTAGTACTAATTTATCCTAATGCTACTTTTTAAACTATACTCAGCAACAGTACAAAATCCGAAAAAGAATGCAATCAATCTCAATTTAGCTTTTATTCCAGATTTGTTCTTCGCATTTGCTGATCACAGCTTCGCTCGATTCTAGTTAGACTAGACGCGCCGTGAGCGTAAACTGGGTTGCCTGTGGTACGTGTTACACAAATACAGAAGGCACTGAGTTGGGTGGTACTGAACTGTAGCGTTCCACTGTTTTTTTTTTTTTAAAGTAGGGGTGAGGGGGGTGATGTAAACCATTTGAGGGGTCGCCCAGACGTCATACCATCAATGGCCCTTTGGCTCATACGTTCACACGTTGAATTATTTTGCAATGTTGTGTCCCGTTTTGAGGTCTTCTACTTTCTAAATCTTTGGTAATAAATTCAATTCAAGGATAACAAAACACGCTCTTGAGTGAAACTCACTCGTTTCTTTTTTAAAGGGGCTATGTCACTCAAAATTATATAATTCCATGATTTGGGGTGCAGGGTTGGCGCAGTGATGAGAGCACTCGCCTCCCAACAATGTGGTTCGAGTTCGATCCCCAGACTCGACGTCGTTGGCTTTACTAGGTTAGGTGTCGGCCATTTTAGAAAACGACAAAAAAGAGCGCACCTTTTTTTGCATTTTCTCCCAAAGTATTCTTTTTTTCCGTCAATGAATTTGCAATAGAGATTATGCGCTTATTATAGTTCTTAAATATTAGAAAACTAACTTGAGTAAAGTCAAATTTTGACAACAGGTGATGAAAGAATTTGATGAAAATTGTGAAAAATTGGAAATTAAGTCATTTTTACACTTAATTATTTCGCTCACAAAATGCTCTAAAGAAAGCAGTCACTCTCTTTAAGTATTTATTATTATCTTGTCTGTAAGCTGAATATCACTGTTGAGATTTTAAATTGGCGACTATGATGAAATAGAAATCAACATTAAACACATCGCGTAATTCCTTGCAATTTTTAAATGATCAATTTGTCCGCATCCAGTCGACTTAACTGAACACTATTGACAAGACTGCTAGCCTGAGACACAGTCATGACATTTGCAGTCTCTTGCGAAACGAAGTTTATCCAGCGAGTTACATGAATGTACTACGTTCACCATGCCAAGCAAACGTATGCCTACGACCATCCCGGATAAAGTATTTGGCTAAAATCCAGGGCAGAATTTGTAATACGTCGTTGAAAAGACGAGAAAATTGTTCGCGGGGCGGAAATAAGTGGGGACAGACTGCTGACCGGATATTTACATCTCTATCTCCACCAACGCCGATATAAAATTGAAATAGTAAAGCTAAAAATAATAAATGAAGAGAAAAAATTAAATAGATATGACAAAATCACGGTCAGGATAAAAATGTAACGACATTAGTTTAGTTATACATTGTCTTTTCACTACAATGATTGTCATTGTGGCTTAATTAATTATATTGTTATTAAATTGTTTGAAATAGAATAGAATACATGAATGCACAACATGTACAAATTATTTTTCTTCTTATTATTATCATTAGTAAATCATTTTTTCTGCCAAGGGGGAAAGTTAGAAAATCTGATTAGCATAAAGGAAAAAGGAAAGGAACTTTATTTATGTGTCTAGTCGTTCTAGCGCTGGAGCGCTAATTGGGGACACTGTAAACTGAAATGAACAATGAAAGTAAATTAAGTCAAATGTCGGTTTTTGAGGAGAGGGGAAACCGAAGTACCCGGAGAAAACCTCTCGGTGCAGAGTAGAGAACCAATAAACTCAACCCACATATGACGCCGAGTCTGGGAATCGAACCCGGGCCACATTGGTGGGAGGCGAGTGCTCTCACCACTGCGCCACCCCTGCACCCCTGCATAAAATGCTCATCATAGCTCAGCTCGGTTGAGACGACATTATTAAAATGGAAACTTGTTGGTTTCCATACTTAAAAGGGGAGGTTCGGGAATGCAGGGAAAGCGTTGTAAAACTAAGTGAATGTGACAGGGATATCACAAATCACTTGCAAACCTATGGACTATGCAAAAAACGGGAAGAAATCCGTGATTCTTTGATGTGCAGGTAAATAAATGATTACAATTCGCGTGCCAAGTGTCAAATTCTCTTGTGAATAACAATTGCGCTGTTCTTGTTGCAGTAAGGAACAGCAATGATTTCATATTCGCATGTTATTGTTTCTGTCGTTCCATGTCAAACTTCATGGCTTCTCGACCAACGCTTTAAACCGTTCAATTTTAGCCCGACGCTTTGTTTTTGATGGTCAGAGGCTTGTATATTCCTAGTGAATTAATCGTGATGGATTCATTTTATTTTTTTCGTTGGACCACATAGCTGGATCTCAGTGCACCATAGTGTCACGCGTGTTTTAATATCGAGTATATTCTTGATGTGTATGCGGCTTGAATGCACCATTATCAAACAAAACAAATCGGAACGATCAAAGGTTAAGACAATACTTTTGCAGTCTCTGAGGCATAAGAAACTCAAAGCAGTCAATCAAAAGGTCACGTTAACCATTTTCTAAGGCCTCAAGGATGCTTAATTTTTTCCACGTTCTCGATGATTGAGAGGTTTTTTTATCAAAAAGTTGAAAATGGTCTTGCTGCTTGAAAAGAAAACCGAAAAATTTAGTTCCCAGCGGAAATTTCAGTCCGAATCCGCGCCGCAAAAATTTGTTCCCGCAAACCTCAAACAACCGCCAATCCGCAAAATAAAAGTCCCACAATATTTTCATGCTACACAATAACAGTAAAAGGCAAGCCAAAAGACAGGTGAAAAAAATTTCGAATTCTCAGCGAAAGATTAATGACAATCGATCGTAAAAACACTTAAATTCCTGGGGAAGGACATGATGTTCTGTCAGAAGGAAGAAATGAATCACGTGCTAGGCAACCACAAAGGTGCACGTGATCACTTTGTTTCAATGTTCTTGTTTAAAATGAATGACGAATAATAGATCATTCGTCGCTTTTAGAGTTAAACAACGTATCTTTTAGCCAAGAAACGTATGTCTTTCGTTTTTTAATTTTGTTATAATATTTAACTGAATATTTATATTTCATCTGTCGGGTCGGGAAGACTTCTTTGTCGGGTTATTGACCCGAGATTGGACTCTTCTCTGAACAATGTTGATCAATCCATTCACTGAAGAACCATTTCTTTCAATCATGAAGCAAAAAAATGGGCAACAAGCCTTCTTTCAAACAATTCTTGACTAACAAGAATTAGTCAAATTTCAAATTGTTTTTTTTTTTTACCAGAAGACTGTGCATAGTTGAGTACAAATAAGTAAAATTATAAATACCAGTTACCAGAGAAATTGCCGTTTGCTTTCAGTGTTTTAAATAACAGCACAGTTTATAAAATATTAACAAGAACTCGACGATGAGGTAAATCAGCGACTAAATTTCCTGTGGCGAGTGGCAATGTTTATTTCAAGCTTCTTATGCAAATTGTGGACAGAGGATATTAAATTACACAAAATATTCCACTTACAAGTCGTTAAAAAGCTTTATTTTGGGGCGTTATTTTAACGAAAAATGTCACAAAAACCTTTTCCAGTGTAAAATGTATTGAAACAAACGAAATATTTGATATTAGCGGCAAAAAACCCTTCCTATTTCAATTACGTGCGTGCAAACAAGAAATTAAATAATAGCAATTAAATAAATTTCAGTCTCACAGTTCAAGATCTTAAAACCCTTTTCGGAAGAACCTTGACCGTGAATAATGAAGCACAAAAGAGACAACAAGCTTTCTTTCAAATAATTCTTCATTGTCATATTTCCATTTTTTTTTTCTTTACCTGAAGACTGTGCTGAGTTGAGTACAAAATAATTGTGAATTGCCAGGCAACTGAGATGCGACTTCAGTAAACATGTGATGCATTCGAGGCGGTCGATTCCTTTTACACCCATACAGAATTTGCCATTTGATTTCAGTCTTGTACAGTTAGCCAAATAACATTAGAAACAAAGCTCACTTGGTGATATCCGACGGCGAAAGATGCAACTGTTGTCGAAGACCATTACTCGTCGCTTTGAAGATTCCAGATATTTATTTTTCACCGCCTGTCTTGTTTATCCGATTGACTTTCCATCAATTTCCACTAAAACGCCATTCGCGTTGCAATGACCTTCGACGCCATTGCGGGTTCAGTTAAATATTTTACTGTGTCCACCGGATAAACTCTGTGCATTTTTAGTACCCCCTCAAACTTACCACACATACGCGCAGAGGCCTCTACGCACAAAGACACTACTTAGCAGGGGAGGGACAGGAAAGAGTTTTCATGAAAAGGAAAATAATAAAAATAATAAAAAAACGACGAAATGAAACGCAGATTTCGACTGGGTTTGGCAACCCAGTAATAAGAGCAGTACATGTCCTAAAAGAGTTCGCGAATGACTCAGAGCGATCAAATCAAAGCAAAGATAGAAAACAATGGATTTGCTAGTTTTAAGGAAGACAATGCCAATAATCTAAAACAAAAAATCGAAAAAAATGAATATGAAATCAAGAGTATTCTAACTTAGGTGAACTTTCTTACCGAATAATGAAGGTTTGTAATGTCGAAATACAGTGTAAAGACAGTCAAGACATACATTTTTCCTAGCAATGATCAAGAAAAGTTCGCTTTACGGATCATAACGAGAAAGTCGAAGTGTTCTCGCGTGGTAATCGGAATTAATATTGTTTTACGATATTCTGATAGTTCTAAAATTGGAGGACTGTTTGAGAACTATAGAATCTTTATTTGTACCTAATATGTATAATGTTATTACGAAGGAAATGTGTATCAGTGACAATCAACTTGATTTTTTTCATGGGCTCCTTCATTTAAAAACAGGGGACCTGGCTAAGAACAAATAAGAGGTTTTGCAAAAACAACAAAAAGGATGCAAGAGTATACCGGCTCCCGTTTCAGATAAGATATAGAAGGTAAGGAAAGGAACTTTATTTAAGTGTCTAGTCGTTCTAGCGCTGGAGCACTAATTGGGGACACTGTAAACTGAAATTAACAATTAAGACAAATGAATTCAAATGTTGGTTTTTTGAACTTCTACACACTTCACGGTATAGTTAGAGTATTGGGTATTGTGGGTTCTCTATATGGACGTTTGCCTGTGTTACTGCTAATAAAGGCAGACTACGCTTCACACTAGGCACACGCATATTGACCTATGAATTCGAATGTCTTATGCTGGTGCTTGTTACGTGCGGTGCATAAATGCATACATCAGGTGTCAAATTTCATGCAAGAGACTTCACTCTATTGGTGTTTATAAAATAATTAGGATAGTACGTGCACTCTCATTCGTCAATAGCTGTGTTTAGATGAGATTATGGAAACACGGCTGTGACTTCACACGAATTTGTTAAACTCGGGGGGATAGTTCTCGACAGTTATGCAAACCCTCGACTGCGTCTCGGGTTTGCATAACTGTCGAGAATGCTCCCAACTCCCCCGAGTGTTTAAATGAGCCCATTTGTAAGACGGACAACGTCCTCGATTGCTCAAATGATCCAGGACGTGAACAATGGATGAAATCAGTGATCGGAAAATCAATCAATCAATCGATGCCAATCGATGGCAATTAATCGATTGATATTGATATTCGATAACCAATAGATGCCAAAGAAATTTGTGATGATTGATTTTGATCGATTATCAATTTTTATCGCTTATCGATACCAATCGATCAATTAATGGAGGATGTAAAATTCAGGTTGCAGGTTGCAGGTTAGAGTTGCAGGTCACTGTTTCACCAAAGCTGAAACAACCCAAAACTTTACTAATGCTAACATTAGGCCTAAAAAACAATGTTAGCCTAAGGTTAGAATTTTTGGTTGTTTCAGTTATTATAGTAAAACAACCCTAACCTGCAATCTGCAACCTGCACTTTACATCCTCCGGATCAATTAACTGACATCGATTGTGAATAATTGGCAATGCGGATTGTTCTCGAGAATTCTTACGCTCCTCCGGTAACTCAGGCTATTTACTATAACACTAAACGCTGCACTAAAATATTATTAGCATAAGGGTAATATATCGTCTTGGTGCGATGTATAAACGGGTTGAAAAAATAAGAAAAAGAAATTCACATAAACAGCATCCGAAAACGAAACAAGCCAAAGGAACGAGGAACGGCTATCGCTATAACGAGGTGTGTAGCGAATGTTGTTGACTTGTGGAAACCAAACAAATAATCGGGTGAACAACTTCAACTTATCTCAAACATTCAAACTAATGCACGTACGTGAGATGCTTAGAGTTTTTTATTGCCAATCGAAGGCAATCGATGATTCGCGGCCACTTTTGTGTGATTATCGATTGGCCAATGCGAATCGATGCAAATTAACTAACAGGAGATCTACTGGTACGATTGATCGATTGATTTTCCGATCATCGATTTCATCGATTGTTCACGTCCTGATGATCATAGACTGGTCTTCCCGGGATGTACCGCAGTTTTCTTTTTTCTTTTTGCTACGAATAACACAGTTGCCTCTAGCATCATCAGAATACCAGCTCTAACTTTTGAAACGAGGTTTTGTTTTGCATTACGCAAAACCGTGAAGAATTCCATCGTTTCGGGGGGAGTTTAAAATGAGCAAATGCTACTGTATGAGGAGACGAGTGTTTTGCCGTACCGCTGGAAGGAAGAACTAACTGAAGCAGTCATAACCATAAAATTCACAATGCTGTGGACTTTTTAGGTTGACATAACCTCTTAATGCAACGGATATAGACGGGAAAGAACAATCCTCCACGGCATCTTCTCAGATTGAAAATCTTTCTCCTTATGTCGCTAGTTAGGCCAATGTTGTTTCTCATTAGCACCCTTGATATTAAATCCCAAGTTCTTCAGTCTCCATTTTACCAATTTTTCTGCAAAAAGAAATGCTAAAAGATTGCCTTTAGCATTATTATGCAGAAAAAGTCTGTTAGGACACTCAAATAAAAACAATGCTCTTAACAAATAGCATGATTTTGAGGATGAATTTAATTCTGCTGATATTTCGCGGTTAGTTTTCATCAGCAAGTGAAAGGTTACTACGTAACATTGTTACCAAGTTTGCGTATATACAATTGACTGGAGGTAGAAGCAATAAATACAAGTATTTTAGGAGTATTGTCAGTTAATAACTCACAGCTTTGTCGTGGTTGTTGGAATGTTGTTCAACAGATGAGCCCAATAGTTCCCTGTGCAGCGAAAGATGTTCTCAAATTGAGACCGCCGAGATGTAGTGCCGCGGCAGTAACACAAATTCACACAAACGCGAAAATCTGTGAAAGATAATAAAAGCTTTGTGAAATAGTAAAGAAATAGCCCAGCCTTTATGGGACTTGATTTAAATGTCACACTTCGGTAAATATAGTTTATGCATTTAAGACTTGAGTCGACTCAAACCAGTTTCAACACTTTCAAGAGACCTTGTTATTAGAAGGATTGACACTACAACACTTTCTCACGTAACACCAATGTTATGATACCATGTGAAACATCATCTATTGCTAAACAAGATACAGTCATTTTTGTGACGTAAGAAGTTATTATGACAACAGGAAATCCTCGCAAGAACATCCTATATTTTGGCTTTAGTTGCTCATATCTGAAAAACGAACTCAGTGACCCCAATTTTTTATTGCACAAAAGTGATTAGCAGGTCAAGATGAGATTCTGCAAAATTTAAAAAAATTCTGTGGACCGGATTTAGAGCTACCTTAAATTTGCAATTACTTAAGGTGGCTCTGAAGTCCGCTCCACAGAATTTTCTAAACTTTGCAGAACGTTTTATTGTGGCATGCTGATTACATTTCAGAAATAAAAAATGGGGGTTACCGAAGTCGTTTTTGAAATATGAGCAACTGAAGCCAAAATATGGGGTGTTTTTGCTGGGATTTGCTGTTGCCACGGTAACGTTTCACGTCACAAAAATGACCGAATCTTTTTTAGCAATAATTGGTGTTTGACATGGTACTATAACATTGCTGTTAAGTGATAAAGTGCTGTAGTGTCAATCATTCTAATAAAAAAAAGTTTCTTTCAAGTGTTAAAACTGGTTTGAGCCACCTTTTAAAGTGGCCAAATTACTTTATAAGATTATATTCTGGGGAGGTTTTTGGTGTTTCATGTTTGGGCGTTCTTGTCTCAAAAGAAAGTGAGCTGTAATTCGTACGTGTGAGAATGAAGCATCTGATTATAAACAGGTGGAAATCGGAATAAAACAACGTGTACTAACGACAAAAGAGGATTCAGTTCCACTCGGAAGAAAATGGTTT
The DNA here is from genome assembly GCF_036669935.1 of Montipora foliosa. Lineage (NCBI taxonomy): Eukaryota > Metazoa > Cnidaria > Anthozoa > Scleractinia > Acroporidae > Montipora > Montipora foliosa. The sequence goes on from NC_090879.1 coordinate 44,667,415, forward strand.
GCGTAGAGCTGTAAACTACTGATAAGGGGTAATAATGTTATGAAAAAATTATTTTAGACTTGGAAATTAATTCATCGCTTTATTGCTACAGCTTTGGTTCGTGTGATGATGATGATGATGATGATGATGAAGTAACCACATTTGGAGGGAAATAAAGTCAGTATAATCTCACCTATAAGAGAAACGTAAAACGTCTTTGATTCGGTGCCAACTTCATTGGTAGCGACACAACTATAGTTACCATCCTGGTTGAGTTTGCTCCACACTATTCGCTTACCAGAAGCCAAGGTTGTAGTTGAGTTCATCAATGATATGTTGATCGGGGGCGTCCCTTCAGACGAGCACCACACATAATGCTCCGAGACTGTTCGAACCATTCGTACAGGAATTATTACCCTTGGTTTAGAGATTGTTCTAACCATTCGTAAAGGAATTATTACCCTTGTTTTAGCTGCAATAAAAGACGATGTACTAATTTTAACCATCAGTTAACTATAGCACATTGTAAACGAAACTCAGAACCTTCAAAATAGTTACTTTGCTATAAGACCATCTCCAGAATTCTTACACGTTTTTACACTGTGACGAAGAAAGTGTGACAGTCCCTATTCACTTCGTTAAATACTACTTTATTACTACCTAAATTTAATTGCAGCTCTTAACCACATGGAGTCATAGAAACGTTTCTGGCTTTCATAGCCGATCACAAGGGATACATGGGATGGTGATCTACTCTCGTCTTCTGTTACTTGGCTGGCAAAGGGGATTTAGAAACCCAGTCAGTTCGCAAAAATGAAATGCAACAGGAGATGAATATTAATTTGTTTGAAGATGCTATAGAAAAGAAAACAAGTTAAAAACTTTAAGGCTTTAATCCAAAGGTGCCAATAATGGACCAACTTCATTGGAAAACGAATTTCCCACATCTGAATATGTCATCACAGTTCTTCATATCCCAGTCAAATTTGTGAGTCCAGCGGACATAGTAGTACTCCTCTGTTGAGACAAACCTATGTGATGTCCAACATTTGCTTTTGGTTGGTTCTGCGTTAAACAGGAAAGCTTTTAGATTTGAATTTAAGGGTATGACCGTGATGAAAATGATAGGTTCTTGTTTTTGGAATTACCTCCTCTTGTTCTAGAAGTATAAACTGCTTTAAAGTTTGCAACGCCAGTTGCAACGACCAACATGTAGCGTCCACTCGATTGTATGGAGAAATGACTCTTGCTTTCAGTGTAGTGCCCAAGTAACGTTTGAGACTCGTTCCTTCCATCATAGACTTTTACCGAACTGATGTTCGAGCCAGGTTGGTTCACGATATTAAGGGTAGTAAAGTTTAAACGTATATTGTGATGAGGTGGTACTTCGATATGCCAGATGCAAGTATCTTCTATGACGAATGCGGAACTCAACTTGATTGCACCACTTGAGCCAATGACCATGAAGGAGCATGGTTCGGATGAAGCTACCCCTGTAAATATACAGGAAAATCACAAATGTCACGTAAATTTTAAGGCTTTCACGTGTGTGTCTTGTGTGTTTTCTCCCTTACTAATACAATAGAGATTTACACTGTTTACACTAATGATATATCATATGGAAAGCACCATACAATATATGCAATTGTTTACAATAACGCGCGTAAAATACTCAATAAAACGTCATTTCATAAAACGCTTCCCGCAACAAGCAGTAAAAACACCTTTATGTTATGGAGTCCTTATGGATTAATATTAGTGCCTGTCATTTTGTTCACAGCCATGAACTTTTATATTGAATTATCAATGCAGAGTTGCACCCAAAATTCAGCGGCATTGCTATTAACAAATATTTCGATGAGATTATGGATTTTCCATGTCATTTGCACTGCCTTTCCACACATTTAGGCGTTGGCTTTGCTCGTTTGTTTCGCTCGTTTTGCAATGTATTTCTTTCCTTGATAGTCTTGAGCATTCTTTGTTTTGGCATGCCAGTGATGTATCAGTGTATTAGGTACCAAATCAAAAACAGCCACAATTCGAGAGGACTTTGCCGGGTACTGGATCAGGCAAATGAAGATACAAATGCAGATGCAGGTGTATGTGTCATGCAACCTAGTGGTCTTTACAATTTGATATTGAGATTTCTGAATCATTTTCCACTGAACCAGTTCAATATGACTTAAGCTTGATTTCTTTGAGCTTCAGCTCTCTCAGGGGCGTAGCTAGAATTTTTCAGGGTGTTGGGGGGAAGGGAGGGGCTCACACTTTCTCAGACCCAGGGTACTTACCACTTTGTCATGTCGACATCCGCACTGTTTTTAGTGAAAGTGACAATTTTTTGGGTGAGCAGAGAATACGGGGGAAGGGACAAGCCTACAAAATAGCTGCATAGATGACGTAAGTTCTAGGTGACATAAATTACTCTGTTCCAGTCTCACAGTCTCCATATCGGAACAAAACTGTGTGGGAAGGTCAAAAGGGTCTCGAATTTATGAAATTTATAAAAGACAGGACTTTCAAGTTACTTGACCGGCCTGGTATATTAGATTCCTTTTGTCTGGGCCGGAGTGTAAAGAATAGACTCCCCTTAACTTCTACAAATGAAGTGCATACTGTTAAAAAGCACGTTTATTTCAGGCGATTTGCCTTTGGTCATGTCATCCTTGAGGTCAATTTGCTTTGTAGGTGATGGGCGACTGAGCACAGAATTTCCAGGAATTTTCCCTACCAAGATATCTTGACGTCGAAAGATACGTGTCAACATAGGATCGGTGTTTTTTCAAACAATGTCGTACTGAACAATTATTTTGACATCATGCCTTGGGTTTTAAAGGCAACTCCTTGCTGTTTTCTGTATTCTTCTGAAAATTTATCTGCCTTACTACTCATTTCTGTTATACAGAAACCTTCTTCTGGCGAGTATTTGCTTCATACATTGCAGAGACGTCCTGATGCCACGTCATCACGAATTGAGTCGATTCGTCGTGAAGCCCGGTCGATTCATAAGAGGCGGATTTGCAACACTACTTCATGTATCATTAAAATGCTGATATACAGTGATGGCACGTGTAAAGGCCTTTGGTAAAGAGAAACTCTTTCGCGATCATTCGGAAGCCGTTAGACGTTTGTTTATACAAGTTGCCTTTCAATACAGGTTAATGGCTGACTGCGAGAGCGGAGTGTGACTCAACATTGGTGAATATTTCATGCATGTCAATTCTGCAACAAGTGCCAGTGCAATAAGGCTTTTTGATGCAAAACTTGCATCTCTATTGCGTGGATTTCATAAAGGAACTTTAAAAGTAAAAGTTAAACAAAATTGGAATTCTTTTAACGTTTTCAAAAAGTAAAAAATAACAATGGTATTTTCTACTCTTGGCAATTCATTTAACGTTTATTTAAGAAATAGATAACATGTAAAGTGTTTCTATCGAGTTATAGAAACACGAGTGAAAGTTTGGGAGAACGAGAAATGCTGTGGGAACACGAGCCGCAGGCAGCTTTTTCGAGTTCTCCCAAACTTTTACGAGTGTTTCTATAACTCGATAGAAACACGGAGTACATGTTTTCTATTTCTTTTAGAAAACAACGCGACGAGAAAAAGGAAAACAACTTGTTAACTCTAATTATCAAAATGTAAATTTTCTTTGCTCGCGCTATCACTTCGTCAAAGGCTAGTTCTGTTTCTCCATCGAGTAATAGAAACACGATTTTTAACCAATCAGCGCGCGTATTTTCTTAGGACTGTTTTCTAAACCCTTGTAACTTGATTTAAAACAATTTTCACTATTTTATTATTTGCATAACAAGCAAGGCTCTCTTTCTCGTGATTGCAAGGCAAGGAATTGATACGGACAAATTAATTTGCAATTTAACATTTGCTCACGGGGAGGAGGGGGGGGGGGGGTGAGTAGCCTGAAATAGGTTTTAGTGAGTTGGCATTTGACTTTGTCAAT
>NC_090879.1:44681352-44696352 GCF_036669935.1 Montipora foliosa
AGTTTCATGAGCAGCAAAGAGCACAGGCTAGGCTCAGTTCGACGTAACTTTTTTAAAGCCCAAAAGCACATGTTTTTACATCACACCTCTGAAGGACGACTTCTGGAGGAGGTCGGAGGGGTGATGAAAACTAAGGCTTGTAAGTCTTTTCTACAAGTGGGCCTGGGAGCCTTTGCTCTATTACACTAAGCTGATGTAGTTCCCAAGTTGGCTGTAACCCCTTAGTTTAAACCCACCATGTGTTTTCACCGTCACGAAGGGAAAGGCTAGGTATACCTGGTATAGAAGACTTTTCACTGGAACCGAGAAAACTGTGCTCATTCGAAGCCTCGGGCTTGTCCGTCGAAAATGTAATATTCATTTGAGTTCACACAAAATATATAAAAAGCGAATTAAGGATTGACAAGGTTGTCATACAACCAGGAGACTACAATTTAATCTTGATTTTACACTATAGTTACACAATAGAGTGAGTCCTTATTTCATTATCCTCTATAAAGGACACGAAAAGCTCTCGCGTGATATTGCTGACTCTTTCAGCAACAGCCTTCCCGCTGAATTGGATAACGTGGATTTTAATGAACTTGTGTCTAAATATAACACCACCATGGAACAGATTTATGATGACTACGCTCCAGTTCAAACTAGGAGAGTGAAACATCGTCCATACCCAATCTCGTTCAATGAGGAGCTTCGCGCTGAAAAGCGCGAGAAGCGCCGCCTTGAACGGAAATATCGGAAATCCAGTCTTACAATAGACAATCAGCTATATCGTGATCAATGTGAAAGGTATAATTCTCCATTGAAGAGGCAGAAGTCTAACTACTACCGAAAGATAATTGAAAACACAGACCGTAATCAGCTATTTGGTACTACTGACAGGATGTTTAAAGTTACCCTGCCCACCTATGAGTCTTTGCACCAATTGGTTGAAGACTTCAATGATATTTTTTATTAACAAGGTTAATGATATTTGTGATGGCCTTCCTACTCCTACTACCTCAAATGACACGACTGAGGAAAAGCAGCTGTCTTGTAGTTTTCATGAGTTTCGGACTCCCTTGGACACTTCTGTGAATGATATCGTGATGTCATTATCAAGCAAGACCTCTAGTGTCGACCCAATTTCGACTTCAGAAGTAAAGCACCATTTGGACGTCAGATAGCTAGATAAACACAACTCAACTAGAGGCCAATGAAGTATTTATTACTGGGTCGCCATATGGCAATCCGGTTGAAAATTCAGGGGCATTTTCCCGTTTTTTCCCTGTATCAGAAATTGGAAACGTTGCGCAATAGGGTCTTGAGATCTGGAAACTTGGTTTTTGTCTGGTGCTGGCTGGGCCAGAGTGGAACTTTCTGGGATCTCTACACTGATAGTCTAGAACTGGATAGTCCGGAAATTTTGCACTAGTTACAGGCTTGTCTTGATGATGAACATTAGTTGAGAAGTCTGGAAATGACTGAGGTTGTGTGAAAGCGATCCCTTGCAAGTCTGAGGTGTCTCCTATTCCTCCTGTAGGTGCGGCCATCCTCCGTGCGAAAAGGAGGGCGGGTTAGGACTATTGCAGATGACACAATTGTGTTTGATGTACGAGACACTGAACATGCTGCACTGCAAGACCATAATTCCAAGTTCATGAATTTGTCCTGCCTTTGGAAATTAAAAAAGCTCCCCTGGCCTTACGGGTCGAGTCTCAGTTGGATGCCCAACATAGAGGGCATTGCGCCCAAGCTTAATAAAGTTAAAGTTTCCTCTGTTGTTGATAAGTGCAAAGGACGGCTTCCTGCAAGTAGTCCTAGTCGAGCCTTCTAACTTTCTGACAACATTTTGGACCCCGTTTGGCAGATATAGATGGCTCGGCATGCCGTTCGGAATCACGTCAGCCCCAGAAGAGTTGCAGAGACGACTCGATGAATGCCTGGAGGGTTTGGAAAACATTGCAGTGATTCACGATGACATGATAACATTTGGCTCGGGTGACTCTATCGAAGAGGCTACCGTCTCACTTAATTTTTTTAATTTTAATTTTAATAATGCTTTGTCATGGTAATGTATGTACAATAGAAATAAAATTCGAAAAAAAATAAATAAATAAAAATAAAAATAAAAATAAATAAAAACACATGACCGGAGAATAGTTGGGGGAAACTAAATTCCCATACTAATAATATTCCCCACGACTAAATTATCTATGAAAATTTGAAAAAAAGAAAGCTAACCAAACGAATCACATCTCATTTTAAGATTGACACAAATGATCTAAAAGATAGGATTTAAAACTACTCAATGAAGACGCATGCATAATGTTTGATGGAATGCTATTCCAGTCCGTTATATAGCAATTAAAAAAGGAAAATTTGAAATAATTCGTACGTGTCTTCTTAGGTCTTATCTTGAAATTATGGTTCCTACGCGTTTTCGATAATACATTAAAATCGAAAAACATATGAGGATCTATGTCACAGTGCCCAAAAATAATCTTGTACATCTGCACTAAGCAGATAAACTTCCTTCGTAACTCAAGCGAGGGCCATTTCAAGGTCCCGAGTCTTTCCTGATATTCTTTCTCTGATCCGCAAATAACTCGAGTAGCTCGCCTCTGTACTGACTCTATGCTTTTGATGTGCTTCACTAAGTAGGGATTCCAGACCTGACAACCATATTCCAAAATTGGACGCACTAAAGTCTTAAATGCTGTTGTAACTCCTTCAGGATTGTGTGAACCAAAGGTTCTTCTTATGAGACCCAGAACTTTATTAGCTTTAGCACAGATATAGTTTATATGGTAGTCCCAAGACAGGGAAGACTCCAGCCAGACACCAAGGTGCTTATGGTGGTCCACTGCTGATAAGGGTTTGTCGGACAACCAGTACTCGTGATGGCGAGGATCCTTAGATTTTGATAGGTGAAGGACCTTGGACTTTTCAGACTTCAGAGTGACAAGCCAGGAATTACACCAGTCATAGGCACTATAAAGGTCAGTTTGAAGTTCTTCACAATCAGACACTGAAGCAACTTTCCGGTGAAGGATACTGTCATCAGCAAAGAGTCCACAGTTACACTTAACGGCTAAGGGGAAATCATTAATATATACGAGAAAGAGCAACGGGCCCAAAATGCTTCCTTGAGGCACTCCAGATGTTACTTCAGACCAGCCGGAAGAATGGCCGTCAATTATTACTCTTTGTCTTCTGGTAGTCAAGAAGTCTGTGATCCAATCCAATAATTGACCGTTGATTCCGTGATGTTGAAGTTTTAGTAGCAAGTGTGGATGAGAGACTTTGTCGAAGGTTTTCGCAAAGTCTAAAAAAATTGCATCCACGGAGCCACGCTCTTCAAGAATACGAAGCCACTCGTGGACAAGCTGGAGCAGCTGAGTTACACATGAGCGTAGTGGTCTGAAGCCATGTTGATTATCACACAATAACTTATTATCAGAAAGAAAATTCATTATGTGATTGTGTACAAGACGTTCTAAAGACTTGACGATTACACTAGTTAAAGAAACCGGGCGATAATTATCTACTGCCGTTTGTTCCCCTGACTTAAAAATTGGAACTACGTTGGCTGACTTCCAGTCAATAGGTAGTGTGCCACGAGAGAGGGAATAATTAAAGAGCCTTGCCAAGATTGGAGCTAGCTCCATGTGGCATTCATTGAGCAACCGCGGGGAAACCCCGTCTGGTCCACAGGCCTTATTTACATTTAGAGATTTAAGTACCTTAGGCACTTCAGTAGGTGTGTAAATCAGATCATGAATGAGATATGCAGGCAAAACAGTAGAATAATCACGTCCACGTCCCGGTGTGGATGACAGATTATCAGTCCTATCATTAAATACTGAACAAAAGAATTGATTAAAGACGTTTGCTTTTTCCTCTGGAGTTAACGCGCGAGATCCTTTATATATAATACAACCAGGTGTATTCTGCTTCTTTGTACGTGATTTCACAAAAGACCAAAATCGTTTCGGGTTGGTGTTTAAAGAAGCCGTGAGGTCTTTGACATATGCAAAATAGGCTTTGTTTAAATTGGCTTTCACCAAGTTGCTAATTTTTTTATAGTTGGCCCATTTCGCTTGATCCCCAGAGAATTTCGCCTTCTTCCAAAGTCTTCGCTTCTTGTGTAAGAGTTTCTTCAAGTCTGAGTTAAGCCAAGGCACATCGCGTCGACGTTTAATCAACTTCTTCTGAATATTACGTTCTTGACATTGCCTTCAAAGAAATTCTTAACAGATGCAGAGAACGAGGCCTCAGGTTGAACAAGAAGAAGCTTCGCTTCAAGCTCAGCAAAGTAGCGTACATGAGTCACATACTAGGAGCAGATGGTCTACAGACCGATCCTGAGACGATCAACGCAGTAGGTGATATGCCTCGCCCTCGCCCCCATCTTTGAACCCCTTCGCCGCCTAACCGACAGCAATTCTGTTTTTGATTGGTTACCTCAGCATGAAGATGCGTTCTGCAAAGTCAAGGAGCTGATCACTAAAGCACCTGTCCTACGTTACTTTGATGTTAACAAAGAAGTCACGGTTGAGTGCGATAGCTCCGGCGTTGGGTTGGGCGCCGTCCAGACCCAAGATGGACGCCCAGTAGCTTATGCCTCGCGAGCGCTTACCCAAACCGAGCGCAATTACGCCCAGATAGAAAAAGAGTGTTTGGCGATCGTTTTCGCGGCTGAACGATTTGAACATTACACCCTGGGCAAGGACGTTGCCCAAGTGCTTTCGGACCAGAAGCCACTGATGACAATCTTCTCAAAGCCAATCCTCACCAGCCCCAAACGCTTGCAAAGGATGAGACTCAGGCCGCAGAAGTACTCTCTGAAGGTGACATACAAGCCTGCAGCTGGTCCCCAAATGTTTATTAGTGACACGCTCTCCCGGTACGTTGTGCTAAGGCAGATGCACCTGACTATGTCAATGAGGAACAAAACTTCCGCAGAGAAGCTGAAGAATCTTAGCAGGATGAAGCAATCTTCGTCACACATCAACGCCTTGAGCAAATACGTCTTGAGACCAGCAAAGACCTGTCACTTCAAACTCTTATGTCACTTATCATGAGTGGATGGCCAGAAGACAAACTGGAGTCCCCTCTTTGTGTACGTGAGTACTGGCCCTACAGGGATGAATTGGCCACTCAGAATGGTTTGGTCTTCCGTGGCCGAGATGACAACTCGACCCACCGTTCTCACCTAGGAATCCAGCACACTATCAGCATAGTGAGAGACATCATGTATTGGCCAGGTAGTGACTTAAAAGAAGCAGTACAGAGGTGTGAAACTTGTCAGCAGAGCAAACCGGCTCTCCCAAAAGAGCCTCTGATGACCTATCCAATTCCAAGCCTTCCGTTGTAGATTGTTCCTAGTAACTGCTTCGAGTCCGACGGCCAGCAATATCTAGTGCTCGTTGGTCTTTTGTCCGACTACATTGAGATAAAGAGCAGAACAGTTTGATCACAGCCGAGCTCACTGATCAAATAAAACAAGTATTTCCCGTTCATGGCATTCAAGTCACCCTGATTTCAGATAATGGTCCTGACTATGCGTCTGAAGAATTCAGTTTCTTTCCCAAAGCCTGGCACTTCCACCACCTCACTTCCAGTTCCCATCACCCAAAAGCAAACGGGAAAGCTGAATCTGAGGTCAAGATCATGAAGTCCATTATCAGAAAACAAACAAGGAGAAGATATGTGGAAAGCCATGCTGGAATGGAGAAATTCATCAACACCTTCACAAGATAGTTCTCCAGTCCAAACGTCTCATGGTCTCATGTCGAGAAGAACAAGATCCTTCTTACCGTGTAAAAAGTCAATGCCAAACCGTTACCCAATCTGGTCATTGGACAGCCCGTACGAGTCAAAGTACAGCCTCTACTACCATACAGTGATTGGAAATCCGGTGTCGCACTGAAGAGGGTAGCCCCCCGCAGCTACCTGGTAGAAGTGAATGGCAGCAAGTATCGCCGAAATTGCGTCCAACTGCGAGATCCAATGCATCCAACGCAATCCACCCACCAGTACCGGATGCGGAGTTGAACCAGTTACCCGTGTCAGCTCCAAGCTCCCCTCAGTCAGCTGTCCAGCAAACTGAGCCAGTTCAAGCCCAAGATCCTTCCACAGGGCATCCTCCGTTGGAAGATAAAGGTTGCAGCAGTGAGCCACAGTCGGCCCAGAAGTCAAGCCCTGCTGATGCAGTGACGTAGTCCGCAGCAAACAAGTGACGCGTACCTTATCAAGTCGAGTTGTGAAGCCAAATACGCTCTTAAAGGACTTTGTCCAATGAGAATCGTTCAAGAAAACTGTTTAACTTGGACCTTCTTTTAGTTGTTTTTAAGACCTCGCTAAGTTACTGACAGTCATCGATTATTCTTTTTACTATACAAGGGTACACTTAGTCTCATTTTCGTTACGATCAACTTCCTGAGCTTCGGTCATTCCTTTAAGCATTTGTAGAGACAGATTTTCTTTTTTGTTTTCGTCGAAAGGGAGATGTTATGTAATGTCACTTGATTAACATCCGGGTCATTAAAAAAAGGTTGTTGTTCACCATGTGCCCGCAGTCAGTCTTGTAGACCATAACAGTGTTAACGTTATCTAAAGTGCGACGTGGTTCGTAGAACTTTTTACGGTTTTTGACGCCATCTCGGCTGGGGGGCATGGACTACCCCGACGGACTACCCTAAAAACACTATTTCAAGTGAGTACTATTGGTCGTAAGCAGTGCTAAGTGCTAAGCCTAATTAGTGCTAAGCCCAATTAGTGCTAAGCCTAAACATCCATTTTAAACAACGTTGGTTAACACTATTCAAGTCTAAGCACACATTTTAAAAAAGGTTAGCTTTCAATAATTGTTCCACCGGTTTCACTTCACTTACATGAAGTAATCTGCCATCACAACAATTATTGAAAGCTAACTTTTTTAAAATGCGTGCTTAGACTTAAATACTGTTAACCAACTCTGTTTAAAATATATGTTTTGGCTTAGCACTTATTGTGACGCTGCTTACGACCAATAGAACTCACTTGAAATAGTATTTTTGGGGTAGTCCGTTCGGCAACACTTTTCCAAGGGTAAAGGGTTAAGGGTAAGAGGGTAAAGAGTAAGAGGGTAAAGGGTAAAGAGTAAAGGGTAAAGGGTGAAGGGTAAAGGGTAAGGGGTAAAGGGTAAGGGGTAAAGGGTAAGAGGGTAAAGGGTAAAGGGTAAAGGGTAATGGGTAAAGGGTTAGTCTATGGACTGGGGGTCAGTGTTTTGTTCTCTCCCGGTCAAACACGGCTAAATTTACCGAGTAAATGTATGGGATTTTGGCCGACTTTAAACCGCTGCAGTGCCTCTAAAAAAAGACGGATTTTCAACTTTTACCACGTCTTTAAATAGTTTTATCCATATCATTCATTCAACAGAAAATAAGGCCATTAAGGAAGGTACGACGTCCATGAATTCGAATAATGAATCTTCTCATGTTGCTTCTAATTTCGCGGCAATTTGCATGATTTCGATTAGAAAGATTTGTATGAAATCTTAAAAACTTGTTTATGATCGTTGTAGCCTGAATCTGTTCTTTATATTTCACGAAAATAATCTCAGTAGTAAATGCCTTTTAAACGACACTTTCACTGTGGAAATCCACCTCTTCGTAGCGGCGTCACAGCGGTTCCAAGTCGGCCAAAATCCCATATATTTACTATAATTTTAGCCCCTCTTTTTTGCCCCTTAGCCAAGATGGCTTCATTATTTGTGGAAGGGCCAGCCCGGTCTATAGGGTAGACCTTAGACAGCAATGACCAGAACCAAGGTTGCTGACCGGCGGTTTTCGTTAAAACAATGGTTTGCTGGGGGTGCTCAGTCTCGCGGGCTCAGAAAACTTGGTTGTGGTCATTGTTACTTAAGGTTTTCGGCCTATAGAGGGTCTATAGAGTGTTTTCACGTGACGTCACGGCGGTCATGTTGGTGTACATAAACAATGGACGGCGGCCATGTTCGTGAACCCAACTAATCATCCAGGAATTGACAGGGCTCGACACTGGCGGTAGCCAACTAGCCACAGACCAGTGAAATTTCAGTTTTTGCTAGTAGATTTTGAGCTTCCACTAGCCAGTGGGGCTAAACAAACAGTGGACAAAAACAAAAATGAAAAAACAAAAATTACTTCCTATGGATAAGGAAAAAGGAGAGAATAGAAACTAACAACAGAAACTGTGAGCGGATTCTATGGAATTTACTGCCTTAGAAAATGATAAGTTGAAAAAAAAACAAACAAACTACGCGGATTACAGTTTCCCCACGCCATGTTACGAACGATTAATCACGTGTGAAATCATGCGGAACTTCTCAGCTGCGGTCTGTATATGCGCGTAACTCCGTCGCAAACAATCGCAAGCACCTTCCGAGAGCTTGGTCACAAACAGTTTGCGTAGATGGAAACACCTTTTACGTTCATCCCCGACCAATCGCCGATGATCGCAAACAAAACGCAAAAGATAGAAATTTTTCTATCGTTACGCCTTGTTGGCGACGAGTAGCAATGCAAAAACGAAGAAACAACGATATGGAAACACAATCGTAAACTCTATCTGATCGCTTGCGATCAATCGACGATATTTTTGTGCATGTGATACGTTTTGAGGAATTAGAGGTAAGTATAAGTGATGAAAATTGCGTCCGAGTACGATTGTGGCAATGAGGATATCCCTCAAAAAAGGGTGAATTTAATGAATATCGTAAGGAAATACGCCCGCCAAATATACCTGTACAAAATGTAGTAAAGTTCTTGATCACAAAGAGCCAATTCCTACAGTATAATTTGATACTGGCTATGCTGCAGCCATTGCTGCTCCTCGAAAATGTATTGAACCAGAATCGGTGACGTCTCTTGAGGCTTCCTCTCTGCCTTCTTCTTCGCAACAACTCCATGCACAGGGGCCGTAGCAGGCCCGGAAAAACTGACGGGGCCCAAAGATTTTAAGCAGCTTGTATTTTGAAAGTTGGGGGTTTGGGGTTCGGAGGACGCATTGGACGTGTGTAAGCCCGTTCTTTGTAGGGGGGGGGGGGGGGGACTGGAGGCATGAGTGTGCCCCCCTTACCACACCCCTCTCCATTGAAAATATTTGAAAACGAAACAGCAGAAAGTGTATTTTCCAGCATTTTGGGACTTTCCTTCAAGGGAACGATTGCTTGGCTGATTTTTTTCTCTCCAAGTAGGGGTAACTGGGAACTTAGTGCTTCAATAGACTCATCAGCAGCATCATCCTGGCAGGACAAGACTTTTCTACTTTCTCATCTTTGACGTTCGCCTTATTATCCTGGGACCTTACCCTTATGGGTTTTTGCGTAAAAGGCACTGCTCAGTTAAGATCACGTTCCAAAGACAACTCCAGTGATGAAGAGAGTAAGTCGCCTGGGGCCGGTTGCTCGAAGCCTGGTTAGCGCTAACCGTTGGTTAAGAGGTATCAAAACCTATAGGTTTCCATGGTATTTAACGCTGGTTAGCGCTACCCATGCTTCGAGCAACCCGGGCCTGGATGTCAAGACGATTTGACACATTTATATATTTGTCACATGTCTCGTTTGCTGTAATTTGTTTAGCTGGTTTATTCTGCAGTTTTGTATCACCGAATAAAAGAAATAAAACATGAACTGGGGAAATTGTAGAGTTTTTTTTATTACGTTGAAGATGGAAGGAAGTGGTGGATCATGGGTCGTTATGAAAGGTATGTTAAGAAACATATTAGATTTCAGCTTATCGTTTTACAGTCTCTTCCCTTATTTTTCCGTTACTCTTTTAGCATATTTTCCAGTATTACGTCAACATCCATTTTCTATATATATGTACATAGAAACAATCCAATGTAAACTGTTATTGTACCTGGGAAGGGCTGGTTAATGGCCAGCCGAAATATAGTACATTACTAAATCAAATCTACGTTGTATCGGCTCTTGCTCAAAAATATTTAGATTAGATCACGTTCGTTGATCCACAACGTGCACCGACAGCCTTCACGCCGTGGGAATATCAATCCCTCTTCCGGTTCTTTTTTGGCGAGTCACGATTTCCGGTAGGCCCTGAGAACGAGACGTGATGTAATCGAAATTGTTGTCACAATAAAACGGCAATTTCATCACTTTGCCGAGGTGTTTATGCTAAAAAAAAGCGTTTACCGTGAATTTCTTAACATCAAAAGTGAGAAGAATATTTTATCCACCAGGAACTACTCCAGTGAATTGGAAGATACTTGCAAATGTATTTCTCTCGATGGTAGGAGCCATTTTATAGTAAGACTTAACGTTGTTCCTTTGCGCCTTCCAAGATGCCATGCTGCATATGTTCAGTTATTGTGTGCGAATCAAAAAGGGACTCCGTATTTGTACGAAATAGGTAAATTAGCGTTTAAATGGCTCTTCGTTGTGAAAGCACAGTCCTTGCGCCAAAGTTGAACAAGGTGTTAGGGGCGGATTACATGAGAAGGGCTAGCCTGGTCAGCCGGGCCGGTCGGGTTTGCCGGGACGAGTTTCAGCCCGGTATTATATGAGGTGAGCCAGCCCGGCTTGAGTTAAATTTAGACTATGTTGTTTGAAAAATGATAACAACAACAACAAGAAGTGGAGAGACGTTTGTCTCGCTAAATTGTTATTAAAATTCACCATTCTACAATTTAAAGAAGCCTTTATAAGGTTTGCTATCTTATACTGGAGGGTGTATACTGCAGGTTGCAGGTTAGAGTTGCAGGTCACTGTTTCACCAAAGCTGAAACAACCCAAAACTTTACTAATGCTAACATTAGGCCTAAAAAACAATGTTAGCCTAAGGTTAGCATTTTTGTAAAGGTTTGGGTTGTTTTAGGCCTAAAAAACAATATGTTAGCCTAAGGTTAGCATTTTTGTAAAGGTTTCCACTCTAACCTGCAACCTGCACTTTACAACCTCCGATCTTATACATCTTTTATTTAAGGACGGCGCCTACTAATTCAAAGGTATTTTTGCACCGGTGTATGATTATGCAGGAAATGTAGATCTTGACAAGTGTCATTGAAATCCAAAAAGAAAATTGGGGGTAACCACGCATTTTTCCAAGATAATTTATGAATAATAATTATAAAAAGCTTTAAAATACAAAGTACTGTATGGCGTTCTTTCTCAAATTGAAGCTTAATTATCTCTAAAAAATGCATGGTTACCCTCAATTTTCTTTTTGGATACCATGACTACTTACTAAGATCTACTTTATCCGGATAGTTTTAAACCGCGCAAAAGTATCCCTGTATTAGTGAGCATCAGCGGTAGGAAACTCGAGTATCTCCAGATGCGCAGAACGTATGCACAATAACAATAGTAGGCACCATCCTTAAACATAAAAGAACGAGTATTCCGTGGGACATTTTGCTCTAAAGTGGAGTAATGTGGTTAGAAATCGCTGGCCCGACTAACCGGCCTGTCCCGGTGAATGAGATTACATAGAAAAATCTCAGCCTCAGGTTAGCCAGGATTCCGGCATCGTAATGCCAGGATCTCGGCTAACAGGGCTGAGATTTTTTCATGTAATCGCAAACCTGATTTTTGGTGTTTTTCTGAGACGTGCCAGGACCTGGGCTTAACGAGCCAGCCAGCCTAACCGGGCCAGCCCAGCTCATGTAATCGACTTCTTAGTTGTTCCAGTGTATGAACAGACGAACACTAATCAGTCAGCAGATGCAAACAATGCAAAACAGACCAGTTGGACTTCAAAGCAATTTTATAATATGTTCCCAAATAACACAGGAAAACGTGCATAAAGAAAAAAAGGAGCAAAGGTTTTTAGGACAAGTGAAGCCATTGCAATCATTTGAGAATGCCACTTGATTGGAAACACCAAATTAAAACGATAAGCCAGCATTGGAGGAGTAGCTCGCGTTAGAGGAATGGAGCTAGAAAAAACAAATGTACTACCTGAACTATCCCAAGGAAGTCAGTCAGGAAGTGTCGTTATTATACCACCGCTGTGGGTGGTTTCGCATGTAATTACATCGATTAACTGCAGGCCTATGAGCTGCCTACCAGAAGAA
This sequence comes from Montipora foliosa, assembly GCF_036669935.1. Classification (NCBI taxonomy): domain Eukaryota; kingdom Metazoa; phylum Cnidaria; class Anthozoa; order Scleractinia; family Acroporidae; genus Montipora; species Montipora foliosa. The sequence goes on from NC_090879.1 coordinate 44,693,392, forward strand.
CTGCTTATGCAAGGAAGGGGGCAAGGAAGGGCGTGGGGGAGTGCAGACAAGAGGTTGGGCTTTGGCAATTCTTAACTTAAAGATGTTTTATCAAATTCCCCAGGGCAGGAAACTTATGTCAATCCAAAGTGTCAAAAAAGCCACACCCTGGGGCAACGAATCTAGTAAACAAACAATTTTATAATACTGCTTAATTAATTTTAGCAAGTCTTTGTCACTGACTTGTGATACACTGTAAAAGCTGTTGTTTCAGATGTTTCGGCTGAATCTTAAGCCTTCATCAGTTATAAGAGGGATTGATGTTAGTAGTAAGTATGATTTAAAGTGGAAAAATGAAACGTTGCACAAGTCTCTGCCTTTTGCCTGCAAGTGTTCAATATCCAGTGCGATGCAAGACAAAATTTTAAACAGTCAGTCAGTTTGAGCATTCTGGCATGGCGAACGTGTACCACATGTGTGGTACATTTGGGGTGGGTTTATTAACTTAACCTCCTGCCTAGACATTAGCACTGCGCTGATGAAGCTCAGAAGGCCGAAAAAGTACTGTCTGCAGTTAGTTATATACCTATATATAGATACACAACTGTTAGTAAGTCTCTCAAGCCAACAAAGGTGTCACCACGTCAGGAGGATCTCCAAGATTCCTAGTCCAAACCTCACGACATGAACGACTGTAGTAAGTTAAAAAAGAAGCGAGGACGGACAACCTCTCACGTAAAAAAAAGTTTAAAAAATTAATAAAACGTTTCGGCCAAAGACCTTCTTCAGTTATGACAACTTTTGAATAAAAACGAAACTTAAATAAGATTTAGGCGCTAACAATTACATAATTACAAGTGACAACTGTCAAAAAAAATATAAGATTATAAAAAGAAGAACAAAAAGTGGTGCTAATTAGTTGACGACAAAAAAGCTAAATTAACGAAGCAAAAAATTAACAAAACCCCTGGAGGGGCCCTTAAACAATGTTAATCATAATAAGCTCCCCGGTCAGGGCCTTTGAGTTCACCTAACACCTAAAGGCCTGACGAAATCCAAGAAAAGGGCGTTAGAACGATTGATCATGTAGGAACGTATACTATGGAAAAGGAAACTAATTATAACAAATTCTGTTTTTTGAATGAAATTCCTTCCTTTTATTTAAGCCGTGGGGTGCTAAAGAGAACAGCTGAGCACTCCAATAAGCCTCTTTGGTAATTCAATATATATATATATATATATATATATATATATATATATATATATACGGAAGAAAAAAACACATAAACTACAAGTTCATCCCTACAATATATATATATATATATATATATTGACCCGGGTTCGATATATATATATTGACCCGGGTTCGATTACCGGCTGAACACATTTTCACTCATTTCCTTTGTTGTATCGATTTCTGTTCCCATCCTACACTACTAATTAATACTTGTCAGAAATCACTGTGAATCGCCTTCTGAAGGGAATAGGTTGGTGATCCAAAGGTAAATGAGGCAGTTAGTTGTTGTTATTTCCCCGCTCAAACTTACACAATCATTATATATATATATATATATATACATATATATATATATATATATATATATATATATATATATATATATATATATAAGCAGTGTACGGTTGGTTGACCTAACGATGAACTCCCAGTAAGAGGATCCACAGGATACAATGTCTCGACGCGAATTTGTAGTTAAGTGTACGTAAGGAAAAGCGACGAAGAGACAAACTCTTGACTGTTCTGGACGAAGTTTAATGCGACGTTTCGGCCGTTCGGCCTTCTTCAGGTTAAAAATTAAAAACTAAAAAAACTATTTACAATGAGTGCAAATCACAAAAACAGCAGCGATTCCATCAGCTTCCCAATGGATGCCTCCAAAATCCAGTTTCCCGGAGGTAGAAGTGTTCTTCAACAATGTGAAGAACGACATCCTTAAGCCTGCTAATCTAAGAACTAACAAGGACAATCTTACGAGAGAAGAAGGGTTAGCTTTAAGGTCTCTTAAATCTAGTGAAAATGTTATAAGAATTCAAGATAAAGGTTCTAGGTTCGTTGCCCTCAGTCAACAAGAATACCAAAATAAGATACTAGGGCAGCTTAATAATGATTTGCATTATGACAGCATAGATTCCGACCCAACACTTGACCATTTTGAAGTGGTTAAGGAATGGAGTCGTAAGTGGTTTTCTGAGGGGCAGATTAGCCAGGAGATTGCTACGTGGGTTGTAAATCTGGAACCAAAACCGGGAGTGGCATTTGGGAATGTCAAAACACACAAACGTGACAACCCACTTCGGCTTATTACATCCTGTTGCGGTACAGCAATTGAACGGCTTTCTGCTTTCACAGAATTCTACCTCAAACCTCTTTCACAGAGTCTTCCATCCTTTGTGAAGGATTCCACGGATTTTATCAACAAATTAGGAGATTTGAATGCAAAAGGCCCATTCCCTGAGGGGTCCCTCCTTCTGTCTTGGGATGTAGTGTCAATGTTTCCAAACATTGACAACAATCTAGGTATTTCAGCAGTTAGAAAGGCACTTAATTCTAGATCTGATAACATTCCTTCCACTGATTGCTTAGTTGAAGCCGTTGAAATTTGTCTCAGGGTAAATAATTGCCAGTTTGCTGGTCAGAGCTTTGTTCAAAAACACGGTACGGCCATGGGACCGAAAAACGCCTGCAGTTATGCAGATCTAGCGATGGGCATCATCGACGAGAAAGCCAAATTTGAGGGTAGCTTGAGACCTATGCTTTGGTGGAGATACAGGGACGATATTTTTGACCTCTGGACTCAGGGTTTACCTAAATTATTGGAATTCACTGATTATATCAATGATTTGTACCCTACTATTAAATTCGAATTGGTTTACTCCGAAAGTCATTTGAATGTCCTTGATCTCACGTTGCATTTTTGTAACGGGTTTATTAGCACTGATGTTTATGCTAAACCCACCGATAGC
>NC_090879.1:44706352-44716352 GCF_036669935.1 Montipora foliosa
GTACCTCTTATGACGTTTTCTGTTTTCAGGAAACGAAGATTACTGATCCTGAGGTTTTCCGCGTTTTCTCTTGTGCCTGGCGTGGACCTTGTTTTTGGTCCCCTGCTGTAGGCAAACAAGGTGGTGTCCTTACTTGCCTTTCTAAATCTTTTTCCGGCAACGTCAGTTGCTGGAAAAGAGACACGTCGGGGAGGGTTGTTAGTCTTTTGTTAAAACTTGACGACCTAAGGATTAATTTTAATTAACATTTATGCTCCCACCAACTTGGCCGAAAAGAAAGTGTTTTTCAGAAGTTTGCATGAATACTTTTTATCTTCTGATGTCTTAATAATTGCTGGTGATTATAATTGTTACGATCACAACCTTGATAAATTTGGCGGCAACTTTGTGCCTGCTAAGTGCCTTACTGATTTGCGTTCAGCCTTTTCTTTAATTGATGTCTGGCGCAAGCTACATCCGAGAGTGTGCCAGTGCACATGGTTTAATTCGGATTTTTCAATTGGTTCGCGTTTAGATAAATTTTTTGTTTCTAAGAACTTCATGCCCTCTGTTGTTTCTTGTGAAATCAACCCTTGTGTTTTTTCCGACCATGATTTTGTTTGTCTTTCCTTCCAGCCCACTGGGAATAACCTCCGTGGTCCTGGCATTTGGAAGTTTAATAATTCACTTTTGAATGATGATGTGTTTTGCGACTATATTTCGAATTGTATCAATCACTTAGCCAATTGCTTGCAACACTTTCCTTCGGTTAAAGTTTGGTGGGACTTTTTTAAAAACTCTATCCGCTCTGAGATCATTTTCTTTGCCAGGGAGAAGAGCAGGGATCTCTCGCACGAACGTGTTCTTTTAGTTAACCGGATTATTAAGCTAAAACGTCAGCTTACTTCTGGTAATCCTTCAGTTAGTGCTGAAATTTCCGAGCTCGAAAGTAAGCTTAAGGCTCTTACCTTGGAAAAGTTAGACGGTTCTAAAATCCGTTCTAGAGTTCAGTGGCTTGAGGAGGGAGAAAGGCCCACGCGATTTTTCTTTAAGCTTGAACGTGAACGCTTTGAGCGTAATAATGTTTCTTCTATTCTTAATTCTGATGATGTAGAGGTGTTCACGCGTGAAGAAATTGAACGTGCGCATGTGCGCTTCTATTCAGATCTTTTCACTGATGAGCCTATTGACGCGTTTTTTAAACAGCGTTGTTTAGAATCTGTTGAAAAGTCCCTTTCTCCTCCTCAACGCGCTTCGTGCGAGGGATCCTTGTCGCTTGACGAATTAACGAACTCTGTTAAGAGTCTTAATACCGGGAAGTCACCGGGATCTGACGGACTATCAGTTGAATTTTATCTTCATTTTTGGGAGACTTTGGGTCCCCTTTTACTCCGTGTTTCTAACCAGTGTTTCTCCGATGGCGAGCTTTGCGGCTCGATGAAAGGTAGCGTCACCCGGCTTATTTTTAAGAAACGTGGTGATATTAAGCACTTAAAAAACTGGCGGCCCATCTCTCTTTTGAATGTGGATTATAAGATTATTTCTAAAGCAATCACTTCTCGTCTTTCCAAGGTTCTTGAATATATTGTCCACCCTGATCAGACTTGCTCTGTTCCTGGCCGAAGTACTTTTTCTAATGTTACTCTTTTGCGTGGTGTTTTGGACTACATTCAACGGACGGATGAATCCGCAATCTTAGTCAGCCTTGACCAAGAGAAAGCCTTTGACCGTGTCAACCGTTCCTTTCTCCTGCATCTTCTCCAGGTTTATGGTTTTGGACCTGAGTTTTGCCGGTGGATCTCAACATTTTACAATGGTGCCTTTATGCAGATTATCTTAAACGGTTGGCTATCTCAGAGGATTTCTCTTGCGCGTGGGGTGCGACAGGGGGACCCTTTGTCTCCCTTACTTTATGTCCTTTGTGTTGAGGTATTAGCGTCCCTCATTCGCCGTTGTCCAGGGGTTGAGGGGTTCCTCCTCCCTGGTGCCAGAGGGCGGCAAGCACGTGTTCGCTTGTATGCCAATGACACTACGACTGTACTCAAGGATCTTCGATCCTTGTCTAAGCTTTCCAGCTGTGTTAATGTCTATGAAAGGGGTACCGGTGCCAAACTGAATCGCACCAAAACTGAAGCAATGTGGCTGGGGGCCTGGAGGTTTCGTTCTGATGAGCCTTTGGGCCTCACCTGGGTTAAGAAAATGAAAATCTTGGGGGTAGTGTTTGGCACCATCCCTACAGAGCACTTTAATTGGCAGCCTAAACTTGAGAAACTGGAGAAATCCCTCAATCTCTGGAAGTCGAGATCCCTATCCCTTCCCGGTAAGGCCCTAATTATCAATACACTTGGTTTGAGCAAGCTGCTTTACCTTGCTAGAGTTCTTACTCTCCCAAAATGGGTCATTGCGCAGGTTAATGCCTTGATCTGGCCCTTCTTATGGGGCTCAAAAATGGAAACGGTGAGTCGTAACACTTGCTTTTTGAAATTGAAATTTGGGGGTGTCAATCTTGACAATCTTGTCTTAAAGGCCCAGGCTTTGAGATTGGCGGGGATGGCCTCCGTGCTTAATTCCCCTGATGATTCTAGTTTTTTTCTATGTAAATACTTTTTGGGGCGTCGCTTGTCCTCCCTGCGTTCCGAATGGTCTTCCTTACGGGATAACTCCTCTCCCAGTGCTTCTTCTCCAACTCCCTTTTACGAGGCCTGTCTTGATACTCTATCCAGGGTGGGAGACAGTGCCCTAGTTTGTAAAACCTTGTATCAAAAGCTACTTTCAATCAACTCATCCCCGCCAATCTTGCCGCGTCAATGGTCCCAGGTCATTGGGCCAGGGTTCTCCCTCGATGGTCATTGGTCTCTCGTCCGGGACCCCTTCACTGAGAACTATAAGAACGATGTCTTTTGGCTTATTATCCTCCGCGGCGTCAAGGTGCGTGATTCCCTTTTCAATTGGGGTTGTATCTCATCTGGTCGCTGTGCCTCTTGTCCGCGACGAGAGACCATTGACCATTGCTTTTTAAATTGTCTAAGGGTCAAAAGAGTCTGGCTACACTTTGTGCCAGTTCTCTCCCTGTTGCTTGGTAGGCAGTTTGTCGCAAACCTTTTAACGGTTTTTTTCTTCCGCTGGCCCTCTCTTAGTGCTAAGAGGCATCGGCTCGCGCGCCATTTGACGAAATCCATTCTTTATGGCATTTGGACCTTTCGAAACAGGGCCACTTTCTGCAACGGCAAAGAAGACCATCGAGCCATCATCCGTTATGTTTCCTATGATCTTAAGCAGAGAGTCTTCTTGGATTATAACTCTCTTTCTGAATCTCACTTTCATGATGTTTGGGTCTTGGACGGTTTTTGTGCCATGGCGAACGGATTTCCTCATATCAATATTTAGAAGTACATCTGGGTCATGGATTCCATTTGTCCGTGCGCTGTTCGCGGTGTCCACAATCCGGGGATCTCTGTAGGGAATTTGCTCTGCTCATGGACTCTGCTGTTAGGGCCCCAGGCCCTTGTGGCTAGCTGCCTACTCCGGCTCTTTGTTTCTAGTGACTTTCTTGTGCTTTTTAATTTGTAAATGGCGTGTGTTTTTATTGTGACAAAGGCTGTTTTCATGAAAAAATATATATATAATATATATATATATACATATATATATATATATATATATATATATATATATATATATATATATATATATATATATTGTCATGAAGCTTGATTTTCGCAAAACAGTGCGCAATACGCCTTATTCCAAAATGGCCGCTGATTTATACTCATAAAAATTTGCCCTTGTTGCCTCGTTCAAGATAAAATATTCGTTTGAATTTTAAGCTTTAGAACAAGGCATCAAGGGCTAACTTGAATAAGAACAAAAGAATCTTTAAATGGCGGCCTTTTTGGAATAAGGTGTACACATAGAAGAAGAGCGAAGTATATATTGAAGAAAAAAGCAAGTAAAACTATAAGTTCATCCCTACAAGTCGTTTCGTGGTCGCCCACTCATCAGGGGATTCCCTGATGAATGGGCGACCACGAAACAGGCCTGTAGGGATGAATTTGTAGTTTTAATTGTTTTTTTCTTCTATATATAACAACGTATCACCCCCAAGAGGATCGCAAATGGAGGAGAAATTGAAAGAAAGTTACAAGAAACTCAACACTGGACAACTTCTGGGGAAAACTGTAATTGCCCCGAGCGGGATTTGAACCCACGTCCCCCTGTGACACTAGTCGGGTGTGATGACCACTACACTGTGAGGAAAACCATGCTGGCAACATGGCTGATTAATCACTTAATGTGTTGCAATTAACTAGAAAAACTGGCCCTTAGGGAGTCCCACATAAATGTTAGTCGTAGTTCATTAATGATCTAACTTTAGATAGTTTGATTTTATTACTTTACTATGCATACATTTTGTTCTTAGGTTTAGTATTATGCACGACCCCATAAGCTGCATAGCTATTCTTATCATCGTGCTAAAAGAAAGGCTGTCTGTCTGTCTGGAAAAAATTGAAATGTTTGTACGGCCCCAAAACGAACACTGTTGCCCTGGTTAAGAATGCAGATGGAAGTCAACTATATTTACAGGCATGAAAGAAATATCAGACAGATGGAAAGAGCTTTTTCACCAAGTGCTGAATCAAGAAGGCAACGTAGACAATGATGCAACTGACCACCTAACTGCTCGAGAGACAATGATGTATTTGAATGGAAGAACTAAGGAAAGCTGTAAAAGCTCATAACATTGGTAAAGCGCCTGGTCTGGATGGCATACTGCAACAACTGCTTTCCATAAAGTGCACTAGGTGAAATCGCTTGCTTTAGATCCAACGCTGAACTAACTTCACACCTAAAACGTGCAATGCGCAACATCGAAATCGATTAACTGCCGTAGAGGTAGAGCATTGCATCAGCATCGCCAAGGTCATGGGCTCGCCTGAAGTTTTCAGGTGTCAATATGAGACAATTGCTTCAATTGTCCAGACAAGTGCTTGGATCGTTTCTCTCTTTTGGAAGTTAAGGTGTTGGAAAGCATTCCCAGAAGCTGATGAGACTAGTGTAACCGGACCTGCTGATCTGGGTAAGATCGCGCAACCCACAGCAAAGTCCGCTGCCAGAATTCAGCAATTAATCTGCCTGCTGTACCAGCTTAAGACACTTATTTCCAGCGTTAAAGACCAATGCAATCCTCCCTCTAATTAAGGAGCAATGGTCCACTAATAGATGTAAATGTCGCGAAGCGGGACGTATGCTGAAGATGATGGGAGCTGTGATATTGGTGATGACAATGATCATGAATTATCTGATGTTGATAATGTTGATGATTATCATGAAGAGGAGGAGGAGGAAGACGAGGGAGATGAATAGGATACCTTTTATCCTTGTCAGGGAGTCGTGAAAAAAGTGCATTTGGCTGAATTAACTTAGTTGTAAAACGTAAGTGGTGCAAAATATGCCACAAGGCATTTTCACGAAAAAAAGGCTCCTTGCATGTTATAGTGGGAGCGAGATCAGATTTTTTACAGGGGTGTCTAAGTTACACTCCAATGGATAGTACAGTCAACCCTCTCTAAGACGGACACCATCGGGACCGGCCTCAGCTGTCCGTCTTGGAGAGGTGTCCGGCTTATAGAGAGTCGACGTAGCATGACCCCAGAAAATTTAAGATAATAATGCTGAACGTGTGCACATTGAATACGCGTCTGTTTAAAGTTTGTTTTAAGTTATTTGCTTGAACGAAACCTACCTGTTTTAGATTACAATTCAATTCGGTTGTCACCTCCAAGTTATTTTTTCAATGGGACAATGACTGATTTAATTTTAACTTGTACTGTATGTATTCCGGCGACAAGATAAGAGCTGTCAATTAAACGTCTGGTGTTAAAAAGAGTCACGTACAAGAATTTTTCTTCCCTATAAATCGTAATTTGCGGTCACATTCAGCACCTCACAAGTGTCCGTCTTATAGCGAGTTTGGTTATAGTGAAATAACTGAGAAACAGCCGGGATTAGCACCAGGTGTACATGTTATAGAGGTGTCCGTCTTACAGAGGTGTGCGTTAAGAGAGAGTTGACTGTATAAGTAATATTGGGACAATCTGTCGACACAAGCAATAATTACAAGGCATTATGTGATCCAGCCTCGTTTTCGCGTTAGCGTGGTCACGTGATCTACACTATTACTGTTACGTGTCAGATACACTCTAAATAAAAGTATGAGAATTTTTTACCGTTCCACCATTGATGATGGCTCTAAAGCATTTGAAGGTGAAGCCTCCTTTCCATGTTGTACCATGAGGGTCACACTTTTAATTCCCCATAAAAGCCGTCGATGCAAGCTACAAAATTGCCGACAACATTTGGATAGGCGGCCTGCTTTCATCACAAAATTCCCACGGGACTTTATTTCGCGACATGTGATCCCTGACTGATTTCCAACCAAGGCAAATCACGGACTTCCCACCTCGTCTACGCACGCTTAGAAATTTGAAACAACAGCGGTTGTCAAGGGTTACCAAATTGGACCTTCACTACGATTGCGCATAAATTGGAAGTGGCCAGAATCCGTTTTCTTGGTGCTGATCAAAAGATAAGCGGACCATTTATTTATTTGTTGAGTTTTGCTTTGGTTGGTTTTCCTTCCAGATGAGTCACGGTAATGCACGATAAATAGAAGAGCACTGGCTCCTAAATTCTTGTTTGTCTAGGGCAATGTTCTTATGCCATACCCCTACCCCTTGAAAATGGTCTCTGCGGTCCCTGATTTGGGAACTATTCGTTTTTAATTAATCCCAGTAAAGGGGCCAACAGAGCACAACCTTTGTCACGGGCACCTAACTAATGACTTTAGCTATAAAATGCTCATAGGGTCACCTAACACCGGTTTCCAAGCGAATATTCGGCTGCTTTCCTAAAATGCTAATCGACGTTTTCGGTTCACCGGCCAAACCGTTCCGAAAGCTCCGAAAGCTTCTCTGATTGTGAATCTTTCAGGTGATGTTTAGTGCTTGATTACTTTCGACAAGCCTCAAAACCTCTATGGGTTAGGGTAGGCGTAAATTTTGATATTTGTAGGCAATATTCTATCCATTCCAAACAGATATTTAATTCAAACGATAGATTTTGTTAAATGGCCGTGCTTTCGAAATTCCTTGGTCTAAGTATGTAATTGTTGGTAACGAGAAACTTTATCGTAGTTGCACTTTTTCTTGTATGCTAAAAGTTATGAGACCGGAGCTCAAGTTTAAACTGCGATCAGGCGCTCTTTTCTCTAGAGTGGTTGCGCACTCTCTAAAGCCTGAGAAACGTAAGCCAGATCGCAGATTAGATCAAGATAGGCAAAAACGACTTTTTTACTCGTGTGATCCCCGCCAAAATTAATGTCATTAATTTCGTATCACTTTCAAATTCGGAACAGCTCTAAAGCCGGATCAACTCTAAATTCGGAACGGCTCTAAATTCGGATCAACTTCAAATTGGGAAGAATTCTAAATTCGGACCATCTCAAATTTCGGATGAACTCTGAACTTGGTGTCTCCCCAAATCCTGGAACCCAGTATGTCCGAGTAAGCCTGGTTGCACAGTCCCTAATCTATTTCCTGCGTTAACATAATTTATTCATCCACCCAGACGATGGATCTTCAGGGAGGGCAATCTCGTACCCAGAGTCCTCGGGCTTTTTGGCCAGCGGGTGAGCGCCCGGAGCGTCCGGGCGCTCACCCGCTGGCCAAGAAGCCCGAGGACTGTGGGTACGAGATTGCGGGGAGGGAAAGTACAGGTCAAACAGTGAAGGAAGAAACTTTTCAGCAGTAGTTTCTTTGCTTCGGCAAGCTGAGTCGTTACTGTCCAGTCAGGTCCACAGGAACGCTGTGACAGTTAGTCCTCCCAGTGTTGAAGCCAGTATTAGGGGAGCAGGGATGGCGAAGTGGTGAGAGCACTCGCCTCCCACCAATGGGGCCCAGGTTCGATTTTCAGATACGGCGTCATATCTGGGTTGATCTCGGTTGAGGTTGTTGGTACTCTGCTCCGAGAGGTTTTTCACCGGTTACTCCGGTTTTGCCCTCTCCTCATAAACCAATGTGATTTGATATGTATTAATTTGATTTGATTTCATTTGTGCACGATCCCACGAGCTATTCAGCTTATCGTGTAAAAATAATGTTCTATTACTATTACTGTTTCAAGTGATTGCAAACTTTCTATCTTTGTTTTCGAGATACACTGCACGTGGTACTGCAGCTTCTTTTCCTGTCACTTTGTTAGGAAAACCAAGAACGTCGTCTGCCCCTCCTCCAAAGCGAAAGAGAACTGATGGTAGTTTTTTTATGGTGAAAGAAACGTGGACCCATGACTTCTTTTCTCTAGCGAATCACCTACAGAACCATCAGCCTTCAAGGGCCGACAAATTTCAACTTTAGGAGACTGGACTAGGGAGGAAAACAGTGTGTCTAAAGTTAACGTAAAGATAAAGCTGTAGCGTTTGTAAAGAAGTTTGAAACGGTTTATCCTAAATTTCAGGAAGCCGCAGGTGGCTTTGAAATTTTACGAAGTGGACCCCCTGAATAAGGATCTGGGGCCCGTTTGTCGAAAGACCCGAAATTTTAAGGGCCATTTTCGGGTGTCACAGTTCCCTTTGTATCTCAAGAACGGAGAGGATTTAAGTCGTCAAACTTGACAGTTATTTTTCTTTTTGTTACCTTGGAAACACGTTATAAGATCGGCTTTCCAAAACAAGTGGTTGGCAATTTTACTAATGGCTTTTCGGGCCCGAAAAGTTTTCGGGACTTCCGAGAAACGGGCCCCGAGTTGCTTGAAGCATGGTTAGCGCTAACGTTAGCGTTAAACACTATGGAAACCTACAGCTTTTGATACCTCTTAACCAACGGTTAGTACTGACTAGCCTTCGAGCAAAAGGCCCCTGGTCGTGATAGTGCAAAGATAGAGTTCTTTGTAAAGGCCTAATATAAGCAAGAGTCTGTCCAAAACCCTGATTCTCTACGAAAAGGCACAGAATAACCCGCTCACACGCCATATTTTACCCCCTATTTCATCCGTTTTCCGGAAATAAATAGCCTCTCGAGGTACCAAGGTTGCTTAAAATTTGATTTGACATGATTTCACGTACTAATTAAACACGATAAAAGACATTACTGAACAATACGAAGTCACTGGAGAGGCCTTCCAAGGGGGGTAGTCTTGTCGCCTTGTCGCATCCTTTTGTGTACCTTTGTCGCCTGACCAGCGGAGGAAATTGTCGCTGTCGTTTTTCGTTTGTCGTTTTTTTTGTTGTCGCTTTGTCGAAATGAAAAATGGATTGTCGTTTTCGCAAATTGTCGCTTCTTTCGTGTCAACTTCTGTCGGCTGTCGGTACTTTGCTAACAAATTGTCGCCACATTTTGACGCAATGTCGCTTGTCGCTCAAACCCCTTGGAAGGCCTCACTGGAGGTTACCGATATCCAAACCACCTTTTTCTAACACTCCTGTCACATGATTCGTTTCGAAAATTTAACTGGAGAGATGAATTTAATAATTAAACTGTTTTAATTTTATTTCTCTTATACACTTAGTAGATGACTTACCCGGTTGTTTAGCCATAAACTTAACCAAACTCAATGACATTCTAAACTTATTTACGACATTACAAAATATTATAGAACAAAGAAGTTCTGTCTCAGTGTTTTCGCTAAACATGGCATGACGTCATTCATTGGCGGGCGGCGTTAAATTTCCCGCCATTTTTTCGTATGCGAGTTTGATTTTTTTGTGGTAAATTTTGAATGTAAAATCAAATTAAGAACGTCAGCTTTTGGTTTGATTTGCTTTGTTCTGAATATCAACAAGCGTTTTAAGCAGCTTTGTTCACAGTAAGTTGTAGAGTTAGTGTTAAAATATTTCAAATATGACTGAATTTCAACCACTGAATGAAGAAGCTCATATTTTTGTTGACAGATTTCACTGGTCAAAAAGCTTTTTAAGACTGTAATTAAGAAAATTGAAAGTTATATCTTCATGAAATTTGGAAAC
>NC_090879.1:44721352-44738852 GCF_036669935.1 Montipora foliosa
ACTGACTTTACATCCTTTTTCCACTGCGGGAGTGCGGGACTGCGGGAGCAGTGGTTTTACCCCCATGTCATATACTTGCTTTTTCCACTGCGGGAGTGCGGGACTGCGGGAGCAGTAGTTTTATCCCCATTTCATATTCATCCTTTTTCCACTGCGGAACTGCGGGAGTGCGGGAGCAGTAGTTTTACCCTCATTCATATACTTGCTTTTTCCACTGCGGGAGTGCGGGACTGTGGGAGCAGCAGTTTTATCCCCACTTCATATTCATCCTTTTTCCACTGCGGGAGTGCGGGACTGCGGGAGCAGTAGTTTTATCCCCATTTCATATTCATCCTTTTTCCACTGCGGGAGTGCGGGAGCAGTAGTTTTATTCCCATTGCATATTCATCCTTTTTCCACTGCGGGAGTGCGGGAGTGCGGGAGCAGTAGTTTTATCCCCATTTCATATTCATCCTTTTCCCACTGTGGGAGTGCGGGACTGCGGGAGCCATAGATTACCAGCTCAAACTTTCATCGACTTCGGAACTGCAGGAGCAAGCGTTCAATGTCAGGCAATCGTGGCCGGGTATTCTGAAGTTGCTCCATAAAAACTATCCACATGTTCTCGCTTCGGTCTAAAGAGGCTCTATATGTAATTTTTTTTCCGCGATTCCGACCAAAATTCCCTGTTTTTGACCCTCCTGCATGGACGCCATTTCGGTCTCGCTCGAAGGCTATCTTCGGCAAATCAGAGAATAAAGTTATTTCAACCGATTTCGATAAAAACTAGCCAGTGATTGGCTAATCGCCATATCTCGTTACTGACCAGGTTTCGTGTCAATCGGAAACGCGTCCGATTTTTCCGAATGATTAATCGGCATGCTGGATGCTATTGTGACGTTTGCTATTGTGACGCGCAGATTTGGAAACTACCGACAACCTCTTTTCTCGATTTCTTGCGCTTGGAACATGCACATGCCAACCACGAACACACAGAACACCCAACCACTTAATTAGGAAGCGTCTCCTTCGTCGACGCAATAACAAGATGAGAAAAAAATTACCAAAGAAAGACAGAATCCAGTGTTTGGTTTCTGCTATGGATATTTGAGGTGCAAATTACTCACCCGTAATGATCATGTTTTGCAGCTCCAACTGTGTGGCCAGCCATCGGAGTCAGGTCATTCGCAAGGGAGAACAAGGGTACGTGGATGTTATTACCTCTGCGTCCTTAGTTTAAGTAACCCAATAGCACAAATTATTTCCTGTCATTTAGTTTAAAGGTTTGAAAATACACTTGATGGACCTTAATGATTTTTCCCAAAATATTTTTTCCCGCAGTCTCAACTTTGACATTTTTGACTTTGGTGGAGCAAGCTCGCTTGTTGCCTCAGGAGCAAGTAGACAAACTAAGGCGACTTCACAACGTAACTCATGACAAACGTAGCCGCAAGTTAGCTTCGAAGAGATGCAATCCTTCACATGTAATGAATAATTCAAGCGCCGAAAAGTTCCTCAAAATAGACCCAGACGCTAAGGAAGGAAACTCCATTGATGAGCTTTGCATTCACGCTCGCGCTGATCAAGAGGTACCGATTATGAAGGACGTATGCGAACCTGATAAGAAGTTGGCTTCTGAAAAAGAAACTCTTGAACGTGCGCAATGGCCTTGGAATTTAGAAAGTATTACCAGTAACGTTTCCTTGGAGAGAGCGAAAGTTGACAGTAATGTCTTGAGGGCAAAAACTTCAAATGACACAGTGCAAATGTCCTGTTCCGACAACATCTGCTCGCGATTTGGCGAGAAAAATGCGATTGACTTAGCTCAGGAGCCTGACAGAAATACTGCTAGTTCAGGAGACACTAAAGGAGATTCTGCTCTGTCATTGCAATCTGATTATGATGATAAGCAAGTCTCAGATTCTCCACAGATACAGGTGGCCGATCATTTTGCCATCGACTTTCCTCTACTACCAGTGCCAAGATATGGAGAAAGAGGGTTGCGCTCATCTGTGCGCTGCACAGGTGAAAGCGATCTTATTGGTGAGGTGGACGTAAGTACAACGCCTTATCAAACCCTACGGTTTGGCAAAGCCATAGTTAGGCAAAGCCAAACAGTAAAACTGCAAGAAGGACGAGTAGAAAGCTATTATGTTGAATTTTGTTTTTTTTAGGCTTATCGAAATGCTCTGTTTATAGATAGATTCTCTTCCCTGTCTTATAGCATCCTTCCTTTCACGATACTGGCTTGACAGAACTCTTTTCTCTTTGCATGTCCATCAGAGCTTCAATGACTTCGACCGCAGTCCTTCCCGGAAAACAAGAGCATCACTTACAAAAGAATCTTCTTCAGGGTACCAAAAAGAAAAGCTTCAGAGCTTTCCTGACCACAGTTCGGTCATTAGGGACATCAATGAACTTCAAAACCTGGAGCATCTTGTAAGTGAGCCAGCGAGTCCTAGCCAGATGGCTTCTTTTGTTGAGTGCTTCACGCAAGTTAGACCCTTCGAGTGCTCTAAAAATGAGTTCGAAAATTGTTTGTTTGATGAACAAACCCTTCACAGCGTAAGACAAAACTCATTGGATACCAATGAGAAAAATACACCGTTTAATGCAGCAGCGGACTCAGATCATAATGATCTTCAAGTACCTAAAGAGAACGACGATACACTAGTTGGTAAACAAAGCGAAATATTTGAGCCGAAACAAGATAACATCGATAGTGCGTCAGACATTTCTGGTCAAGGAAAGAGCACTCCTTTGGAAGTCAAGGAGTCCGCATCCAATGATCCACTTGACAACATCGACGATGAGAAAGAGAACAGGATAGACCCGAGTCCAAGAAATGCTCATCTGGAGAACAAAAATGGTTCCAAGTCGTTTGGTAAGTTAAACATACTCTATCAAAACCGTGCCGGAAAAAAACAAAGCAGAAATTTATCGAAGTCAAACTTAACGTAATTCCCTTGCATGAAAATGACGTACAATCCAGATTTTTTTCAAACTTGGCACAATTGATATTCATACACAGAATGTTTTAAAAAATGCAATAAAAAGATGGGGTCACCGTCCTTGTTTTCGCGCTGTATTCCCTTTATTCTAAGTGTTTTTTTTTTACCGAATTACGCGAGAAACGTTTGAAGCTAGATCAACCGGAAAAATTGTTGTCATGTAGCGAAAGCTATTGAGTATTACCAAGAGTCATATTGGCTCTGGTATTACTGAAAACTTGAACTTATTTGTTTGTCCGGACTATAATCTTTAAGTAAAGCGATTTCAAATTGCTCAATCTTGCAAAGAAATGTAAGCAAATTGGACCGCTACAGCTATCACCTTGTTTGGCTCCAGTGTCTGACTCCAAATGCAGTTTTACGTCATTTATATGGAAATACTACAACGTCTACTATCGAACTTTTTTTTCTCCTTAAAACATGTTATCCGTGGACCTATTACGAGTAGATAAAACCATTAAAAATGGGGGTTCACCGTGCTCGTTTCTTCGCAACACTATGATGATGCATGGCAAATGGCTAATTTCGGCTTCAAAATGATCATTTTCCGCGAAAGGATTGGGGCGAGTTCCAAAACAACACCTTCTTAACCGAGAAGAGTTATCATGATTGCTCTTAAAAGCTCTTGAACAGTAAAAACAGTCTTTATTGCCTCTCTTCAGATGGTCGGGGTGAAACGCCGCCATCTCCGAGTTGCAATGTCATGCGCAGTATGAGATGCGCGGTGCAGAATAAGGGAATCACCTTAAACAAAAAAGTCTCGCAACAAATTCCCAGCCAATCAAGGCCAGGAGTGCACATCTTGCTTTATTGTCAAAACAAATAGAACGTTTTCACGAGACGCTGATTTTCCTAAAAACTTGAAACGGTAGCCATGTTTTTTACCCAAAGGTATCCACCAGGGCCCAATTGTTCAAAGGTGGATAACGGTATCCACCCAATAAATCACTATCCAATGGATAGCCCAATTGGTTTCACTATAACGTATCCACTGGATGGTGATTAATCAAGCGGATAGCGCTATCCACTGGATAACTTAATTGCTTTTTCTCGTGTTTATCCGCTGGACAGTGATTTATCCGGTGGATAGCGTTATCCATCTTTTGAACAACCGAGGCCAGGAAATCACTTCTATCTTCATGTTGACCAGTGATCACGCGAGTTAAAATAGTACATAGGTTGTCAGGATTGTCATGACGTTTCACCATAATCAATCGTGAATACCCTTAAATCCAACATCCAGCCAATAGAGAAGCAAAACGAACTCCTGGCATTTTCCTGCGTCAAACTCATGTCGTGTACATTTTGGCTCATTTTTTTCTTGGTCAATTCGTGTCGCGACTTGTCCTTCAAGTTTAAAGTACCCGTCTAATTCCTCACCACTGCTCTACTTTATTTGTTATTCTACTGTTATTTGCTCTTCAGTCTTCATCAATAATTTGCGAGCACTGTTACCGACAATTTAATTGTTCTCTATAGGGTGCAGTGTGGACAACAGAAGTAATCCTAGTTCTTGCGATAGCAGAAGCAATTTTCGAGCCCAGATTGAAGAAGACTTGCTTGATTTGGATGGCCCAGAGCTGTTGCAGTTTGCTATGATGTTTGTGGAAGGTGCTATGAAAAAGTCTCGGGTATGTTCGTCAACAAGATCAGCATCACAAAAGAAAACTCTCAAAAATAACACGACTGAATGTTCTGATGTCGGTTTTCCAGTAAGGCTTAGCTTAGGCGTATCTTTTCACAGAATTGCTATACATTCTCGACATGATACCAGCAAGAAAACCGCGATACCTCTAATTTGCGTTCTTTATTTACACAGACTAGCATTGGCCGTGTTGACCAGCCTCAAAGCCAAAAGGGTAATGTTCGGGCTTTGCACGCGTTCCCACGGAAAGATAAACTTATCTACGGCGGTCAGCACGCTGCATTGCTTCACACAGAAAAAGGAAACTCTTCAAAGCGCTCAGGTATGACGTGAAGGAGAACGTGAATTTATGTATGGCAAGCTGTTTGAACAAGTCCACCTAGGACAGCAGTTTTCAACAGTCATTTTACTCATTTCTAGAAGTTGCTTTCGGCAACTCTTCATCTCTACTAGTTTGGTTCTGTTTGATTTCGAGAATGAACACCCTTTACAGGATTGACCAAAACTAACGGGGGTTTCCAAGTATTGAGCCCAGTAATCTTCTGTTTAAAAGATTTAGGCATTGCATAAAGAGGTCAGGTAAAGCAATTGAGAGACTGCAAATCTTGTTCAGAAGATTTCAAATACACAAAATACTGGGTTTAAAAAAGATATCTTAAAAGAATGACGTATTTGCCTGCTTACTCCAACCCTCACCTTAACCGTTCAGGGGAGTACTCATTTTAATTTGTACCAAGCACCATCCAATAATCGCTAATTACCGTTAGACCAGTTTCAGTTGCTCACTGTTGACTGTGACGTTACATATATTTTTCAGTGACCGAAAGCAATCAGGTCTGCGGTGAGGATGGCACTAAAGCTGATCACAACAACGATGGTCCATACCCTGTGAGACCTTTGTCAAACATCTCATGTAACAGACCAAGGAGACTTGGACTATCTAGAAAACACAGTGGCAAACCGTTACATGCTTATTTCAAGACGCGGTCTGACACTTCTAAACCGAACTGACGCCGTCAGCTAAGTGGAGGGTAATGTTAAGCCACAGCTTGAACAAACCAACACATTGCCTGTTGTAGGCGAAATTAATAAGGAAGCCGTTATTTAATTGCTATGCTTGAATTGACGATCAGCAGATATGATGGAAAGGCGAAATATTATAAATTGAAATCGAACGGTATTCTCCTACCTTGAGCAAATGGGAGTTGTGCGGGCTCTTTTAATACTTTGCTTTGATTAAAGAAACGTCCACCAACAACAGTCGTTTCCTAGCAAACGTCACTTTATACTTTATTAATCATAAAAAGGAATACAGTATAGCCACCCTAGCAGACGCTGTTAGGGCTTCGTCACGCATTCCTCCCCCAACAACGTCTGCTGAAACAAAAAAACCACTTCTGTTTAACGGCTGTTTACCCACTATAAAAAGAAACCAATCAGCATTGACTAATTGTGGTCTGCATAGCCAATCACATGCTGCAAAAGAATGCCATACAAAACACGAGTTTACCCAAAACTGGAAGACGGCTTCTCACGAACGGGAGTGGTTTTTAGTTTCAGCAGACGTTCGTAAGGAAGGAAGGGGGGGACGACACGTGACGAAGCCCCAAGTAGATCTGCGTGGGACGCTAGATACAATATGATTTGCAAACTGGCTGGAGCTTCTCACGTCGTGGTATGATCATGTCCATCCGCTATGTTGACATATGTAGCATCAGTGGCCACCCCGCAGTTATTATCCTTTTGTGACATGAGTACATAACCAATGTTGCCCCAATGAGTAGACCAGGAATTCTTGATAAGCCAGTAGGCCTGGCCATTCATTGTCCCGTAACCGACTGCAAGGACTGCGTGATCTAAGTCTTCCGGTTTGCTTCCTAGAAAGGAAGATGTGACGTGAGCCTTGACTGCTTACTGTGTACGCTAGTCTTGTAATGGGCCATTTCCGAGTTGCTGTTTGTCTCGGTTTCGAAGTGAGTCTTGGTGCTCAACTATTGTAAGGTAAATGAGTTTGATTTGCATAAGAATACGCAACTCATTTCCATTTGAATGGTTGTGCACCAAGGCCCGGTTGTTCGAAAGCCGATTAACTTAATCCAGGATTAGCGTAAATTTTTGTTTCATGTTTTCAACTTTTTGGTGAAAGTTTCTTTTGCTGATTTTTGTTTTTCAAGATTGGCTTCTTCTAATATAAAGTTTTGCCGAATATCAGCATTGAACAGCATTTGGGAGTAGAGAAATAAACTCCTTGGTTATTTTTTAATCTGGGATTACCGTTAATCGGCTTTTGAACAACTGGGCGCAGGACTCGCTTGAAACTGAGGCATGCAGCAACTCGGAAATTGGCTATTCAATACAACTCTCACCAAGCATAACCACACGAGAGGGTTCCAAGAAACCCCAAAGTGCTTAAGGCTGGTGCAATACAAGGTCATCTGGCAATGAGATCGTAAAAAAAAACATACAATATCAAAACTTTCATATACGTTTTCCGATTGGAGGAGAACGTGTCACGTGTCAAAACTCAATAACTCCCAAGGGAAACAACGACTTGAACTTTCGACTCGCACGTGATCAGGTCGTGCACCTTTGAACAGCAGCAAATTCCGTGTAAAAATCCGTGTATTGTTCTATTTTGAGTCGGGAGTTATAACAAAACACTTAATGACTGGCCCCCGGGAAAGAGTGCGTTATGTTTTCCTTCGACCCTCATGTTCCCCGAGGAGAAACAGAACTCACTGTTTCCCTTGAGGTCAGTCATTAAGTGCTTATTGTTTCACATCTCAACCCTTGTTTAATCAATGGTAGTTTAGGTAAAAAGCACTAGTCAAAAAACTTTGTCCAAAGTGGATGATTTTACAATAGATGATGCCCATACCGTCGTGTGACAATCAAAACTATTCAATTTCAGTTAAACACACGATGGGCTTTTGGCGATTGGGGGGAGCAGGGGGCGTGAACTTGAAAAATTACTACTAACTACATACCACACAGTGGTTCGTAGTACACTCCAAACGAATAGAAAGAAAAGGATCTGTGGGAAGCATCAATGCCCACCGACACTGGGCCGTTTTGAAATATGGCGATCTTTAGTGCATTGAGGTCACCAGATGTCACGTTCACATAACTTGAAATCTTTGCGCCAACCTTGAAGTCAAAATGGCAATATCCATTCTATATGAAGGAATACAAAAGCGTGAGATGCAGACTTTGGAGCCTATCAACTCAGACAATCTTACCAAACAAGGATGATTAGGGCGCCGCCTATTCCATTTTTTTCTGTTTCAGAATCATTAATTTTCGGGAAACTTCATTTCGCAAAAACATTGTTCAAGCTCCAAGGTTGTCTGTTTCTTAAAATAACGGCATGTTCGGAAATCTTTAGTTTCCTTAGGGTTGTATTTCAGTGATGCAGTAGGGTATGATCTCTATGATAAAAAGTCTGGGATGTTTACTCTCAGTGCCCAGTTCACAGAAAAAAAAGTGAGGACAACCGTTTCTTTTGGGATCGCTTTTTCGTTTTTAAGTGAAACCAAAACAAGTATATTCTATGCTTTCATTCTTCTGTCCATCAAATCAAACCAAAAAAATCAGTTCTGATGTATTGATGAGACTCAAACTTCATTTAGTATTCACTGCGTGTTTTCGAAAAAATTAAAGGTTGCTCTGAATTGGTTCCAATGAATTTTTTAACTTTGCCGTTAGTTCTATCTCTGATCACTAATTACTATTAATTTTTCACAATAAAAAATGGGGGTCACCGAGTTCACTTTTGAAATATAAGCAACTAAAGACGAAATACAGGGTGTTTTAGGAGAGCTTTCATGTTGCCATGGCAACCAACTACGTCACAATAGTGGCCCCATCTTGTTAAGCAATAATTTGTTTAACGTATGGTACCATAACATTACTGTTACGTGATACAGTGTAGTAGTGACAACCCTTCCATTAATAAAAGTAGTGAAACTGGTTCCAGCCACCTTTATGATATAAAGAGAAAAAAAGAAAAAAAAAACACTAGTAACTTGACCGGCTACCACCTTGTCATGGATCTACAATTGCTCTTATTCACTTAATACCTTTACTTCATTCACCTTATCGCAACATTTCATGGTCAAAGGCTCATTTCTTACCACAGCAAGATACTGTCCATAGCTATCTGATGTAGCTATCCCACCATGCTTCATAATCCACTCATAAGACCGAAACTCCTCACCACCACCACATCCATTATTTCCAAAACCCCAAGAGCAATCGATTAAGTTTTGTTGGGAGAGAAGAACAGACTTGTTTGTCTAAAAAAAGAAACAAAAAACAATGCAACTCCTAAACTCTGATTGATCATTGCTTTCAATTCATTATCACCCTGTGTGAAGTCTTTTGATCAGGAATTGATTCAGCATGTCTCTCAGGATTTGTGGTGAAATAATCATGTATGAATACAGGCAATCACATATAATTTAAACCAAAAGTAAAACTAGACTTGGAAGCAAGACATTTTGTGAGTCTAGTTTTCATCTGTGAACACGGGCATGCCAAACAGCTGGCCCCAGTTGTTGGAAGGGTGAAAAGTGTTCTTCAATGGATAAATCACTATCCACTGGATAACTCAATTGGTTTTGCTAGGGTCTATCCACTTGAGTGATTTATCCAGTGGATAGCATTATCCATCTTCTGAACAACCGATGCCTGGAAATCAAGCATAAAAATGCATTTAAGCGGAAAATATTTGTGTACATTGTAATTAAGTAGAACAGTTTTCCAGTTGTGAAAAATAAGTATTATTTTTAGCAATACAGAAACCACTCAAAACCATACCCACCTTAAGAAACAAAGCACCTTCAATGGTTCCTGTGGTTCCAAAACTCCAACACGATCCACATATTCCCTGGTCTTTCACTGGAGTAACTGCACCTAAATGATTACGTTTTAACTGTTAGATGAGGGCTTTACTTTATTTGTACATAGACAAATGCATAAACTCTGCCCATTAAGACAGAAAAGCCCATGTACAATGTATATAAACCAACTCCTTTCCAACAAGGAAAATCCATTTTACGAGTCAACTTGGACCACTACTCTGATATCTGCATCTAAGTCAAACTGAGTCTCAGGTAATCGTTTTACCTACTTGCCTTAATCTTGTGTACTGGTAATACAGACTCAGTTTTCTGTCTAAGGCATTTTTTCTATTTGGCTTGCAACCACTACCCCTCTCCCCTTTAAGAAGTTACAATGAAAGTTACCCTTCAGTCGCCAGTCCATAGTGTCTGGGATATCTTTAATTGTCAAGTCTGAAAAGAATGGCAACCCTCCATTGTAGCCAGGTGTATAAGCACGGCCTCTCAATACTGCAACCTCCTTGGGTGACTGGTCAGTCAAGTGATTGATACCAACTTGAAAACTAACATGCTTTCGATTGTGGGAGTTGATAAACCTGAAATAAAGACTGGACACTAAAAGATGCACTTGAGTAATAAAGTAGAGAGGCAGTCTTTCTCTGACTTAAGTGTCTGAAAAGGTTCTCCATAAAGGACAACATTCAAAAGTTTTATCCTAAAGAATGGTTCAAGGAGTTATGTCATCTTAAATAATCAGGGCTTTAAATAAATGTGCAGCTGAAGCCAAATGCTATATTAATAATTAGTCTAGATACTGTACCTTAAGTTCTGTCTGAAGATATCTCTACGTCGGTTATATTCATCCTTGTTCACGGTGTTGGCATATTTTTGTGGAAACTTCGACAGGAAATGCTCAAACACATCATGGACTTTTTCCTGACCATTGGGTTCAATAAACTCTTGCATGGGATTGGCCCGGAGGCTTGACATAGCACCAGGGCCAGGAAACCCTGTACACTTCATACCTGGATAACAACAGTATAAAAATCAGATTCCATTAACTCGTTGCCTCCTGGGAGTGAGACTTGACATATTTTACTCTGTCTAACACCCAATGATCTTACACATCAATTAGGGGTGCCCTGGAGTGCCTAAGGAGTGAATGGGTTAAAATGATAGAAGCTAAACAGGAATAGACCGAATGCAAAAATGGGTGCTAATAAATTATTCTTTTGTATTTGTGAAAAGTAGTCTGACTAGCCTCTTTTCACAGCCAAAATTTTTTCAATTTTACATGTGTTAACGAGGCTAGTCAGCCTAATTAAAACAAAGACAAAAGAATAATTTGTTGACGGCCATTTTTGGCACTCGGTACTTTGTGAAAATTAGTCACAACCTGGAATTCTTAGAAGTTTTGCTTTCTTAAAATCCTAAAACCTGGAATTTCGTCTGTACTGAACTCACAGAACGAGTATAATGAAAACTTTTGACAAGAAATAACATGGATTGGAGACCACTCCCTTTTAATTTACTAAGTGCATAATTGCTTTAAGGTGGCTTAAACTAGTTTGAACCCTTTCAAGAAACGTTCTTACAAAGATTGGCACTACAACACTGTATCATACATTAGCAATGTTATGTTGCCATATGAAACACCAACTATTATTGCTGAACAAGTTGCATCATTATTGTGACATAATAAAACATTGTGGCAATGTGAAAGCTGTCCTGTAAAAATGCCCTTTGTTTTGTCTTTAGTTGCTCATACACTGTATCTCAAAAATGAACTTAGTAAACCTCATTTTTAATTGCTTGAAAGTGATCAGCGGGCCAGGATAGAACTTTCTGCAATTTAAAAAAATCCAGTGTAGCAGATTCAGAGCCATCTTAACTTTGTGGTTTTTCAGAAGCGCTGAAACTGGTTACCCACCTTGAGCTTCATCAATTAACATTACCGTAATTACACAACACATAAAAGGGCTCCAAAACACCACCTTTAGGGTGCGTTCGATTGACTCTATTCCGGAATAAGAATATGTGGAGTGATGATTTAAAACACCATGTGTTACATTAAAAGACATCGTTAAAGGGAAGTGTGTGGCCTTTTGCAGAAACAAGGATAATAAAGCTATGCTTAAAATAGCATTTTAGCAGATGTTTGACAATATTTATGTGAATCTCTGCAAAAATGAAGATTTCTAACTTCCATTCCATGTATTTCTATTCCGGAATACGGTCCAGCTCAACAACAAGTTGGGAAATCAGAACACTCAAATTCTTCACAAAAAATGATGAGCATTCAGAATAAAACAAGTTTACTCAAATTAACAAACCTTCCATAATGTCAAAGACACCAGAGGGTGGCATTTGACCCGAATAGTCCTCATACTCCAGGTCATATTCATCATAGTGTGAACTGAGCAGAGTGTCATAGCCCATCATTTTATAATGAACGGGCTGCACGGGATTGGTCACGGATGTGTACATAGTGTAAGTGTTTTTCTTGTAACCCTCCATAACAACATTAACCCACACTGAGCAGTTTTGTCCTCTAGCATACTCCTTATAACCCGCAAACTGCAAAAGAAAACGTCAACAGCACTAATTTTGGTTAGAATGGGAAAACACTTGCAGAAGACCACAAAATGATTACTACCATTAGCCAATCTAGATATCTTGAGGTTGACACTGGACCCTACTCCAATTAAATTGCATCTGATTTCAAATTACATAGAGCCAAGATCTGTTCAATTTTGTCATAGTAGCAGCCATTTTTATGTCAGCAGACCCCACTGTATAAATATTGCAATTAATTTTTCTGACAAATATCTTTCATTTTAAACTTTCACACATTCATTGAGAGTTTAAATTTCAGTACACATTTTTCTTTTTTTGTTTTCCATTCAACTACCGAAGTCACTGCACATGACAGTTGATGGAACGGCATGAATATTCCAGGGGTGAGGGGTGAAGGGTGAAGGGGGTGGTGGTAGGGGGTCAAGGGTACAATAGCAACCTTAGACCTAAACAATATGCTCTAGATAATGTTTAGGCCCAAGATTAGCATTTTTGTAAAGTTTTGGGTTGTTTCGGTTTTCACTCCCTTCACCCCTCACGCTGAAATAGTCATGCCGTTGATGGAACATCAACAAGACAATACAAATTATACATTACTAGATAAATATCTGCTAATCACAAAGCATTTTAAGGTGGCCTTTGACATAACTTGTGCTATAGTTATTAGTAACAATGAAAAACAGAAATCTGAATATAAAATTAATGTTTCCAAATGATGCGGGTAATACCGGTAATAGTGATGTGAGGTAAAATTAATAAAGACTGAAGGAAGACCCAGGAAATACTCAGCTAGTAAATAGCATGTCATATGACTTCTGATGTGTACAATAACTGGTGAATCATTTGAGGTGAATCATCACAGTGTCTTTACTTTTGGTCTTCCTTTTCCACACACCGGTCTGGGTGTTCAAAAAAAAAAGACCCTAGGGTAATATTACTATTCAACTAAATTGACTCATCCTCCATTGCAGACAACATGAAAACTAAAGGAATGATGTATTTTACTATTTGTTTGATAAATTATTCTCTAGTTTTTTTTTGGTGGGGGAGGTGGGGGGTAGGGTGGGATCAATTCTGGGTCTCTGATTTGCAGAAATTCGTTCGAAATAAACATTGTGTGAAGCTGTTTATTTCGTGTTCAGTATCCACTCTTGATTTAATCCACTTACAATCTTAAAAAACAACATGAAAACGTACCTGAAATTTTGACAAGTCAGGCAAGACTGTTTGTGCAGCAACAGGAGAATCACCAGTCCCATTCAATGCAAAACAGGTCTGAACATCTGTCTCTGTCTCCGTGGTCACAGGACATAATTGATAACTTGTACCATAGGGCATTTGATCCACCCTCTGAATAGCCTTGTCTATTCCTATACATTGTAAATTTATCCATATTCTTTTATTACGGTATGTACTAAGATCTAGAATACTGGTACACTGAAATACACGTATGTTTTGACATAAAAATTAATAGTGGTTGGTAAAGTGCATTTTTGAGGCATCTTTTTAACCAGCCAGACTTGGTGTTTTACTCTGTCTAATGCCAGAATTTGTGAATGGGGAAACCCTGGGAGTCAATGGGTTAACCACTCACTGAAAACTGTCCTCATTAAACTATGTTTGTGAAAAGAACAGGGCCAACAGGAATCACAACTGCATTATAATCGAGATAAAATTAACAATAATAATACTTTCTCCGAGCAAAATTGTCTTTAGCACAGCTGTAGCCTATACCACACAAGCAAATATTGCTTTTTTCACTTTGTTAACTTTGAGGTGGTGAGCAAGCCCTATAAATTTTACCTATGAGGAAAGAAAAAAAGAAGAGAAACCAGTAGCCTTAAAAATAATAATAATAATAATAATAATAATAATAATAATAATAATAATAATAATAATAATTACTATTATTATTATTATTATTATTATATTATTGGTTAAGTTGTGTGGTAAATTTCAGGAGTACATGTAGCTAATGATCACAGGTATAAGGTTGTGGATAACAGATTCCAAATAATGGGTTGTGGGTAAAATGCTACAGAGTACAGAGCATGTCACATAAAAAAGTGAAAAGATAATAATTATTTTTCCCTCATGGTGTCAGAGCATATACATTCCTATGCAAGTGGTTCCAAAACTGTAATTTTACATTAATTTGCTTTAACCTATGCTTTCTATCGCTTCTGAAGAATTAAACCTTTCCCTGGCACAGTCTGTCCACCATTCTATCTTTAGTACAATCTTCAGTCTTAACTAGTCCACATCAAGGACACAAGACTTAAACAACACTTTCCATATCTGCTGCTACAGCTCAAGCAGTTCATTAAAGGTACTCAAAAACAGATATAGCACTGAAATTGGGAGCCCTTGATCCATTACCATTAAGTTTACACAGCGCAAATTTCAAAATGCAATGGAATGGACACTTCTGAAAGTTTTGTAAATTTTTGTCTGGAGGCCTCGCAATAATTGTTTGGTTTTTAAACAAAAGAATTATTTTCTTTCCCATAGCCTACTTAAAACAGTTTAGTTTCACAATTTTTCTTTAAAGTGCTACTATGACAAAATTCACATCTTTCCATCTAAGCCATTTTAAGACCAATCATGTGGTCTGTAAGAGAAGAACGCTGTTTATCATTTTCAAATATCTCTTTTTGTTCCAGAGATATTCAAGTTTTTAAAATATGCAAATTAGCCAAGAGATGATGTCAAAAACTCAACAAAAGTTTGATCAAATATGATGAAAAAAGATATCTCAGCCACTTTGTATCACACATGCTTGATTCTTTGTGATGAGATACTGGTAGATGTGGTCCACAATATGAGCATACCAGTTTTCTTACCATGGCAACATACTTAGTTCCAGACTTCCCTGATATTAAAGGCTTTGCTGGCCACCTATGGTGGCTGTACTTTTTAGGTCACTCTCAATCACCCTTATCACCTTGGTTTGGGCTCAACCTTGAGAGGCTCTTCAAGTAAGTATTGACATAAACTGTCACAATTCACCAATCAGAGCATATACCAGGAGCTGGTATACCAGAATGAAGATTCAATTTAAAGAGGCTCAGGCTCACCCCGACCCAAGCCCCCATTCATTTTATTCTCTTTCCCGACTATCTGGGAACCTGGAACAGCCTACCGGTAACCTGGCTGAAGTGTTCACCTGTGAAGTGTTCACATGGCAAAATTTCCAGC
Source organism: Montipora foliosa (assembly GCF_036669935.1). Classification (NCBI taxonomy): domain Eukaryota; kingdom Metazoa; phylum Cnidaria; class Anthozoa; order Scleractinia; family Acroporidae; genus Montipora; species Montipora foliosa. The sequence continues at coordinate 44,736,604 of NC_090879.1, forward strand.
CTACTAACTGAGATCTCAGCAACCGAACCAAGTTGCGGCAAGATCTCGGAAACTGTGGCAGCCCAGTCAACTGGGCTCGTGCTATGAAAACCACGGATTTGTGCAATGGGCCTAAGGCAGCGTTTACATGAAAGCAGTTTCATTTGTAACCACACAGATTTCGATGCCGTTACACTTTCTGTTTACACGACACCGATCAAGACTGTTGCAGAAACCGTGTAGATTTGAAGCTGGTGCCAAAAGTGGAGCGTTTTCAAAACAATGTGGTTTCATCCGCTGGAAAGAATTCCATCAAAATGTTTAACTGAAGCGGGCGGGGCAGTCGCTCAATAATTCGGGCCCATTCCACAGCTCGGTGGTTTTCGTATTATGAAGAGGCTCTAAGTTACAATCGAGTAAGTTGAAAAAAAGAATAAGTTTATAATGAAAAGAGCAGTGCTCTTGTAGTTTTGCTGTATGCCATGTAAAATCAATACTTTATGCTCAGTCCATATTGTAGTTCAGGTCCACAGTCTACTATTTATTCCATGTCAATTTAACAATCTGAACCCTGTCTTGATTGTCATTCATATCAACAATTATTGTATCATTGCTCTAGGGGACCGGATGAGAATAAGTCTCCTCCGCAGCCGTTACTAGAGTCGTCACGCAATGCTGCTCCGCATTCGTGGAGAGGAGCGTTGCGTGACAACTCTAGACGAGAGTGCTCCTTTGTACCATATTTTCTTTTTTTTTTTTTGCTGGCATATTGACGACACAAATTAACAAATGTATCTCTGAAGCGAATAAAAAAAAAAAGGGTAGTAAAATTAGGTACTTCATTCGTCTTCACTTTCGAAGGGTCTTTCCGACGACTCTTCAGGTTTGGTTTCGTTGTTTCACAGCGAGATGAACCATTTATCATACTCGAACACAAACAGTATTGGAAACCACGTTTGCGAAATATTTTCAATTCCAAGTTAGATTTAATGAAAGCTTAAAATGCTTGCCAATGTGAACGACATAATTCAGCAAGACTTAATTTATACCTGCGTAGTAGTCGATCCTGCTTCGTCCATTTTGACCGTCGAACCAGGCTTGAAATGGTTCGACAATTTCAGCGTAAGGCAGACGAATAACACCTGAAACTGAGTACGCGATGGGCCATTTTGGGGGAGAGTCACCCAAATGCAATGATTTCCCAAAGGCGAAGCTTAAGCTGAACAAGCATACGGAAATCACTGAACGAAAGAAAGCCATAGTTCCGTCTTGGGAAGCTGTTATGACGAGTCACATGATAAAGCTCAGATTACATTAATTAGTTGCCGTATTTATAGTGCAGTCCAGTCCTGTAAAAAAAGCACTTTGTGCGCATTCTTTTTTTTAATCAAAGCCTCCGAAGACTTTTAAAGTAATGATCCGTGTAAGGTGGATAGCAATTTCCTTTGTTATGCGGCAACGGGGCTTTCCCCACATAGGAATGTTATCATTTTTACACAGAGAATGCATAAACCTACAGGAAAGCGGTTAACGCAATAAAACTTCATTTACAGCCCACTTTGAAAGGGTATTTTTTTTGTGTAAAATAATTTTGACCAATCACAAGAGTTGAAAACAAAAGCCAAGAAACGTTTACAATTTTACGTGTTCCCCACATACGATTTCTGTGGAATTCATTTAAACTGAGACCAGATGAAAGATGGAAGATGGTTGGAAAGTAAGGATGAATATAATACTGCTTTTATGAAGTTTTGTTAACTTTTGCTGTTTAAGCCAATCAGAAGTAAGTACAGACAATAGAAAAGTTATCGCCTTTTTGCATACCATTTGAATTCCAACATGTTCGTTGCCGTTGTTGCAATCGTTCTTATCTGGACCGTTTCTTAATAAGCTGTTCCTGTGACGTTGGGCGCGGGGAAGATTGCAGGACGAGCCAAAACAAGAATAGAGTGTGATAAACCAACTGCTTGAAGTTGTGATGGACTATACATGGCTGCTTCCGGAACTCACCAAATGAATAAACATTTGACAAAACAATCGTCTTCTTTTAATAATAAATATCGTATGTAAATGTTTTACAATTTCGTCTATTTACAAATCATCTGTTACCTACTTTTATATTACAAAACAATGACAACAGCAAAGCCATCCACGACGACAAATAGTAAATACCTCGACATAAGAAAGCAATGTGCTAAGAATAAGGTACCTGATCGAGTCAAAGATGAACTCCGTTAACAACATCTCAGAAAAAGGGAAATAGAGTCTCT